>NC_056735.1:711659223-711678940 GCF_019279795.1 Protopterus annectens
TTCTGTGTGGGTCTGCTGTTCTTTCTACGTACGTGCCATTTATGTCATTTTTACATTTTGTGCATATTTTCTTTGGACATTCTCGTGCCTTTCCACATTGGCATATTGCACCTATATGATACCTGACTTTGACAGCCTTCCGTTACTCCTCCGGTATGTTTGGGTAAATGTAAACCGTTTTTTTTGGTTTACATTGCCGTGCCCTTACGCCTGCGCCACTTCGTGGATCGCTATTGCCCTCATTTGCATGGTGCAATACCGCACACAGTGTGTTTTGCATACCTACGCCGGGGGCGGGGACGGTCTGGCGCACGCCGGTAGTGCACGTGGAATTCATTCATACCTGAATCGCTAAGCAGCCATATTTGGCGTTATAACGCCGACGCTATGCTGGCGCCTGGCGCAAGGTTCATGAATCCCGGGGTCTATCTCAAGCCTACCTTTTACCTACTGTATTATATGCTGCCCCTATCTTTACAAACCTCCAGAAAAATTTGTTCTCCAGACTCGAAGTAATATACAACAAAATAGCTAGATTTGCCACTAACTTCCCCTATCACTCACATCACTGCCTCTCCTGAAAAAAAAAATTCAACTGGCTAAAATTCCATAATCATCTCCTTCTGCATCAGCTTCATCTGACTCACTCCATTCTCCACCAAGCCCTTGCCCATCCTTCACTGACAATCTCATCTCCCCCTTATGTCCCTAACCAGGAACTTTGTAGCTCCGACCAACATCTCCTTCAAATTTCCATACCTAATAAATGCATAGGGAAAAGTCTCTATAGCCACTCGATTGCCTCTTCTTGGAACAAACTTCCTCCTGATATCAGATCTATTCAAAAGTCTAGCAACTTCAAACTTGCTTTAAAGGAATATCTGCTTAATTCCTGGACTTGTGCCTGTAAAGATCCAACTTGAATCACATCCTCCTCCAGGCTAGCCCCTCCCTCTTCTACTGTTCCTACTTTCTTCCATTTTATACATTCCCACCTATACTTTTCTGCAATTTCTATTACTCTTACTACACTATATCTTACTCCAAATGCATCCTTCTTGGATCTCAGTTCTACTTCTCTGTCTTATCCTATGTATCTCAAACTAGACACTTCTCTATACTTAATATTCTGTTTTCTTATCTTTCCCTCCTGTCATTGATTTATCCATTCCAGCGATTGACTGTAAAATGATATTCTACAGCAAACAATATTTCTCTTAGATTGTTAACTCTCCAAGCATGTATAAAGGAAACTTTATTTTTCTTCTTTGTATAATACATATATATCATTTTTTTTCACTTGTTTGCCTGCTTAATTGTGTACTTCATTGTAACAAATTGTTTTTGATTTGTCTATTCCAGCCATTGACTGTAAACTCATATTCTACAGCAAACAATATTTCTATCTTAGATTGTTTACTCTCCAAGCATGTATAAAGGAAACTTTATTTTTCTTCTTTATTATTTTCTAGTTATTTAAACTAACTATAAATTGCACCAATTCAAGTCCAAAACGATCAAACATGGCAAACATATCCATCTTATCTTTGTCTTTTAGATTTATACCAAAATTTAAGCAGATGCAAGCCCTTAGGTACTTGCTTGCATCTAAGACATTCAGTTAGGTAAGAATTGTCACATTGAAGGTTTCTCACTTCCAAAAGCTTCTGTTCTAAGTCCACTAACTTGTTGTTAAATGTCCTTGGTTGTACGTTCAATGGAATCATTGTGCTATCAGTCCCAAATAATTTTATATCTTTCTTCATCAGAAGTGTCCTTTACCACAATGGACATAGTTGATTTATTTACAAGTATTCCTCACAAGGCAGGACTTGACTTATTTCTTGAAGCAGTTTTGGACCTTACTGATCTAAATAGTACTATGATCAATTTTGTGGTTAGCGTTATAGACATGATTCTAGACAACAATTATTTTATGTTTGAAGGAAGTTTTTTAAGCAGACAAAGGGTGTGGCAATGGTGGCCATTTGTGCCAGCATTTATGCAAACATGGTGATGTATGCTTGGGAACGTAAATTTGTGTTTTCTACTGAATTTAAAGACAGATGGAGTTTATATTTTCACTTTTGGGGTGATGTTTTTATCTTGTGGAAAGAACCAGTTTCAGCTAACACAGATTTAGCCCGATATTTAAATCAGCTTCCTTCATTTTTAAATTTTACTAGTAATAATTCCATCACATCCATTGACTTTTTAGATGTTAGATTAAGTAAAGATTTGCTAGAAGGCAGATTTTGTTCAACTATTTCCTGAAAGCAAACATTTTCCAACAACTATTTAAATTTTAATAGCCAGCATCCTTATAAGACAAGAAAGAATATTCTAAAAGGTCAATTAGTAAGAGCATCACGGATGTGTTTGAACTGGAATTTAAAAAAAAAAGAAATGTTTTTTATCATCAAATTATTTCTGGAGAGGGGTACCCAAGAGACCTTATTTTTAAGGTAAATGTGGAGGTTGCTCAAGCCTGGGGACGGGGTTCAAAATTCAAACCTCTTTTAGGAATAGAAAATACTAATGTGAGGTATGGAATAGATTCACAATCAAAAGAATTCAATAATAGCATGGTAGGCCCTTTGGAGAGGGGTCGAAAGAAGTAAAAGAAATTATGAAGAAATACTGGGTTGTTTTTAAGAGCAATACTGATTCCACTAATATCCTGGGTGAGGAACCCAGGTTTGTTTTTAGACTGGGTAGAAATCTGAAATATATGTTTGAACACAATATAATAGTGTACAACCCATTCGAGAAGGGTACCACAAAGTGTGGGTGTTGCTCTTTGTGTAAATATCTTTTAAAGGAAAAGACTATTAGCCTCCCTAACAGATCGACACCAGTGGTGCTTAAACTTGGGAATTGTACTACAAAAGGTTTAGTTTATCTTGCAGTATGTCAAACTTGTAAATATTTTTACTATGGCAAAACTGAAAGACAATTGAGAAAGCATATATACAAACAAGCCTATGCCATAGCTCAGAAAACTGACGCCAATGCTTTGTTTAGACACTCATAAAAATGTTTGAATTTTAAAAGATTTACATTTGCTATACTGGAAGTCATTCATATATCTGTAAGAGGTGGTTGATGGGAAGTAAATATTGAAATAAGTGAATTAAAGTGGCAATTTTTATTGAATTCTTTTACTAAACCTGGTTTGAATGAAACTTTGTCCATAACACCAGTTTTAAAATTAAGGCACGGACTAGATAGAACTATTTTTAATACAGTATGTCTCTTTAAAAGTGTGTAATTAGTTAATTATGTTTGTAATTAATTGATTTTTTTTATATATATTTAAATGCTGGAGATTTCTGTGGTTTTTATTCTGAAGAAGTCTTGGGATTGACCAAGACGAAAGTGCTTAGTAAATTGTTACATAAGTTTCTCAGAGGTACAGGCAAACACAGGAGGAGTATGGCTGACCAAGTTTGCAGACAACTGCAAACTAAGGGCTATAATTGACTCTCTGGCTGACACAGACATCCTCCAAAAGGGTCTCATTGAGACGGATGCCTGGTGTCAAAATCATGGCCTCACGCTAAATGCCAAAAAGTGCATAGTCATCCCCTTTGGAAAAAACAAAGTACCCACAAACTACCACATAGGTGGTAGTCCCCTAACTATGGAAGACGTAATAAGGGATCTGGGGACCCAAGCAGATAGTAATCTCTCCTTTGATAATCACATGCCAAAGTGGTTAGAAAATTCTTCTGTGTAGCCCACCTAATCACAAAAGGGTTTGCATTCAGATCAAAAGAGGTAATTATGCCCCTCTACTCATCACTCATCAGACCCATCAAAGAGACCCATTTGGGATGTACCTTACAAAACACCTGCAACAGCTGGAAAGACCACAGAAGTACCTCACCAAGAGATTCACTGGCCTCAGACAGATGCCCTATGCAGCTCGACTGAAGAAACTCCAGCTGTACTCGGTTGCATACCGCCTACTCAGAGGTGATCTCTGCTTGACATACAAGGCCATGTCCAACTCAGAATTGATGGACATGCTCCACCTAAAGAAAACCATATCCCCTCGAGCTACATGCTCTAGGGATCTAAACCTCACCACAACAATAAATAGGATGTGCTGGAGGGATAGATTCCTATCCCAGAGACTTCCCATACTTTGGAACAAGATTCCAATCTACATTAGGGAGAGCTCCTCGCTAACACTCTTCAAGAGAAACCTTGACGAGTGGATGGGAAACAGAAAGTTTACCCTGGGGATCACTTCAGTGGCTCTGCTGGATGTGTTCCTATGAGTACAACGAAAATGCATTATGTCGAATGCCTTTTCGTCGACACATGTAGAGCGAACAGGCAAAACAGCGAAGCGGCTGTTCAGTGAAATTTTTCCCTGGGAAAGAAGTCGCTTGACCGCTTCATTGTTTTACCGTGTTGTGATGTGTGGTGTGGTCCCTTGTCCGGTATAGCTCCAGAGCGTGATTGTGCAACAGTTACTGACCTTAGGGTTAGGGTGCGGGTTAAGGTAAGTGCATATGTATGAAAGTGTTTACTGTTTTATATTTTATGTTAAATGTATGATTGAGTTACGTGTGTATGTGTTTTCAGTTGTTTACTTTTGTTTTGGGGGGGTAGAGTTAGGGTTAAGGTAAGTGTGTATGTGTTTGGAGCTGTTTATGTAAATGTGCGAGAGTTACTGACCTTAGGGTTAGGGTGCGGATTAAGGTAAGTGCATATGGTTTAAAATGTTTACTGTTTTTTTTTCATTAAATGTATGTTTGGGTTATGTGCATATGTGTATTTAGTTGTTTACTGTTTTTTGGGGGGGTATAATTAGGATTGGCTATGTGTGTATGTGTTTGGAAGTGTGTAATGTGTTTTTTTTGTGGGGTTTGGAACAGCGATTTCTTTCCCTAGGAAATAATTTGCTGTTCTTTGGATTCGACATTTTCAGCTTTCGCTGTTTTAAGCGTTCCATGTTGCAATATAGACCCCTGCTGGACAGAGGCACAGGGAACTAATCTAAGGAGGCGGCAAAAGTCAACAAATTCTGGCTAGGCTTATAAATGCCTTCAAGCTGATAGCCTAGTACCTACCTATGAACCTATGAACCTATACGTAGGAGAATGCTGTTTATTTTATTTGTTTGGCCTTTGTCACAGTTATCCTGCTGTTTGCAAGAGTTGGTTGGTCAGATTGACTTTTTTGCCTTTTGTCGCTATTCTTCTAATATCTGTAATCACGATTACGTTGGTAAAACTAACAGAGAACTCAAAGAACAAATATATGATCATTTATCAGATGTCAGAAGATGCGTTGGAATGATTGCAATATTTAAACAAATTAATGTGATAGGAGATTCTCACTATTTAAGTTTGCAGTTTTACTTAACATTTATGACAACTTTAGGGGTGGTGACGTTGTTTCAGAAACTGAAAATTCTGAATATAGATGGATAAAACTTGCTGTCTTGACAAAGAATCTGGACTGAAAGGCATGTTAGTATAAAGCCAGTCATAAATTAAGATGGAACAGGAAGTGGTGTAATTTGTTTTTTTTATATGTTGCTTTTTTGAGTTCTTGTGCATTTCTTTGGATTTGCTTACTGTTTTTCTTACTTTTAAATAATTTCATCAGCATTATTATAAAAGCAGTTTAGTTCAGCAAAAAATTTGCCAACAGCAAAACGAAATCTTTTGAAATGAAAATGAAATTTCTTAAATACAGATGATCTATCCAACTGCTCGGCTGTGCTACTGCCATTGTCTTTAACCAGTTTGACCTGAGTGATGCAGACCGAAATGTCAGTTTCTGGGACAGATGTATTTCTCTCATTTTCCATGTCTGCCTTGTCCTGAATGCAGAGGATGGGGTTCTCAACATCTGGGACAGTTTTGCTTTTCTCACTGCCTGCATCAAACTTGTCCTGAGTGCAGAGGATGTTTTCGGCAACTAGGTCAGTAGTGCTTGTCTCGCTGCCCACATTGGCCTTGTCCTGACTGCAAGGAAAGAGGTTTGTAGTATCCGGGCCACTGATCATTCTCTCATTGTCCACATTGGCCTTATCCTGAGTACAGGGCATAGGATCTTCAACAGCTAGGAAAGTGATACTTTTCTCACTGCCAACATCGGCCTTGTCCTGAGTACAGGAAATTATGTCTTCAGCATCTGGGATAGTGATCGTTCTCTCACTGTCTACATCAGCCTTGTCCTGAGTGCAGAGAATGATGTCTTCAGTATGTGGGACAGAGAGGCTTCTCTCAGTGCTCATGTTGGTTTTGTCCTGAGGGCAGAGGATGAGCTCTTCTGTAACATGCATAGTAGTGTTTGTGTCATTGTCCATGTTGGTTTTGTCGTGACTACAAGGGCAAAGGTCTTCAGCATCTGGGATAGTGATACTTTTCTTGTTGTCCAATTCAGCCTTGTTCTGAGTGCAGAGTATGAGGTCTTCAGCATATGAGACAGTGGTGCTAGTCTCACTACCCACATGGGCCTTGGACTGGTTACATGGGATACGATCTGTGGATTCTTGGGCACCTGTGCTGCTGTCTTTGTACAGTTCCCCTTTGCCCTGATTGTTGGTGATGAAATCATTAGTTTCTGGAACATCTGTGATGTCTATAAGTACTTCATACTGATTGAAAGTGACTGGAGTACTCTGAAAGGGAAAGTACATGGATAAGATGTAAATAATGGAAACATAAGTCAGATAGCAATACTTATAAAAAAGTAATACTAAAAGAGCATCATATGACATCCTGATACACAAATTAAAGTACATTTTAAAGTAATTAAATACTTAAATATCAACTTTTTGCTCACTCTTCAGGAAATCAAGGATGGCATTCATAAACACTGTAATCGGCTGTGTATGGCTGGTGACTAAAACCATATGCCAGATACTTACACAATTCGTAATCATTATGACATATTATGGAATAGGAGATAGTCAACTGCATACTTAGAGAAGTGCAACTATGAAGTAGGTATGCAAATGATATGAGCAACCACAATTCATAAACACATGAATTGTGGGCTGTAATATGTAGTGCAACTAAAATAATGAGAGTCCAGTTGTGATTACTACACAAAAGAATTGGGCAATGTCACCACAGTGAAGTATACAGTAATGCTGTGTGCAGCAGATGACTGTTGTACAACATAAGCCTGTCATGTATGTACAGTGTTGTACAATAAAGAGCTACTTGCTACATTGTTGTGCAGGCAAACCCTTAGTGGCACTCGCACATATTAACCCTCACATAGCAGTGACATCACAGCTATGTCACCAGTAAGAGTAGCTGAATAAGTAGAACACCTAATTATAAAAAAAAGTAAAATAACAATAAATCCACAGTGATGGCCAGAGTGAAAGAAATATTACTGGATCACAGCTACCAATGACCACAGAATGACAGATAAATTACAGTCCCTCACAGCACAAAATCCTGACTGTAAAACACATTTTTAGTTTTGTGTCTGATGATGAACCTTACTGTTCCTATGCTAATAAATTGTTTTCATTTTACTGACTGAAGAAACTGTTCTATATTGCATCCCAGACACACAGAGGCTGCAGGGAGCAGCTGGTAAGATACGCAAAAGTAAACCTAACATTATCACCCACTGCCAGGTAGTGAATCACATTACAGAATACTGCACTGTGAAAACTGAATAGATATAAAGTATGTGTTTGCATACTGAAGCACCTGCAACATGACACACCTGTATAACTCAATTCAATATCTCTTGTTGCTGTTTAGATGCTGCATAGTGTTTGTAGGTACCCCTGCAGGTGTCCAATTATCTGCATTTACTGTACAGAGTAATTGTTGCCATATTTTTAATTATAAACATGCTTTGCTTTATATCTTGTCCAGAAATGAAAATACATACTGCCATATAAACACCGTGGTCACAGTAACCTGTCTGTGATTAAACTTCTCATATGCACATGTTATGCACTGAGTAAACCTTACACACCAGTAACATCATGGCTATCTCACCAATGACAGTGGCTGAAGAAATAGAACACCTAATTTAAATACATGCTGCTGTATAAACACCATGGTCATAGTACCTTGTTTGTGATTAAACTTCTCATGTGTACATGTTATGCACTGAATAAACCTTTGCCCTAATTCAACTGTATTCTCAGTGTAGCACATAATGTACAGGGTCTATATTAGTTTGCCAAAATCACTTTGCAGTGAACAAGTATTCATCGACCCTCATTCAGCAAAAATCACTTCTGCGAATCACTGAATACTTCCAGGGCAAGGAAATAATTGCACCACAGCACAACAGACCCACATCTAGCTAACTCTAACTCATCCAAGTGGGGGGTCTGTGCCCCCACACCCCATACTTATATATACTTACTCTGAGATTGTACTACAGTGGAGAAAAGGGCAAAGTTTTGCCACTGGGCAAGTATTTCTTTGTCATGGGATTATTCAGCAAATTGTGGAAGTGATTTTTGCTGAATGAGGGTTGATGAATGCGTGTTCATTGCAAAGTGACTTTGGTGAACTATTATAGACTCGATGTACAAGTGGACTCTCCTGTGTACATCTACAGCTGCTTTTATCCCATCTTCCATTCCTGTTGCAGACATGCACAAGAGATTTCTGGAATGATCACAGTGTTTATACAACATGTATTTTCATTTCTAGACAAGATATAAAATAAAATTCATTAACCAACTAAGTACCTATACAGAACCTACAAAACACATGAATATTGCCAGCATGGGAGAAAC
The DNA here is from genome assembly GCF_019279795.1 of Protopterus annectens. Lineage (NCBI taxonomy): Eukaryota > Metazoa > Chordata > Ceratodontiformes > Protopteridae > Protopterus > Protopterus annectens. The sequence goes on from NC_056735.1 coordinate 711,667,973, forward strand.
TAAGAATGGAATACAAACTGAAATGGGAGAAGGAATAAAGCCAGTTGTAGACTTACAGAAGGTAGTCAAATATATTGGAGACAAATGACCAAAATTAGCAGCAGATTTCAAATATAGCTCTTATAAGGTTGTATAGTTGACAGAATAACAGGGTGGGATTAGCAAGCATTTTCTGAAGGATAAGAAGTCTGAAACACAAATGTCTGACATTATTTAGTATCTTCAATCCTCAATGACGTGTAAAAACACAAATTTTACAAGGGACATACCAAAAATATGAAGCAAAAATCTGGACATTCTGTGAAATTCTAGACAGTTGAGAAATATGCTTCTCATACATGCATTTATAAAACAAGGCACTGCCCATAAACAAACATAGCCCAAAACTAAAAAACTACATTTTAGCAGGTGCCATGTTCTCAGGCAATTCCTTCTTATCAAACAGGTCAGTGGGGACAGATCAGCAGAGATGCTGTATGCAGACAATGTGGCATTACAGGTGGACTCTGAGCAAGATCTTCAACAAAGGATTGGGGAATGGAATACAAAACTGAAGGTATACAGGATGAAACTGAGAACAGATAAGACAGTAGTAATGAAAGTAAATGGGGAAATTAGAATAAGCTGAGAACTGAGATAAACAGGAAAATACAGGAACATTTAGAGCTTCAAGTATTTGGGAGGGGAGGTGTATGAAAACAGAAGTCTAAATCAGGAAGTCACTACTATCATAGGTTCATAGGCGTTTACTAGGCTAATGACCACAAGAGCCTTTTTAAGCCTAGTCATGCATCCCAAATGTCTGACAAGTTCTGATACCCTTGATTAGTGTAAACAGGGGCTTGGAAGATGAAACATTTATAAGGAGGGGCCTGAGAGATGAACCATTTACAGACTGCCTGTGTCCATTAGAGACAAAGGTGTCGAGTCCGGGATGAATTTCTTGTTCCCCAACTAATTGTCCAAGTTACATTTGAATTGGGTTAAGGAGGAACTCTGCTTCACATGGATGGGGTGCGAGATCCAGAAATGGGATAGTCTTTGGAATACATACCTGTCTCTCCAACAGTTCCTGTTATATCACAGGCAAGGTTTAAGTCTTTACAATGGGTAATTCTTGTGCTGTTTATTTAGCAAATATGCAGGTGGTCCATCAGACTGAGGATGGACAATGTCCTGTATACCAGGCATAGATCTCCCCTCAACAGCCAGTAGGATACAGAATACAGACATAGGGTCTTGAGGTGGTCTGCATAGAACATGTTTCTTAGCCCTCTATTCCTTTAGTGAGGAACCTCTGTGGACATTCCAATTGTTGGATATGCCTGTTTAGTTACATACCAAAGGGGATTGTATTCAATAATAGGATTGATGAATGCCCAGTACAGTGGAACAATGACTTCCTTGGACCTAGATGCCATAACTTTGTTTATAAGCTGTGCAACATATAATGATTTTTTCACTACTGTAAATGTGTGATGATCAAAGGCTAGATTACTATCTATGTGTGCCCCTAAGCCCTTGACTACTGGGTCAAGTCTAAGGGGTGTGTAGTCAGTATGATAGTTATCAGGGATATATAACTTCCTGATGGATACTGTTATGCATTTCTTCGTATTTAGTTCATAAGTTCTTAGCTGTTTACTAGGCTAATGACCACAAGGGTATTTTAAGCCTAGTCATCCCATCCCAAATCTCTGACAAGTTCCGGTACCCTTGATAAGTGTAAGCAGAGACCTGGGAGATGAACCATTTACAAGTTGCTTGTGTCCATTAGAGACACAGGTGCCTAGTCAGGGATGAATTTCCTGTTCCCCATCCAATTGTCCAAGTTACACTTGAATTGGGTTGAGGAGGAACTCTGCTTCATATGGATAGGGAGCATGTTCTAGAGATGTGATGTTTATTTCACAGGCAAGGTTTAACAGGTAATTATGGTCCTTTTTGTTTTGCTCATATTAGGAGGTCCATCAGAGTGGGGTGTGACAATGTCCTGCATGCCAGATCTCCCCTCAACAGCCTATAGGAGACAGAATGCAGGGATAGGGCCTTGAGGCAGTCTGCAAAGGACAATTTTAGTTACTCCTTGTATTCTTTTAGTGAGAAACTCTATGGACATTCCAGTAGTTGGCTATGCCTGGTTAGGTACATACCAAAGCGGGCATTGTACTCAATGATGGGTCTGATGAATGCCAAATAGAGTGGAACAGTGACTTCCTTGAACCTAGATACCATGCCTTTGTTTATAAGTTGCAATATAGAGTGATTTCCTCACTACTGCAGACATGTGATAGTCTAAGGCTAGACTACTGTCTACATGTGTCCCCAAGTCCCTTAGTACTGGATCAACTCTAAGGGATGTGTTGCCAATATAATAGTTACCAAGGCTGGATGACTACCCAAAGGATACTATTATGCATTTCTTGGCAATTAGTTTTAGTCCAGGGATCTGAAACCAGTTGTTTGTCTGCGTCAGCCTCTCCTGGAGAACATTTGTTTCAGTGTGGGATTCAATGACAGCTCCTAATTTGTAATCATCTGCAAATTTACTCAGCCAGAGGCCACTGATATTGGCCTTGACTCCAGAACAGTAAATGCCAAATAGGAGCTGTCCGAAAAACGATCCCTGAGGGACGCCACTTGTGACTGGCCTCTTTGTAGAGGGGGACTCACGAATTCTTACTTCCTGGGTCTTGTCTGTGTTCCAGTTGGCTATCCATTGTGTGAGATAAGGGTTTGAACCTAACCTCTTGTGTTTGCCAACAATGCCTGAGTGGGATATTGTGTCAAATGCCTTGGCCAGGTCAAGGTAGGCAATGTAAACCATTGTGCCCTCATCCATTGCTTTGGTGACCATGTCAAAGAAATCCATCAGTTTGAGTAGGTATGACCTGTCCTTGACAAAACCAAATTGGGTTGGGCCCAGTGGCTTGAGGTTTATTATATAATTATTGATCAATGCCATGATAATTCTTTGCATGGCTTTAAAAGTCCACAAAATATTCCAAACCACAAAAAGAAAATAGAAGGAGTGCACCAGGAGCCACCAAAAGTTGTTTATTGAGCGCTTTCATTTTTTCAAGTAAAAAACTTCATCAGAATATACAAGCATATACAAACAGCACATTCAGACCCAGCTTTAAATACCATTCTACTTCATTAATATTAATAATCAATTATCTAAAAGGTATATGCCACTAAAAAAATGCAAACAAATATATATATATATATATATATATATATATATATATATATATACTCTATAACAAATATGCATCCTATTATAGATAAAAAGTTTTAAAACACAATAGTACAAGATACACAAAATGTAAAACATACCAACACATATAAAGCCCTTAATTGTATGCATATATGAATACAAAATGTATGAAAAATGCCTGTCTAAAATCATTACTATTATATATTAAGGTAATTTTATAAATAACCTTCTGCTCTAAGCCTAAGAATAGGGCTTATAGAAATGTTACTATTAAGCCCTGGTTGTTCAGTGGCATTAGTTCTTATCTGCCATCTCAATTCTTCCAATTATAAAAAAATCATTTAAGGGTCCACCCCTGTCCCCTATTACTACTTGCTCTATTATAGTAAATTTAAAACTATGCCCCTCATTTTTAAGGACATGTACAGCCAAAGCATTTTTGGAATCTTGTTTTTTAATATCGTAAGAATGTTGATAAACCCTAGTTCTAAGGGCATTGATGGTCTTCCCAATATAGAAGCTTGGACATGAGTCACAAAGAGCAAGGTATACTACTGACTTAGTACTACAAGAATGCTTCTTTTTGTATGTATACCTACCATAATCAGGAATTTTTACCACAGTACCTTCCATAATATACCTACACTGTAGGCAAAAACCACACTTATGCATACCACCTACCCCTGTGCTAATCTTGCAAGTTCTCTCTAACATATTTTTAAAAGTGATATATTTTTTATAAATAATTTTTGGGGCCAATCCAACAATTTCTATAAAATCTAGACTAGTATGAAATAAGTTCCAATTATGGCAAATTATCTAATACCATCAAATTCCTTATTGTAACTAAAAATACCAATTTTTTTAAAACCATCAGTCTCTAAATTGGGTCCCCCTGTTTGTAAAGAGCTACCTTTTCCAAGCAGGGTAAAAAATGGCCTCTCTCAATTTTTATAATTACTTCCTGTAAAATCACATCCAAAAATACTTCTGGGTAACCCCTTTGTGTAAGCATCCCTCTCAATAGCTGGATCTGATTTAAAAATTCTTCCCACTCAGATACCATCCTGGCTAGATGGACACCTTGTCCCTTTACCAAGGATTTTTTCTGATGGAGTGGGTGAAAGCTGTTAAAATGTAAAAGGGTATTAGAATACGTTGGTTTTCTAAAAATAGTTGTTTTAACCCCTTTTTTCTCTGTATCTTTACTGATGGTTATGGCCAGGTAATTTATTTCATCCTTACCTACTGTATAAGTAAAATCTAGAAAGTCAGTCCTTTGTTTTATATAAGTTAAAAAATTATTAAGTTCTACCTCACTCCCATTCCATAAAATAATAATATCATGAAAATATCTCCCATAATATTTCCAAGATTGAGCATATTGGCTATTAAAACAAACTCTAGTTCCCAAAGTGCTAAAACTATATTTGCAAATATAGGGGCATTAATGGCCCTCATTGCCACACCCTTACATTGTTTAAACAACTGTTCCTCAAAGACAATGACGTTAGTATCTAAAACCAACTCCATAAGGGTTCTAATAGGCCTAATACAATCATGTTTCAAATTGGAATATCAACAAAGAAAAAGATAGAACCACTCAATCCCCATTTCATGTGGGATTACCGAAAACAAATCCTTAATGTCTATAGTCACAAAAAAGAAGGGCATCTTCAAACATGTTCATATAATTTTTCTAAGCAGGTCCCAAGAATCTTTAACTACCCAAGTACACTCATTTAATACAAATTTTAACTGTGTGTCTATGAATTTTGCAATAAAATAAGTTTTGGATGCTTTAGCATCTACAATAGGTCTGGGGGGGGGGTTAACTTTTTTAGTTGAGTGGTATGGAAGGAGTTGACCCAAGTGATCTACCTACTATTGGATCATTGTTATCAGAGTTATGAAACCTGATAAGGGGGGTGGGTTGGCTATTATGAATTCCAATCTTTATATTGATAAAATGCTCAGTATACTATATACAGATGTTTACTGTGAGATTAGCTTAAAGGAAAAAAATATTTTATATAGGAAAGTTGATATGATGTTAGATGAGCTTCTATTGAACAGAAAAATTAGTTTAGAAGAACATCAGTTGATGGAAGTAAAATGTCCAAAAATTCCAACTATCTTTGGTATGCCAAAGTTGGATAAGGATGAATCCAACCCCCCCCTTAGACCTATTGCAGATGCCATGGGAACTAGAGTTTGTTTTAATAGCCAATATGCTCAATATTGGAAATATTATGGGAGATATTTGCATGATATTATTTTATGGAATGGGAGTGAGGTAGAACTTAATAATTTTTTAACTTATATAAAACAAAGGACTGACTTTCTAGATTTTAATTATACAATAGGTAAGGATGAAATAAATTACCTGGACATTACCATTAGTAAAGATACAGAGAAAAAAGGGTTTAAAACAACTATTTTTAGAAAACCAATGTATTCTAATACCCTTTTACATTTTAACAGCTTTTACTCACTCCATTAGAAAAAATCATTGGTAAAGGGACAAAGTGTCCATCTAGCCAGGATGGTATCTTAATGGGAAGAATTTTTAAATCAGGTCCAGGTATTGAGAGGGATGCTTATACAAAGGGGTTACCCAGAAGTATTTTTGGATGTGATTTTACAGGAAGTGATTATAAAAAGAGAGAGAGGCCATGTTTCCCCCTGCTTGGAAAAGGTAGCTCTTTACAAACAGGGGGACCCAATTTAGAGACTGATGGTTTTAAAAAAATTGGGTATTTTTAGTTACAATAAGCAATTTGATGGTATTAGACAGACAATTTGCCATAATCAGAACTTATTTCATACTAGATTTTATAGAAATTGTTGGATTGGCCCCAAAAATTACTTATAAAAAAGATATCACTGTTAAAAATATGTTAGTGAGAATTTGCAAGATTAGCGCAAAGGTAGGTGGTATGTATAAGTGTGTTTTTTACCTACAATGTAGATATATTATGGAAGGTACTTTGGTAAAAATATCTAATTATGGTAGGTATACATACAAAAAGAAGTATTTTTGTAGTACTAAGTCAGTAGTATACTTTGCTCTTTGTGACTCATATCCAAGCTTCTATATTGTGAAGTCCATCAATGCCTTTAGAACTAGGGTTGATCAACATTCTTATGATATTAAAAAACACAATTCAAAAAATGCTTTGGCTGTACATGTCCTTACATGGACAGGGGTGGACCCCTAAATGATTTTTTAGAATTGGAAGAATTGAGATGGCAGATGAGAACTAATGCCACTGAACAACCAGGGCTTAATAGTAACATTTCGATAAGCCATATTCTTAAGCTTAGAGCAGAAGGTTATTTATAAAATTACCTTAATATATAATAGTAATGATTTTAGACAGGCATTTTTCATACATTTTGTATTCATATATGCATACAATTAAGGGCTTTTATATGTGTTGGTATGTTTTATGTTTTGTATATCTTGTACTATTGTGTTTTAAAACTTTTTCTCTATAATGGGATGCATATTTGGTATAGGGTATATATATATATATATATATATATATATATATATATATATATATATATATATATATATATTTACTTGAATTTTTTTAGTGGCATATACCTTTTAGATAATTGATTATTAATATTAATGAAGTAGGATGGTATTTAAAGCTGGGTCTGAATGTACTGTTTGGATATGCTTGTATATTCTGATGAAGTTTTTTACTTGAAAAAACGAAAGCGCTCAATAAACAACTTTTGGTGGCTCCTGGTACACTCCTTCTATTTTCTTTTCCATGGCTTTACATATGAGTTGAGGGAGATTTATTCATCTTTAGTTTCCAGGGTATGTAGATGGCCCATCTTTGTGAGAGGAATCATTGTTGCTGTTCTCCATTCATCCATTCAGGCATGAAGCCTGTTTAGAAACTACAGTTAAACAGCAATTACAGATGGCCTGATAGGTCATGTCTCGTGCTATTTAGAAGGCATCTTGGATATTCTCTGGGCCATATGTAAATGCAGAAAGTCAAGTCATAACTATCTTTCATAAAAAATATTCTACATAAACATTTGTTGTTACTGCTACTTGTTCAGCAGATGGTGAATCAAATTATGTAGGAAACCCAAGTTCAGGTTGTGACTAAGCATGTTGCAATTTTAAAGCTTAATAAAATATATAGACAGCAAAACATTTCCAGGCAAAGAGCTGTCATCATCCCAACCCATGCCTTTCCTATGTATGTTAGAAGGCCAAATGTTTGAACAGCTGTTGCTCCATATTGCAGGATTGTTCTCTTGGAGACATGCATATTTTAACTTTCCCATATTCTTTCTACAGGAACCCTGTTTCACCCCTCCTCTAGAGGTTTGGGTGAATCCAGGTGAGTTAGTGATTGTTATGCTGCAGACCAATTCAGATCCCCCATTATATCAACCCAGTGGTCATCAGAGCCACATCCTGCCCTTTTTATGCTACGGCCACACGCATACCATTTACTTTCCTGGTGCTGTCACTTTCATCTTACCTCATGACCTAGCTGGTGGTTATCCAACTGTTGCATCAGATATTGCATTACCTGTAGCATGCCTTACATACACAAGCATCTCCAGCTTTGGCAGCCAAGATACCTCCCTTCTTCAAATAGGTTTAAGATCTGGTCCCAGATACTTCTGAGCAGCACAGCATCCCATTGGTTAAGATACTTGCCTCAGAGGTCCCGGATCTAGACAATCATTTCTCACATGTAGTTACTTTCTGTGTGGAATGTGCAAGTCCAATCTGTATCTGTGTGGGATTTCATAAGATACTACAGCTTCTCTCCCCATTCCAAAAATATGATGACATACATATGTATGCAGACTCACATGTGTATAGTACTTACATGACTGCTTCAGGTTTCAGTTAGAGACTCTGCAATTCTTGGAACTCCAGGCATGATAGTCAAATTTGAAGACAGCTAATCAGCATACAGTTGCCTACTTTGCCACATTTTTTCTACAGCAGTCTTTCTTTCCTGCAATCACTCACAAAGGCCAGTTAGCTCTGGGAAGTCTTTCCTAAGGTTATCCAGAGTTCAGGTCCCTGGCATCTTCCTCAGTCTCAGATGGTTATAAAGACTAATACAGGCCAGCTCTACTTCACCTAGAGGGATCTTAACAGAGTCTGGATATATCAGACCTTGATGAGAAGGAACCTCCCCCCTCAAAAACACAATATTGGGGAGATGATAAGTCCTATGAGGACCAAAGCAGCTGGTAAAGGAGGAGATGTTTCTCAACCCCTAGAGGTAACAGAGGTACTGACAGACACTCTGAGTGAGCAGACATATACAGATGAAAACATCTGTCATAATTACACTGTAGGTATGTTGAAGTATAATCCTGTGCTATAGGCCTAGGTCATCCAGCTTTTAGACAGGGTAAACAAAGCTGTAGAAAGTGTACTTTTCTGTTAGCACAATCACCAGGAAATAAAAGTGAAGCAGAGGAGCTTTAGAAAACCTCCTCAGCAATCCTGACTTACAACCTGACTGCTCCCTCATGAAGGTGGTCAAAGAGGGGAGAATGAGATTCTTCTACATGCCTGCATTAAGAATCCACCAGCAAAACAAAGGTGCAGTTATATATAACACTTCTGTTCTTGCCTTCCCCACAGCACATATATTGTAACTGTTCCTCCTACCAAAAAGGTAGAAATCCATTAGGTCACCAACCTTCAGAAAGACAGATCCACTTCCCTGCTTCTTTTGGGTATTGAAAAAAACAACAGGACATTAGAGACTGATTCTGAATCTCAGCAGCCATATTTTGTTATTGTAAAATAAGAGTTTTACAAAGTCATAAGCAGTCTTTCTTTCCTCTCCTTTACACAAAAATAGGATATGCTCCTTGGGCCCTTAACTGTCCCAACTTTACATCAGAACTGTAAGAAGAAAATATACACCATGATGATCTCCTGTCTGGACAGTCAGTTCATTGTAGCTTATAAATATCACCCGTTGATCATGGAAAGGGATTTTGCCTTAAACAGACTTCACATTACAATAAACCAGGATAAGTCACATAAAAATGGTTAAATCAATCCTTTTTTCCTAACGTTCTTTCTTTATATAAACTCTGTAAAAAAATGTTTCCTTTATTAAGATTCATGATGCTGTAGGGGGTGGCTTCCTCATTTATGTACCAAGTTAAGATATCAGTTGGAGTGTTTTCCCTAACTTTATGTTTTTTTAGGCACAAGTTACAACCATCCTGCAAGTCAAAGTCTGTGTGCAGAAGATGCAAAGCTCCTTGTGTTTCACATAAGCCTGCTCTTATTTCAGTTTAGAGGTGAATCTGGACAGCTTCACATTATCGTGAAACTCATGTCTGGCAGGACAGACCATATGAGATGCTCACAACTAGTTCTCATTGGTTTTAAATGTACCTTTGGTATTATGGGTTATACTACCATGTGAGACACAAACATTTCTAATCATCAGCTCTCTTATACGTGGACTGTCACTTTTCTCTGCTCTCTACCCTCCTGGGGATACTACCTATATGTTACAACTCAAATGTATAGATGGGTGTCATGAAGTTAGGACAGTTGTGATGAACACACTATAATGGTATGTATGTCAAAGAAGTTTGTATAACAAACAGAAAAAAACTTTGTTATACACAGGAAAAGATAATTTTCCTTTGAGGAGGACTTGTGATTTACTCACTACTAAATGCTCCTTCCCCATGAATTTTGCTACAATTATCAAACCATGAGAAACATACATAAGCACCTGACATTCCACTGTTGCAGAAATGAATAAAAAAGCAAAGTCTGTGTACAGCTTCACCTCATATCTAGCAGCTTAGAAAAAGGGAATTGTGGGTAAAAAAAACTAAAAAAAAAAAAAAAAAAACCCTCCTGCATTATTACACCTGCAAAATATGCAGTACAACTCTTCCCCTCACAAAAAGGTGGCAACAGTAATGAACACTATCAGGGGAAGGTTGGACATTACAGAAGGACATCATTAGGGGCATTTCTTTTCTTTTTTTTTTTTTGCTCAGAAAGCACCCAAAGAAGTCAGAACCATGTAATGCTCTATTAAATGTAAGAGACAAAGAGAAGAGGAGGACTTTTCACTTCATCTGAAAATAACAAGAGTTGTAATGGAATCGTTCACGGTTAATGAAATCCTGTAGAAAAAAAAACTTCTATAACCTATAGAATCTTGCAAACACTCCTAACAGAAAATGTAAATAGACAGAATACGAACGTTACTAGTCTCTCCAGCCTCATGAACATTTTCTTTTGTTTTTGGTACACCAGTCAAAACATTTGTTGGTAAGACAAGAGCTTGCAATATCTGCAAAAAAGATTAGTTAGAAATTCATTGCATCAAGCTCAAATAAAAAACACCCACTTCTGTAAATTACACTGTTTATCACCAGTAAATTACGAGCTACAGCTACAGCTACACAGATTGTATTCATTTATTCATTTATTTTTGTCCATCCAGCTCTATACCAAGTGGGATCCATCAACTGCCTACATGCTTTAGTTTGCTATGAAAATGATGACCACACACTGGAGCTGCACAAACTGGTCACACTGTAATAAAGAGCTTCTGTACTTGCATGACATAAAGGTCCCCCCAATTCCCAGTCAGTTCAGCTACAAACAGGCCCATCCTTGCTGGGGTCTTGGCTGGTTCCATCCTCATCATCAATCACAGTTTGGGGTAATGCAGTAAATATATAATAGCTCCCAC
>NC_056735.1:711679440-711695667 GCF_019279795.1 Protopterus annectens
ATGAATGAGAAGCTGTGTGTGTATGTGTGAATGAATGCAGATATGAATGAGAAGTGGCTGTGTGTGTGTGTGTGTGTGTGTGTGTGTGTGTGTGTGTGTGTGTGTGTGTGTGTGTGTGTGTGTGTGTGTGTGTGTATTGTGTGTGTGTGTGTGAATGAATGCAGGTATGAGATTTCTAGAGCAAAAAATCTGGGCAAAGCCTAAAATGATGAGGGGACAAATAGGGACAGATTTTACATATTGCTCTTACAAACTTAGAAAGTTGATAGAATAATAGGTTTTGTATTAGCATGAATTATCTGAAAAGATGTGGAGTCTTAAACTCAAATGTTTGTCATTATTTAAAGACTTCAATCCTCAACTATTTGCCAGAAAAGTACAGATTTTAGGAGGAACACACCAAAAATATGAGGCAAAAATCTGGACATTCAATCACACGCACACACACACACACACACACACACACACACACACACACACACACACACACACACAGTCACTTCCTCATTCATACCAGCATTCACTCACACATCGCTCTCACTCTCTCCTGATCAAACACACACACACAGTCACTTCCTCATTCATACTTGCATTCATTCACACATCGCTCTCACTGTCTGTCACACCCACACGCCACACACCCATTTACGCATTCATTCATGCATCGCTCTTACTCTCCCGATGTCACACCCACATGCCACACACCCACTTATGCATTCATTCATACATCCCTCTCACTCTTCCAATCTCATACATACACACACACACAGTGACTTACTGATTCATTCCCGCAATCATTCACACATCGCTCTCACTATCCCGATCTCACACACACAAACACATACATACACACACACACACACACACACACACACACACACACACACACACACACAGCCACTTCTTCATTCATTCCTGCATTCACTCACACGTCGCTCTCACTCTCCTGAACTCTTTCACACACACACACTCTTTTGCTTTCATGCATGCATTCACTCACACATGCAAACAGACACACACACACACACACTCATACAGGCATTCACTTACCTACAATCAGCTGCTAAACTTTGCAGCTCCCCTGTAAGGAAGCAGCGGCTCCCCAGGGTGCCATGGCACACAGTTTGGGAACCCGTGGAGTAGAGATCTTATGGTGGATGTGGGGATAGATTTGAATGTGAATGGAGCTTTGTGGTTGAGTGGTGGAGGGGTGTCATGATGCGTTTACTTGTTTGGATTGATTAGCTTTTGTATGACATCTATGAAGAGGAGTTAAGAAGAGTGGCTGTCTTGAGAGGTGAGATGTTTCAGGAGGGGTTGGGAGGAGATGGGTTTCCTGGGTGTAAGAGCTTATTAATGGTATTCCACAATGTTTTAGGGTTGGAATGAAGGTTTCTCTCAGGATAAAGATAAAAGTTTTTTTTGTCAAGGATGACTTGTTTTTTTTTTTTTTGTGGAATTTTGAGTCCCCTGTAATGCTGGAGGCTAGAAGGGATTTTGATTTTTGTCCAGGTTTTCTATGCATTGTCTCTCCTTTGCATGAGAGATAGAGTATCTTTGTCTATCCAGCAAAGTTGGTTTTAACCTGAACTCTTCTGATAGGGGCCAGGGAGTTCAGAGTGTTAAGGAAGATGCAGTTGAATTGAAGAACAACTTCTTTGAGGGGAAGTTGCCAGAGGAAAGATCAGTTTATTGATGCAAGAGTTAGACTAAATGATCAAGGTTAAATTAGATAAGATTTTGAGAGTCCTTATAAATGTGAGATTTAGGCAGCTGGGACAGGAGATGATGGATGCAGGTAGGGTGATTATCATTAAGTGAGTCTGGGAGGGTAGGTGGGTAGTGATAACAGGGTGGGAGGTCAGTATCCAGTCCAGTGTAGAAGTGGTATTAGATTTTTGATTAGTACGAGTTGGGGAGGTGATAAGTTGGGAGAAGCCATATAGGTTAATGATAAAGCAAAAATCCTGTGACACCACCACGGAAATGTAAGATTGCATGATAAAATCCTTTTAATGAACAGCTAAAATTCAAAATGAAGATGAGGTAAAATGTAAATGTCCAAATGATAAGCGCTTTTGGATTTCTCCTTCTTCAGATCATATAAGGGAAGTTGGAAACTTTTAATTAATCATCATGGATCTCATTAACAGAGACATTGGGAACCTCCAAACACTGGACCCTACCCAGTTTGGCTTTGTTAAGGGCAGATCATGCCTCCTAAACCTGGTGGACTTCTTTGAGACAGTTACCAAGGCTATAGACAAGGGAAAGGTGGTCCACACAGCCTACCTAGACCTCGCAAAGACCTTCGACACCATTCCCCGCTCAGGTATTATAGACAAGCTCACCAGCCTAAACATAAACCCCTACGTCACGAGATGGGTTGCCAACTGGCTCATGGACAGAACCCACAAGGTAAGAGTTGCGGGAGCTAGGTCTGACTCTAAACCAGTTACAAGTAGTGTTCCCCTGGGCTCAGTCCTAGGACTCATCCTGTTCGGCATATACATCTCAGAGGTACAGGCAAGCACAGTAGGACTATGGCTGACTAAGTTCGCAGACGACTGCAAACTAGGGGCTATAACTGACTCTCCGGCTGACACAGACATCCTCCAAAAGTGCCTCACTGAGACAGATACCTGGTGTGAAAACCATGGCCTCAAGCTAAATGTCAAAATGTGCATAGTCATCCCCTTTGGAAAAAACAAAGTACCCATAAACTATCACATAGGAGGTAGCCCCCTAAATACGGAAGATGTAATAAGGGATCTGCGGACCCAAGTAGATAGTAACCTCTCCTTTGATAATCACATTTCCAAAAATGGTTAGAATATCCTTCTATGTGGCCCACCTAATCACAAAAGATTGAAAGAGGTCATTGGGCCCCTCTATGCATCACTCATCAGACCCATCATAGAGTACAATGCCCCATTTGGGATGGACCTTACAAGACACCTGCAACAACTGGAAAGACCACAGAAGTACCTCACCAAGAGGATCACTGGCCTCAAGCAGATGCCCTATGCAGCTCAACTGAAGAAACTCCAGCTGTACTTGGTTGCATACTGGGTACTCAGAGGTGATCTCTGCCTGACATACAAGGCCATGTCCAACTCAGAATTGATGGACATGCTCCACCTAAAGAAAACCATATCACCTCGAGTCACATGCTCCAGGGATCTAAACCTCACCACAACAATAAATAGGATGTGCTGGAGGGATAAATTCCTGTCCCAGAGACTTCCCATGCTCTGGAACAAGATTCCAATCTACATTAGACAGAGCTTCTCGCTAACCCTCTTCAAGAGAAACCTTGATGAGTGGATGGGAAACAGAATGTTTTCCCCAGGGATCACTTCAATGGCTCTGCTGGACAGAGGCACAGGGAACTAATCTAAGGGGGTGGCGAAAGCCAACACATTCCGACTAGGCTTATAAATGCCTTCTGGCAGAGAGCCTAGTACTTAACTATGAACCTATGAACCTAAACATAGAATAACAGGCAACGCCCCTGTTTGCGACCAATAATCCATCATCCAATCAGCATGAATAAAATAGACACACCTTCCATTTAGCCTATCACAAAACGCCTATCTTTCAGCATAGGTCTCTACTGCATTTAAGCCAGGCGGTTTATCTGCCGTTAAATTTTTTTCAGTAAGGTTGGAGATGTTACCTTGTTTTAAATCATGATATGTAGTCTGAACACCTTTAAATTTAAAACTATGTGCGGGAAATTGAGCTATGTGTTCAGCAAGGGCGTTCTTGGTGTCCTTATTAAGGATATCATGAAGATGTCTCAAGAGTCTGTCTTTAAGTCTTTGATCTGTTTTCCCCACATAGTACGCATTACAGCCTTGGCAAGTAGCAAGATAAACTAGATGTTGTGTGCTACAGTCTACATAGCACGAGAAAAAATATTCATGACCTTTCTCAGGATGGATAAAATGGTTTGATGCAGCAATGTTTTTACATGCTAAGCAATTATTGCACCGAAAGGTTCCCTTTTTCTTTCTCACATTAGTAGGTGGATAACCATCCTTGAGACACAATAAATGTTTGATATTCTTCTTATTTTTATAAGTGAATTTAGGTATCTCTCCTACTATATTACAAAGCTTGATATCTTGCGTTAAGATCATCCAATACTTTTTTATGATGTCACAGACTTGATTGTTATCATTCGCAAAAGTTAAGGTCAAATTAATTCTTTGATCCTCTGATCTAATGTTTACAGAAGGCATACTGTTGGTGTTATGTCTTTTAAGAAAAAAAGTAAATCCTTTGGTTTTTCTTAGATCAGTTAGCCTGTCTGTATTGGCACCAACATCCTTGGCAGAATAACCCCTAGCCAATAGATTGGATTATAGGTGTTGGGTTTCCCTCACATAATCAGATTCTTCAGTACATAAACAAGAGATTCTGGTTAGCTCATTTTCCATGATATTTTTGGAAATACGTTTGGGATGTAAACTGCTTTTATATAAATAGTGGTTCTTCCACGTTTCTTTTCTATGTATAGTAGTCCCAATTCTTCCTTCAGCATCAAAAAATATTTTACATCAAGGAAATCCATGCTCAACATTGAGCTTTTATGTGAGAAGATGAGAAAAGTAGTAGTCTCATTTAGATAGTTCACAAAGTCCTGTAGCTGTCTAAGGTCACCTCTCCACAAAACAAAGACATCATCAACAAAACAACTATAGTATATCACATTGGAAAACCAAGGATTGGTAGCACTCAAAATAAACTTGTTTTCCCATTCAGAGAGAACTAAATTCGAATAACTATTGGCACATGGTGTGCCCATGGCAACTCCCCAGTGCTGCCAATAATATTGTTTACCATAGAAGATGTTATTTTCTAATATTAATTCAAGCAGGGTGAAAAGAAAAGAAACATGGAAGAACCACTATTTATAAAAAAGCAGTTTACATCCCAAACGTATTTCCAAAAATATCATGGAAAATGAGCTAACCAGAATCTCTCATTCATGTACTGAAGAATCTGATTATGTGAGGGAAACTCGGCACCTACAATCCAATCTATTGGCTAGGGGTTATTCTGCCAAGGATGTTGGTGTCAATACAGACAGGCTAACTGATCTAAGAAAAACCAAAGGATTTCCTTTTTTTCTTAAAAGACATAACACCAACAGTATGCCTTCTGTAAACATTAGATCAGAGGATCAAAGAATTAATTTGACGTTAACTTTTGCGAATGATAACAATCAAGTCTGTGACATCATAAAAATGTATTGGCTGATCTTAACGCAAGATGTCAACCTTTGTAATATAGTAGGAGAGATACCTAAATTCACTTATAAAAATAAGAAGAATATCAAACGTTTATTGTGCCTCAAAAGACTAATGTGAGAAAGAAAAAGGGGACCTTTTGGTGCAATAATTGCTTAGCATGTAAAAACATTGATACATCAAGCCATTTTATCCATCCTATGAAAGGTCATGAATATTTTTTCTCGTGCTATGTAGACTGTAACACACACCATCTAGTTTATCTTGCTACTTGCCAAGGCTGTAACGCATAATATTTGGGGAAAACAGATCAAAGATTTAAAGACAGAATCTTGAGATATCCTCATGATATCCATAATAAGGACACCAAGAACACCCTTGCTGAACACATAGCTCAATTTCCCACACATAGTTGTTAAATTTACAGGTGTTCAGACTACATATCATGACTTAAAGCAAGGTGACATCTCTAACCTTACTGAAAAAAAATTAGAGTAAATGGATCATCAATTTAATGGCAGATAAACCACCTGGCTTAAATGCAATAGTGCCGTTGAGACCTATGCTGAAAGATGGGCATTTTGTGATAGGCTAAACGGAAGGTGTGTCTATTTAATTTATGCTGATTGAATGATGGATTATTGGTTGCAAACAGAGCTTTGCCTGTTATTCTATGTTTGATTGGTTATTTGCTTCTTCTTAATTAAAAGTTTCCAATTTCCCTTATACGATCTGAAGAAGGAGAAATCCAAAAGCGCTTATCATTTGGACAGTGAAGGAAACTTTGTTACGTTTTACCTCATCTTCATTTTGAATTTTAACTGTTCGTTAAAAGGATTTTATTGTGCAATCTTACATTTCCGTGGTGGTGTCACAGGATTTTTGCTTTACTGTTTTGGACTTTGCTGTTACACCTTTGGCAGTTACAGGTATCTTATAGGTTAATGCTAGCAGTAGGGTACTTGGAAGAGATAGTATTCTAGTTGATACTGACACCCCTAGAATAAAGGTTTTTTAAGAGATAGTTTTGGAGAGCTAGCCAAGAAAGAGTTTGAATGTAGGGATGTTATTACCGGGTGGGATATATATAGCAGTTATTGCAATCTTTTTATGATTATTAAGTTACAGTTGACTATGAGAATCTCGGCTGGGTGAAAAGGGGGAATAGGGTAGGGGATGAACTGAAAGATGTTCTGAGTAGAGTATAGCTACTCCTCCACCTTTTTTTATTGGTCTGCTCTGGCGAAAGATATTGTAACCTGTGGGAAGGATTTCTTTATTTGGTATGTGGGGTTTGAGCCATGTTTCAGAGATGGCAATGATGTCAGGTGAGTGTAGTGTTATCCAGGAGTGTAGATCTGGGAGCTTTTTACCTTACAGCTTCAGCTTAAATTATTTTCTCGTATTTAATTTGCTTGATCATGACACTGAATACCACAGATTAAGTACTAGGACTAAGTTACACTGTAACAGAAGCATTATTCATGCACAAGCAGCACTGAATACCACAGAACCAGTACCAGGATTTAGTTACACTGTATGAAAATCATTGTGCATACAGCACTGAATACCACAGAACTGGTACCCTGACTGTTAGGCTGTAACAAAAGCAGTGAGCATGTGCATACAGCACTGAATACCACAGATTCAGTACCAGGACTAAGTAACACTGTAACAAAAGCATTGTGCATGTGCATATGGCACTGCATACAACAGATTCAGTACCAGGACTAAGATACACTGTTACAAAAGCATTGTACATGCATATGGTCTGCCTTTCATGCACTGTAGGCTTGAATGAAACAAGGCAGCCCACACAGATATCATTGTATGAGTCAATCAGTAAACAGTACAGTAGTCACTGATGGGAAGAGGGAGTTAAGGCTGCTACACTGTAAGTTTACTATGAAGTCTGGGATTTGGAGAGTCCAGTCACTGTCTGCAAGTCTGGTTATACTGGACGTGGTACTGCAGGATTTACCTGGTGGGAAGCCAGACTACCTGCAGTAGCATGTTCCACATACAGGTTCAACTGTGCTGCAGTTTTTGGGAGATAAAGGGAGGTGTGTGTGTGTGTGTGTGTGTGTGTGTGTGTGTGTGTGTGTGTGTGTGTGTGTGTGTGTGTGTGTTTATATTATGTAATGTTGAAGTATTAGCTCTAAATCCCTTAAAAAGTTAATACAACTCCAGATTTTGGCAGCAACATGCATTCTGTGGACAATAAGTAGTACAACTGTAACTAAGAATATAACTGTGTGAGTGTATTTATATTTATATGGTTTCCATACTATTGTATGAATGCACAGAATGTTGAAAGCTATTTCTGCTGTCATAGATAGTCAGTTTTGTGAGTGGTCAAATGCCAAAATGTTTGAAAAAGCAATGTTAAATGCTATATTTACTGAAGACATGTCTATGTGATAGAGGTAAGTGGAGCTAAGAGTGTGTTTGCAAGTGTTTGTGGGTTAGGGTTAGACAAGGCCCAACTAAGGCCTAAGTAAGACGATAGCTTTAGTGTTGTGCACTCATCAACTGATGCACTGGCAGTTTCAGTAATGACTGGAATATGCACAAACCTGGTTAACCGAAAATGGTCTCAAGTGGAATGCAAAAAGTCATCAAAAAAGCTGTATATATGTGTTATATATAGTACTCCTTTTCAGACAAATACATATGGTCATAAGAGCTCTAGGTACTTATGTGGACACTCCTCTCTCCCACTAGATCATCATTTTTCCATCATAGTCAGGAAAACCTTTTATATGGCTCAATTAGTTTCCAAGGGAATAGAGTCAAGATCCAAATATGTCATCCTGCTAATGTAAGCTTCCCACTATTGAATACTATACCCCCATTTGGAATGTTTAAATCTAAGCATACTGCACAATTGGAAAGTCCCCAGAGACACCTTACTAAATAAATTAAAGGCCATTAAAGGCCTTAAATCCTTCAACTATTGTGATAGAGCAGCATAACTCCTTATATTGAGTAGCATACAGGCATCTCCAAGGTGACCTGTGTCTCATTTTTTAAGCATTGAAAGACTAAATCCTGTTTTACCTCCTGTTTCTCTATAAAACTAGTGGTTCTACAAACACCATCTGTCCTGATGGTAATCATCATTTTATTATGTCTTTTCTGTGTCAATGTCTCCCTTTACACCTCCATTCCCATGAGCCCATTCTCTTTCCCTTACCTTATAAACATTATCATTCTAAAGCTGCATTTTATTCCAGCATCCTTATGGAAGTTCTTAAAATCTTCTATCATTATCCTTAGTGATACTTCCATTCCACTGACAAAAAGGATTCAGTCTTTGGGGGACATGAGTAAGAAGGTCTAGGACCTTTCCTCTCTTGCCTGTAGTTTTGCCTTTATTTTTTGGTGACTACTTGGTTATGAGCAAAAACAGAATAAGCAGCAATGTGTACCTCTATTTTATCCCATTCTGTACTGTGACTACTTCAAAAGTCCATCATTAACCCTTAATTTGATTATATAAAGCCTTAACCCATGTTTTAAAAATCTGCTCAACACCCATCTCTGTCCATAAAAATACTCCAAATCCAGAGTCAAAAACTTTTTTAATGAAAGTGACAACTATTCTTAGCTGAACACCTAATTTGTATCATTCTTACAACTGTGTGCCCTTTACAAAACCCATGTATCACCGTGGATTGATAATGTCTGGGAAAAATCACTACTGCATTCTGGCTCACACCTTTCCCAGCATTTTGGTGTCAATATTCAACCTCTGAACTGGACAAATATTGATGGCTCCAGAATATTCTTTGTCTATATAGGCAGTACCTCCACTCTTACCGTTTTCATTGCTCTCAGCAGTTCCTCTGCCTCCCCAAGCTTCTTAATATTATCTGCTCATCAACTATCTGACAGTCTCGCTTAAAACTATTTTGAGAACTCAGTGAATTATCCATCAAACCCTGCCTTTTTACTTCCATTATAGCATGATAACAGCTACCCCCACCTCCAGGTGTGAAAGCTGTCACTCTAATTCCTTTGCCACTGCTCCTTCTAAATGTTTGCAGACCAGACCCCATGTTCAGGATCCCCATACCCAAACCTCCAGCCCACTTCCTGCCTGAATATAATGCTGTATAAAATCTATTTCTCACTTTTTACCCCCTTTCTGTCTTCCCCTACCTCACCATCACCATCAAAACAACTATAATCCCCCCGAGTTTTTCTTTATCCTTACAGGGTTTTTTTTCTCATTTTCTTCTGCTAGTTCACAATAATTCTGTTATTGTTATATCATTTCTCTGTATATCCCACTCACTTGTAGTCTGCAGTTCCACACCTAGATCTCATATCTCTTTGTCTCTGCCTACTGCCCCTCAATGCCGAACGCTCATTATTCTCTTTTTCTGTTACCACCCCTCTTTCCAACCCTTCTTAACTATCCCTGCCTCTGACATCAGCCTCACTTTTATCTCAGCTTTGGCATAATCCTACTATGTTACATTGTCTTATCACATCCCTTCCACCTCCTCTTCCTGACAAGAATTTTTACACTAGTTCCTTAAGATTCTTCATCAATGCCTGGATGTCCTGTTTCTAGTACCGCATTCCTATATCCCTGTTAAACTAGGATGTGGTCTATACAAAACTGTCCCAAATATCCACTCTTTCTGCAGATGTGGCCCTGTAGTTTCAGACTGGTATCATCCAACATGCTCACCTGCCCCTCACTTTCACCTTGGGAATGTGAACTGCCTCCCCATGTTGTCTCTCCCTTTTTCTCTCTACCCCCAAATCCTCACTCAGTTAGTCATACTCATGAAGTGCCATAGCTGTCTTTGTTTCCTATATTGTTTCTTCTTCCTTCATCTTGAACTATCATAGCTGCCTGTTTTCTCTTACTGTTTTATTCCATTTTCCTTTCTCAGTAATTGTCATAGCTGTATTTGTTTCATTTTACCATATAGTTTCTTTCTTCCTTCTGAGTAATTACCATAGCTAGCTTTGTTTCTTCTGTCAATATTATTCCTTCCTAACTGCCCATTAACTGTCATAGCTGTCTTTGTAATATCTTGCTAAATTATTCGTTCATCATTTAACTGCCATAGCCTTCTTCATTTCCTCTTACTGTATTTTCCTCTTTTTATTCAGTCTTTACCTCATCTATAGACTTATTCTCTGGATCACAAAATAGATATTTTTAAATAATCTTTTAAAGAATCCAACAGAATTTCTGTCTTTGCTTCGATATTTCTTATATATCCCATTATCCTACTGTATCACATGATCTATCTCCCATTCCCACTTCCTGCCACCTATGGCTTGCTTACTGTAATTGCCCTGTGGAGTGCCCACTTTTTACACCTGCCCTTAGATGATCTGCTTTATTAAGGACTCTCATTGATACACAGCTTAATAACCTGCCTAACTTTCAACTTGGTCCCTGGGATAAGCCATATATGGAATTATGTTGATAGATAAACGTTTTTCCCCAACAGCAAAAACTCTGAAAATGTTTCATATAAAGCACTTTCAGTAAAAGTCTGAGTAAATGTTTTCCTGCAGAGGGGTAACCCACCTGCATTGCCCATGTGGGGAGATACCTCCTAAACTTAAATATTCAAACTCTGAGTTTGCATAACAGTGGAGAAAAGGGAATTGTCTACTGTTGGTAAAAATGCTTTCAGCACTTGCCAAAACTCCCGTTGGTCGACAGTCTCCCCATATATCTACCCTCTCCATCTCTAGGTTTTTCTTCACCATCCACCTTGTGATCGGATTTGGTTATTACCTTTAAATCCTACACGCTCTTTCTTGTCCTTATCTCTTGCATTTGTGGTTTCCTATCCATTCTTGACTTCTCACCTTCGATAAGATAGACAGCAGAAGACTTATGCATCCCTCTCCTACCCTTGTGTTCATATGTTCATAGGTTCAAACTAGGCTAATGGCACAAGAGCCTTTACAAGCCAAGCCAATAATACCCAGGATATGACAATATTATGTCTCAATTCCCCAGATACGGGATGGGATAGTATCAGGGTAGTGGGTCTTTGGGTGTTGGAACCCTGAGGCATCTACTACTCTGCATTCAGAATCTCTGGGGTAATGTGCATGACCCGTGTATTTCTTCAACTGTGCTGATATTCTACTCTCAGGTATTACAGAAGATTAAGATCATGAGCTGTTAAGCTGGTTCATGTAGTGCAGAGTTTGATTCTGTCACTCTCCAGCTGCCTCCTGTGTAACGCTGAGTAAGTCAGTTAACCAGATGGTGCTCTAGGGCATTTGTAAAATTGATCTATGCTCCTCAATGGTCTCCTGGACTGCATACCTAGTAACTATCTGTGAACCTATATATGTAAACAACTAACAGGCAAGTCCTATATAAATAGACCTCCTGCATTCTTTCACCCTGTCTCTGAATGCCCCATCCACTCCCTCATACACCTATTGATCCCTTTTCTCAGCCCTGTAACCTCACTTATCCTTTGTATTACCCTACCCATCCCATCTCTCTTTGCTCCCCCCTTATTACATCTACTATCCCACTTCAGTCCCCTCTTACCGATACACATTACGGGCCAAATTCAATAAAGCCTACACTAAGTGTACACAAAATGTATTCAATACAATTCTTATCACATTTTTGTGCTTTCTAGTCACCCTTAAAGATTACACTAAGTTTACATGCAGTCTACACTTTGTGGTAACCTTTATAAATCCCTGTCAATATTTAAAGCTGCAAGAATGTCAGTAGGAAAACTAAAATTAAGAGGAAGAAAGTGTGAGTTTTGTCTGTGTTGTTTGTTCTTCAGAACAGTGTTCACTTAGTGTACACTTACTGTAGCCGTTATTGAATCTAGCCCTTTGACTTTCTAACCTCTTAGTTACCTGCCCCCTTATTATTACACACCCCAATTTTAACAGACACTCTGCTCAGAACTGTAAACTTGGTTCCACTGTAAATTTCCCAGATGACACCAAGAGCCTCCAATAAGGCCTTTCTCAAAAAAAAAAATATATATCAGGTGTCAAAAACCATGGACTAAAACTAAATGACCGGAAATGGTTAATAGTATCCTTCAGCAAGTATGACCACCCTTGCAACAGTCACATTAAAAAGTACCCCTGAAAGTTGATCCTGTAGTCAGGGGGGATCTGGGAACCTATACCAACAATGAGCCATCTTTTGATCACCACATATCCTCTATTGTAAGGAAGTTCTTTTTCATTGAACAGCTTATATCTAAAGGGCCAGAGATAAAACAATTCCATTAAACGTGTCTCTTATAAGGCCAATCATTGAATATAATTCCCTTTTTGGTACGTACTTGTCTAAACACTTGGCACAACTGGAATGACCACAATGATTTCTCAATGAAAAAATCAGCCTAAATCATAAAAACTATACAGACCATCTAAAAGCTTTTTCCATCTGCTTGTATTATACAGGCTACAAAGAAGTCACTTCTGCCTCACATATAGGGCCTCAACAAACCCTATCATATCAGGCTTATTACACACTGGCAGGTCTAATTTTACCATAAGTACCTGGTGAAGGAATATCAATCTCTTTTGCAACATAAAAAGGACTTGTTGGAGGGATACGTATGTATCACAAAGAATTATATCCCTGAGGAAGTATCTTCCATCCACATAATACAAAGTATTTCTGTTTTTCAATTCATATGAAATTTGGAGGACCAGATGGGAAATGATAAATTCGCCATTGGTTTAGCATCTGTGTCCATTGAAAAGGGGCAACAAGTACATATCTCAACATGTCCTTGTTAAGCCCACTTCTGGGTTATTCATACAGAAAATATAAGGGCTAAAAACTACCATAGGAGTGTAAGGCTAGGTATGTTAGGATCCTCACAGATAAATATCTCAGTGAGTAACTATGAACCAATCTCTGCAACATTAAACTTTTCTGTCCACTAGCTTTTAGGGTTGCCACTTTTAGCATATTATGCCCATTTGTCCTGTTTATAATTTATTTTAATTCTAACTATGTGCTCCCAATAGATTATTTATGAGAAGCTAACGTTATTTATAGTAGTATAGAAATAATATTTTCTTAGTTGCCTGCAGAAATAGGCATGTCTCCTTAACTTTGAGAGCCTTAAGTAGTTTATCTGCAGCTGTTCATACAGCCAGTCACTCTTAGTCAGCAGGGAAGCATGTTGCTCATCCCTCCCCAGTAGGCATACAGTGGTACTATGGCTTCCTACACTGGGAGCTCTTTTACTGAGTTATGCATGTGATGTGTCCTTTCCACAATACAGTACATCCCACACCAGCAGGCATATAGCGCTACTATGGCTTCATGCACTGGGAGCTCTTTTACTGGGTTATGCATGTCATGTGATCCTCCCACGGTACTTTGCATTCACAGTGAAGACTTCATACAGGATGGTTACACACCAGGTTCCTGTAGCTGTATCCTCTGTTTTGCCTACCATGTTTCCTCCCTAGTGGTTATCAGTCTTTCTTTTAATATTCATATTTATCTGCTAGAAATAAGCACAAGAATTATCCTGCCAGCGCTGTGGCTGAGAACCCTGTACTTTAAAACACGACTGAATCATGCCAGATGTCATGTTGAATAGTTTGTTCAATTTCAAAATGGTACTTTAACCTTTTTATGTACAAACCTCTCAACTTTTACCTCCAGAGTTATAAACAAAACATTAGCTAAAAGGTCTGAAATAAAGTAGATGTAAAATCATGACTATATTAACATAAAACTCAAAATAATTTCCAGTTCTAGGAGGAATGGAATGAAACTTTGAGAACAAATTAGGCATGTCCCTCCAAAAACTGGACAATTGTGATATTTATTTATTTTATTTATTTATTTGAATTTGTTGACTGGGAGAGTCCACTGGGTCAGAGCAACCCATTTTCAGTGGAGACCTGGGGAGAAAAGCGATTACATTCATGACAATAGAGGTTACACTGATGAAAATTACAGTGATAAAGAACATATAATAAGCAAAAAGGCATACAGCCAGTTCTGTCATTAGCCCTCTGCAATTCTGCCATGTATAAGCTTCTACTGGCTTTGTATTAAGTCTTACTTTAATACACAGTGTATGCAGGATTTTTTCCACTGGGAGCTAAGGCTTCAGATGCATCGTTTGCTGTTCTATACCATAATCAGTGTACATATTTATGTATCAGTTGCTACTGCATATTTCATGTGCACCTCCTGACTGTATCTGTACATTTTTCCTAAGCTATTTTGTTCACATTATAGTCTATGTTCCTTATAAATTTAATTACCCTACAGTATTGCTATTGGAGGTTTTCTTCTTAGGTTCATAGGTTCATAGGTAAGTACTAGGCTATCTGCCCGAAGGCATTTATAAGCCTAGCCAGAATGTGTTGGCTTTTGCTTCCCCCTTAGATTAGTTCCCTGTGCCTCTGTCCAGCAGAGCCACTAAAGTGATCCCCAGGGTAAACTTTCTGTTTCCCATCCACTTGTCAAGGTTTATCTTGAAGAGTGTTAGTGAGGAGCTCTGCCTAATGTATATTGGAATCTTGTTCCAAAGCATGGGAAGTCTCTGGGACAGGAATCTATCCCTCCAGCATGTCCTATTTATTGTTGTGGTGAGGTTTAGATCCCTAGAGCATGTGGCTCAAGGGGATATGGTTTTCTTTTAGCATGTCCATCAATTCTGGGCTGGACATGACCTTGTATGTCAGGCAGAGATCTCCTCTGAGTAGGCGGTATGCAGCCGAGTACAGCTGGAGTTTCTTCAGTCGAGCTGCATAGGGCATCTGTTTGAGGCCAGTGATCCTCTTGGTGTGGTACGTCTGTGTTCTTTCCAGCTGTTGCAGGTGTCTTGTAAGGTACATCCCAAATCAGGCATTGTACTCTATGATGGGTCTGATGAGTGATGAGTAGAGGGGCACAATGACCTATTTTGATCTGGATGCAAACCCTTTTGTGATTAGGTGGGCCACATAGAAGGATTTTCTAACCACGTTGGCAATGTAATTATCAAAGCAGAGATTACTATCTACTTGGGTCCCCAGATCCCTTATTATGTCTTCTGTAGTTAGGGGACTACCACCTATGTAGTATTTTGTGGGTACTTTGTTTTTTTCCAAAGGGGATGACTGTGCACTTTTTGGTATTTAGCTTGAGGCCATGATTTTGACACCAGGTATCCATCTCAGTGAGACCCATTTGGAGGATGTCTGTGTCAGCCGGAGAGTCAGTTATAGCCTCTAGTTTGCAGTCATCTGTGAACTTGGTCAGCCATAGTTCTCCTGTGCTTGCCTGTACCTCTGAGAAGTATATGCTGAACAGGAGGGATCCTAGGACTGAGCCCTGGGGAACTCCACTTGTAACTGGTTTAGAGTCGGACCTAGCTGCCACAACTCTAACCATGTGGGTTCTGTCCATGAGCCAGTTGTCAACCCATCTTGTGATGTAGGGGGTTATGTTCAGGCTGGTGAGCTTGTCTATAATACCAGAATGGGGAATGGTGTCGAAGGCCTTTGCGAGGTCTAGGTAGGCTGTGTGTACCACCTTTCCATCGTCTATAGCTTTGGTAAATGTCTCAAAGAAGTCCAGTGGGTTCAATAGGAGTGATCTGCCTTTAAAAAAGCTGAACTGGGTAGGGTCCAGTGTTTGGAGGTTTCCAATGTCTCTGTTAATGAGTTCCATGATGATGTGCTCCATACCCTTGCAGACCAAGCTAGTCAGGCTTATAGGGCAATACTTCCCAGGGTCTGTTGTAGCTCCACCTTTGTGGAACAGAATAACCATTGCTGTGCACCACTCTATGGGTATGTAGCCTGTGCAGAGGCTGAGTTTGAACAGTGTGTTTAGGTGAGGGGTTATATGGCATACAACTGGTTTCTCTTCCTCTGACGACATTTCAAATAATGTGAACATACAGTGATGAAAGAATATGGATAGAGACTGAGATGTGTTGAACACAACTACTTACAGGAATGAGCACCTGAG
>NC_056735.1:711696167-711725520 GCF_019279795.1 Protopterus annectens
CTAAAACCCTCTCCCAAAAAACCCCAAAATTCCTTTTAAAAATCCCTAATTGTTTGACCCAGAGATCAATCTTCCCAAAGGGGGGAAACCTTTAAAGGAATTAAAACAACCCTTTTTTGCTAAAGAAATCCCAACCCCCCCCCCCCCCCCCCCCCCCCCCCCCCCCCCCCCCCCCCCCCCCCCCCCCCCCCCCCCGCCCGCCCCCCCCCCCCCCTTTTTTTTTTTTTTTTTTTTTTTTTTTTTTTTTTTTTTCTTTTTTTTTTTTTTTTTTTTTTTTTTTTTTTTTTTTTTTTTTTTTTTTTTTTTTTTTTTTTTTTTTTTTTTTTTTTTTTTTTTTTTTTTTTTTTTTTCAAAATAGTTCCCGAGCATTGAATTTTTTGGGGTTAAATCACTAAAAATTGTTTTAAAGCATAAATTTCTTTGCTAATACAGCACAACCTTGCGAACCCTAATATTACTTCCTTCTTTTTAATGGACTTGGGCAATATCTTATAAATTTGAATAAGATTATACATAAAACAAAATATGCAGCACTCCATGAGATAAATGCCTTGCCACTAGTGTAAATAAGAAAATAAAATCCACTTGTATAACATAGTGAGTTATCTTAAAAAAAGCAACAGAGATCTTCCTTTCTCCATTGCTACTGTGCAGAGCAAAAAAAGTTTAAAAAAATCAGGAGATATACTAACGGAAAAAGTCCGGGTGACCGGATCTTTTTTCCATTAGTATATTCTCTGATTTACAACGGGCACGCTGGTTGGGCTGGACAATCAGCGTGCTCGTTTTTTGAATATTAATGGCCAGTCATTGTATAATAACATTTAACTAATTCACTCCAATGGAGCTCAGGAAGTTTGCAATGGGAGGAGCCATAGCCTTTAGACAGAATCAAATTATGTCCTCAGATTTCAAACAAATGTTCATATCTCTGGAACCATAGGGGTTATGAAAGAGGAATAATTGGCAAACTCTTCAGAACAAACTATTTTTATAGGGTAGTATTCTTTAGGTTCTAGGTCTTAAACTGAATTTTATGAGTCACAGTAAACACAGTAATTATTAAATTTGTAATATTTTGAAAACAACTAAAAAAAATCTCAGCAACCACTCGTTACACAAATTGTCAGCAACATTTTATTCATCTAGCTGAGAGCTTCTGTTTGGGGCTAACGAGTTCTGTCTGTGTTACTTGGTTTGTTGTGATATTTAGAAAAATGATAAAATTATATCTATATAAAGTAATATCGTAATAACAACAGTTAATATCTATGTATCTGCGCTAGACAGAGGTCAATTAATGCAGTTGATTTTGCCATTGTGTAAGCTTTAAGATGAAATCTTTTAAAACCTTATAATTAGCATTGTTTTAGAAGTACAGATATAAATATGAAAAAGCAATATTTGACACCTAGAGGCATTAGTAGGAGTTAACTGCAGATGCACCTGGAGGCGTTGTTTGTCCTTGATATTGTTGCCCCATTATTATTGACTTTGTCCAAATTTCTTTAGCAAAGAAGAGGTATTTTGGTTTGTGTCTTGTACATTTCATGGTTTCTTGGTAAATTGTTGTGGCTTGCATTCATTAAATAATGAAGGGCCTCAGTTTAAAACTTTGTATCTTTTAGAAAATGCCTGATAGTGCAAAGCTTCCTATTCTAGCAATTTCTAAACATATAAAAGACATATTTAAAATCTGATTTTGGGTCTTTGTCTCTAGTTCTTTAGCTAAGAAGTTGACAGGGCAAAAAGAAAGTGGGAATACATTTCTGGGCCATTATATATGTACTTATTAATTTGATCTTTAGCAGATATCTATGCAAAGTCTTACATGTGACTATAATTGATTGCATTTGTGTGTGTGTGTGTGTGTGTGTGTGTGTGTGTGTGTGTGTGTGTGTGTGTGTGTGTGTGTATGTATGCAGTGCCATACCTCTCAACCTCTTAGAGCAAGAAATCTGGACAAAGCTATAAACAGAAGTGGTACAAAGGCCCAAAAATAGAGATAATTTTTAAATATTGCTCTTACAAACATAAAGTTGATAAAATAACACGTTTTCCATTAGCATGAATTTTCTGAAGGGTATAAAGCCTGAGACTCAAATGTATGTCTTTATTTTCTAATTTCATTCTTTAATGATTTGCTACTAATTTGCAAGAAAACCTCATTTTTATGAAAAAATGGACCAAAATATGAGACAAAAATCTGGACATTCTGTGAAAATCTGTACATTTGAGAGGTGTGCAGCGCTCATGAACATGCACATGTGCCCAGGGCAGTAGTTTTAACTGTCCCCGGTTTTGCCTCCTGTTTGTGGTCTGCTAGTGCAAATATGTTATGCAAAATCTTTTATACTAACAACTTTCTAAGTATGTAACAGGAATATTTAAAATCTGTACCTGATTTGGGGTCTTTGTTTCTGATTTTTGAGCTAAGAGGTTGGGAGGACATAGGGGTGCAGTGGTTTGCACTATACATTTATTTATTTATTTATTTATTATTTATTTATTGCATTTGTTAACTGGGAAAGTCCACTGGGCCTAGAAAGAGCCCATTTCCAGTAGAGGCCCAGGGAGAAAAGCTCCAGATTAATTGCATATAGAGAAATTTAACACAAAGAACAAAGTATGTTGAGCAGTGCTATCACATTCAATGAAAATAAGAGCAACAGCAGTGAGGATGTATACGATCAAGGTATAAAGATAGAAGTAACAGATGGCATAAATGCAATAAGACAAGTATAAATAGATCTGCAGAATTCTTAGCAGAGGAGAGTTGACTTCAGGGTAAGAAAGGAGGGGACTGAAATGCTAAAGGAGGAAGAGTCGAGCTAAGGTGACAGTAAGTACGGTAGAGAGAAGGAGAAGAATTGTTAGTTGTTAAATGGTTAAATTCGAGAAGCTAGAGAGAGGAGTCAGGTGTTAGGGTTATATGTTGGGGAGCAGGAGCATAGCCAGTGAAAGGAGAAATGTAGTTTAAGGGATTTTTTAAAGGAGGCAGGATTGCTGATAGTCCTGAGTGAAGGAGGGAGATTAATCCATAGCTTGGAGGGGTCTATATCAAAATCATGAAGAAGTGTTTCAATGAACGCCTCTTCATCAACACATACTGAACGAATGCTCTAAACCGAGATCGTTCACAGCAGTGATTTCGTTTGCCATTTCATTTTCTCCACTGTAGTGCGATCACGGAGTTGGTATATTTAGTTGGGGGGGTGGGGGGCACAGCTCCCACATTGGGATGTGTGGGGGGTGAAGACTCCCACTTTGTTTTGTTTTATGTGGTGTGTTCGTGGTTTGAGGGCAAGTGATTTCTTTCCCAGGGAAAGAAATCACTGTTTTGAATGATTGCGATTTAGTGCATTCATTCAGTATGTGTCATTGAAGAGGCATTCACTAAAATGCCTCTTTGAGATTTTAATATAGACCCACTTAGAGACAGTATAAGAATGCAACATTTGACTGGCTGACAGCGTGGGTTTCTCAACAGACAGTAGCATTTTGTTTTCAGACCTGAGATGTCAATTAGGATGGTACATGGTCAGTATGGCGGAGAGGGAAGGGCAAGTTTCTGGGCGGTAGATAATCTTGTGGGCTGTAGTTAATTGTAGGTAAGTGAGATGGTAAGGGAATTCTAGCCAATTTAGTTGATACAGAGAGGAGGAGTGGTGGGTAGAAAATTTTGCATTTGTAACAAATTTGGCGACTTTGTTGCAGCAAGACTCTAGCTTTGATTTTAAGGAGGACTGTAGATTAGCAAGGATGGGGCCGCCGTATAGAAGAGTTGGAAGTAGGAAGGATGAGGCCAGGTATAAGTTTCACAGCAGTAATAAGAAATATATTCCAATTTTCTGCGGTGGTATGGGGGTAGCATTGTTACCTCAAAGCAAGAGGTTCTCCCGTTCGATTCTCAACTTGGCTTGGGAGTGCCTTCTGTGTGGAGTCTACATGTCCTCCCTGCGGTTGGGTAGCATTTGAAAGACATGCGTGCGTAAATGGCCGTGCCTTCTTTGAAGGTTGGGCGTCGAGCTGGCACCTCGGCATTTCGTAAAAATCTACTGCCAATCATTAGTGGACCGGAGTTCCGTTGTGGTGATCCCTTACTGGGAAAAAGCCAAAAGACAAACAACAACAACAACCCTATGCATTTGTTCTTTCTTTTTAAGGCAAGAAAGCATTTGAAAATGTGCACAGTTACACAAACGGCTGTAATTGATGATCATATCAAGTGTGTGTGTGTGTGTGTGTGTGTGTGTGTGTGTGTGTGTGTGTGTGTGTGTGTGTGTGTGTGTCTGTGTGTGTCTTTGTGCATGTGTGCATGTGGGCATGTGTGTGTGTGTGTGTGTGTGTGTGTGTGTGTGTGTCTTTGTGCATGTGGGCATGTGTGTGTGTGTGTGTGTGTGTGTGTGTGTGTGTGTGTGTGTGTGTGTGTGTGTGTGTGTGTGTGTGTGTGTGTGTGTGTGTGTATCTGATTTGGTTCCTTCATCCCAGATTAGGTAAAAGGAATTAATTGTAATAAACCAGAGCATTATAAACTGAACCAAATTCTTTGGCTACAATCCTTAGATTTCTTGTTTTATTGACGTTTGCATATTATTTAGTTGTGAATAAAGTGGACAACGTGATGTATGTATGTTTAATATTCATATTATAACTGAATACATTTTTAATTTGCTTGTTTTTTTGAAGGCATGTGGGTGTGAATTGCACTGTGTTGAGCTACAGCAGTGGCAGTATGACTATTTTTACAGATGAGTAAGACTATGAGCTGTGTTTTGTAGTGCAGGGTTTGATTCCCTCAACCTTTGTTTGTTACTGTTTGACTCCAATCAAGTGACTTCACCAGACAATGCTTCTGGACTTCCCCTGCAGAGGCACACATGCACTCAATGGGCTGGCCCAGATTGTTAGTAAACATTTCCCGGGATTCATTAAACCCTGCACGACGTGCAGGAATAGTGCAGGAGCTGCTGCATGCAATATGTCCGCTGAGCGAATCAGTATAGAGCTCCCGGGACATGCATGAGCACTCCTGCACTTTTCCTGCATGAACACCACTGCCTTATGATAATGACCTCATTTGCTGGTGAAAACCATGCAAATGAGGTGAATTAGTGATTCAACAAGCAGGCAGGTGTTCGTGCAGGAATAGTGTAACCTACAGAACTCTATTCAGTTACTAGCTGAATACATTTCTGCAAATAAGAAAATGGAGGCATGACAGCCTCACATAAACCATGCATTCTATTTATTAGGCATGCCAATTGTCAAATATATGGTCATTGCCATGAAAAATAGTTTTAAATTTTTAAAATAAAACTTTTTTTTTTTGGCCATTCTCGCCATTTAAGATAGGCAGCTGCACGCAAACAGGATCATGCCGAAAATATAAAAAAAGGGAGAAAAGTAAATTTTATGAAATCTGCATTTTGCCATTATAGTCAATGGCATGCAGAATGAAAATAATACCAGGGAATAGTGGTTGCTAAGGGAAAAAGCTCAGTGTAAGCATAGTAACTCTGGAGTAAGGCAGTGGTGTATGCAAATGCTCGGATTTATACTGAATCACAAATTTCTTCTAAGAGTCAGACTGCACCTATCCGTGTAGGTGTTCTAATGTCACTGTGTTGACAGGAAGAGCAGCTAACATGAAAAGCGGGTGTGTCATGCTTGCTGTAAACACACTGGAGCACAATGGCCCGTGTTTGCCCTTAGCTAAGTATAGCTAAGGAAGGGTGTGTGTCTCAGGCTGTATTTTCTTATTCCATGAAATGCAGACCATGTTTGCATCCAGGGAGGGCCAGTTCTGCTTAGAACTGTTTACTTTAGCTAAACAGGTGTGTATGGTGTGCACCGGGTGTAAAACAAAACAAAACAAACAAAAAAAAAACATAGGGGATAGCAGAACTGTTTACATTTGAGCACTGGGAATGCACAGAGTGCATCAGAGCTTAAACAGGGAGGAAATGGGAAGGGGAAACAGCAGAAGGAAGGGAATCAAGAACTACCATAGCTGGCAGGTGGAATGTATCAGAATCAGCCAATTACACAGGCAGCAGCCCAGCACTGTACTATAAACTATGCAAACACCTTTCAGTCTGTTTTTTTGCCACAAACTATACACCACTGGTGTACACGTTTGGGGGAATTTTAAACTGACAAAAGTAATGAAACATGTTAGGGGCTGCTGTTGCTTTGCTCTATCAGTATGTGCAAGAGACTTAGGGTGGTGAGGAGGATAATGCTGACAACCAACTTAAACCGAGGAGGAAGACCCAGGGTAACCTACCAGGGCTACATGATGTGGAGATAGTAGAGCACTACAGGGTGGACAGGAACATACGTCAGCAACTTGTTGAGCTGTGCTGGTCTCGCCTCAGACCCAGGACCAACAGAGGGCAACCCATCCCAGTGGATACCAAGGTATGTGTATACTAGCTACAGGTACTTTACGAAGACCAACTGGGGATACCATGGGGGTCTCACAGGCATCTGCATCCAGGATACTCCACCAGTTTCTGGATGCCATGCGACTGCATGCCGCTGAGCACATTTACTTCCCCAGCACCCATGAGGAGAGGACCAGCAATATGTGTCTTTTCCACCATGTAGCAGAATACCTGGAGGTACTGAGTGTTCTAGACTGCACGCACATCCACATCAAAGCACCACCCGGTGACCAGGGTAGGGTCTACCTAAACCACAAGGGGTTCCACTCCATCAACTGCCAGGTTGTGTGCGATGCCCAGGGCATTATCATGAATGTGTGTGATGGCAGCACTGGAAGCTATCATGACTCCCACATCTGGCATTCATCACAGCTGTAATGGGCATTTGCCAGTGGATACATCCCATATGGTCATCTGGTAGTGGATGCTGGCTACACACTGGAGCCATGGATAATGACACCCATCAGAAATGCACACACACCCACACATGAACAGCATAATCAGGCACATGCACAAACCAAGATCATTCTAGAGCATGTGTTTGGGATGCTCAAGTCACGGTTCTACAGACTTGACATATCCGATGGAGCCTTGCAGTGCTCTCCAGCCACATGTGCACACATGTTCATAGTATGCGCCATGCTACACAATATGATCCTGTGGAAACAGCTGCAGCAGGAGCAAAATGGGGAAGGGCCACACAGCCCCCCACCATTGCCAAGGCCTCCACAGGCACAGAGAGACTTGGAGGAGGAGCATCATGTGCCTGCCCCACTAGGCAGATGGAGGTGTGCCCAGTATGCCCTGGCCTTGGCAAAGAGGCAATGCATAGCACATACACTGACACTGTAAGACCCAAGGGACTGATTTCTCTCTCTGACTGACACACACAGTAAAATGGATGCCAAACAACACACCACCTATACCCTACCATGTATAGGCAGTGTACTGTGTGCATCTGACATAGTCAGCCCTCAAGCACCATCCTCACAGCAGCCTCAGGTGCAAAGTAAGTCAGTCTCCTTAACAAAAATTAATGAATGGAGTGGAATGTTCTGATAGCATATCTATAGTATTGATTCAAGCATGCAAGGGAATGGGGTGGCTTACTAGGATAGCAGAAGACAACTGACAGCTCTGTGGGACAGCAGGAAGTGTACCCCCAGTACTGGCCTACCCACACCATGCAGTACCACCCTAGTTGACAAATACCACTGCAGTATATGTGGTGAGCCAAATAACTGTGAGGGTCATAGGTCACATGCATGGATGTCAAAGTGGGGGTCCCATACTCACCCCCAGCCTGACCCAGCAGATCAGCTGTAGAAAACCATACAATAATGCCTGGCAAAGGCCCCCACATGGCAACATCCATGAAATCCCCACCTGCAGACTTTTACACAGTGATATCACAGTAGGTCTGGCAGTCACAGTATGGCTTTGAAAGGTAAGAAGTCTGAAACTACAAATGTCTATGCCAGAACAATTTGGCCT
Organism: Protopterus annectens; assembly: GCF_019279795.1. NCBI lineage: Eukaryota > Metazoa > Chordata > Ceratodontiformes > Protopteridae > Protopterus > Protopterus annectens. The sequence continues at coordinate 711,704,111 of NC_056735.1, forward strand.
GTGGTTGATACTGGTATGCTTGTAGTCTGAAAGATAGGGCATACCACTCTGCTAAATGGGACCAAAATGTTAAGCAAATATCAGCATAGTCTCTTCAAATGTGTATTGTGTACAGATGTGTCACCTCCCCATAGTCCCATAGAAATGAAGTAACATGTCCCTAGCCTTAAGCAGCATACAGCCGTCAGCTAGAGTGATGGCTCAACACAAACAGAAAGCAATTGTCAGTAACACCAACTGAAAAACTTATTGGTACCATCTCAAGGTTGTCCACTGCTGGCAGCCTGGGAACATATGATCATCAAAACGCACTGCCTTGCTACAGATGGTCTGTATCTGTCACACCTTGCCTACAGGCCTGTGGCAAATGCCCATGCCTCACCTACAGTGCCCTGTTAGGGAGTGTCATGGGGTCCATAACACCAACATAACACAGTATAAAAAAGGCAAAGAAAGGCCATGCTGCTAACTGCTAGGAGAAAACCTGCCAGTGTCAGAGAGCCAGAAATCTGGCCAAAGCCATGAATAATGGGGTAAAAAAGGTCCAAAGAGAAGGGCACCTTTGAAATACTGCTCTAATAATGGAATAAAGCTGATGGAATGATTATAGTAGCATGGAATGTCTGATGGGTACGAAGTCAGAAACTGCAATGTCAAATGTCAGTAATATCTGACTTCAACCCTGAGCGACTTATAAAACGTTTTTCCTTGAAAACCACACTCGTTTGCATAACCAACAAGATATGAGTCATGAATGTGGGCATTCTGTGATACTCTGTACAGTTGACAGGTAGGGCTTGGAGTCTGAACATGGGAATGCACTCATTGCAGGCAGTCCTAACCCTGGAAGATGGTGACATGTCTGCATCTACAGAACCCTGGCCCACAGTCATGGGAGTAACACACACTTCCTTGATCACTCATCCTATGCAACATCCTGACCCCAAAATGTGGCCAGCCAAGCAAAATGAGGTGAGCTATACATATCTGTCAGACAAACACACACCTTCAGGCTGGACAAACAGTCTGACACACACAAGACCCTCCATGTGCAGTCAACCTTTGAGCAGACCCCTATGCAAAGCACTGGTAGCTATAGGCAAACATATTTGACCTGGGATACCCCCCATATCTTATCCCCTACAAATCTATCTGGAGTCTTTCTATCACCCTAATCCTGTCTGAATTATACTACCCAACCATGGACTGGAAATCAGACCAGGCCAGAGCAGAAATGCACAGAGATTCCACTATTGTAATATATCACCAATGTGCTGGACTATTTCCACAGTTCCAGCAGTCAATTGCTCATAGTCACACCTCTCAACAGGCTGGATTGTGCAAGAATGCATAGAATTTGGCCCATAAGTTTAATGTGTGCATCATCCATCCTGTATTCCTTTGATAAATCACTGTGATGATCTGAAGAGGTATGTCACGAGGTACTGAAACAATACATGACAGTGTCAAACAGCATATATGTCAGATGTCTGCTAAAACAAGCCCTGTAACCCTAGCAACCCATCCATTACTGATAGAAATAGTCACAGTCACTGTATGATACACCAGTTGTCCCCCCATTTTGATAGGCTATCTCCAGATATCCTGCACCAACAAGTTGTGAGGTATTGCTGTAGCACAAAACAAACTGGACTGGAGTACAACAATCCCTGGAATTGAGTCCCACATGTACTATAGAAGGTCACACTGGGCATGCTCATACACTTAGAGAAATGACAGTAAGATCTAGGAATGAACAGACCTTCCCCACCCATTGCACTTCCCATTGCCCTACTTTTGCTGTCCTGAAGATGTCTGTCACCATAGAAGTACCTTTCGTCAGACTTAAGCCCTAAAGCTCTGTGGTGTGTGCGATAACTGTGTAACACTATAGTACAAATAACTAGTTAGGTAGGAGTCATACCTCTCAACTGTCCTGAATTACTCGGTTATTACTGAGTTTTGAGGTCCAAATAATGGTGTGCCACGATTCCTGAGTGGCACCCCTTCATTTCCGATTTATTCACGCTTTGTTTTTTATTTTTTTAATTTTCGCGCTTCTTGAGCTGATGTCATCACATGTGCGATGACGTCAGCTCCACCCGCCTGTCAGACTTCAGCTCACACTTGTACATAGCACATATTTCTGGCTCTGGTTCAAATGCTTTTGTGAGTGGCAAGTCACCAGAGACGGAAAGGATTTTGCTGGCTGGATCTATTTATTTCAAAGATGCTCGAGGAAAGGATTTTGCTGGCTGGATTTTATTTAGAAGATGTGGCTCGAGGAAAGATTTTATTTAGAAGATGTGGATTACACTCGCTGTTTTTCTGGATGTATTTAGAGGTAAGGGGTGTGGGTGTATTTATTTCGAAGACGGTCAAGGACTGGATGGATTTTTTTTAGAAGATGTGGATGACGCTCGAGGAAGGATTTTATTTAGCTCGCTGTTTTTCTGGATGCATTTAGAGATAAAGTGTGTGTGTGTGTGTGTGTGTGTGTGTGTGTGTGTGTGTGTGTGTGTGTTCATGTATATATGTAATTGTTTTTCAAATAACTGGGGAAAAAGATGCAGACTGGAATAGAAATTGGTGATTTATGAAACTAAACTGATTTGTTTACTAGAGGATGTAAACTTCTCTAACTTTATCTTTCTGTTAGAGATTGGTTTAAAGACAAGCAGCAGTGAAGTTGATTGTGTTTTCTGTTACTGTTGCTCTCAAAAAAACAAAACATCAAAAACATTTTTTTCTCTGCCATTACACAGTGCAAAGTCTGCAGATGATTATCATGAAAAATCCAGAAATACGGTGTCAGACTTGTGGTAAAAATAATGGATTTAACAACTAAGAGCAGGAATATATTTTCTAGTGGGAAAGCACTCTTAAATAAGCTATAACTCCAGTCATGACCAATACTTAAGTCTCCACTGAAAACGCTTTCTCTGTGGTTGGATCCACAATGAACCTAAATTTCACAACCTACCTTTTCCCTGAACCTATTTTCACGTTGTCCCTCACGACTTGCATCCAGCTCTGAGTGATCCTACAGACAGCCACTGTTACCTACTAGCCACCTGTAAATCCAGTCTCAGACTCCATTTACTTACAGCAGCTAATTGTATATGGTTGTAACCCTATAAGTACAGCCCCTTTCCACTCTCAGATATAATTCATATAATCAAACCTTCCATACTGTACTTCAGTGTAACTAACTCACAATACTAAGTACTTCTACACAAATAATCCTTCAGCCACCATTAGCACAGCACAATGCAGTAGCTCTTTTTAAGTGATCTGTAACTGATTGGCACTGTCTTGTAAGCATTTCTTCCTGCTATGCTGATGCTGGTAACAGTATTGCTTTGTTTACCAGATGTCTGTTAGTGTTTGTGCATTCTTTTGTTGTAAAATGAAAAATGAAATCCAAATAATCATTGTAGAAGTAAAACAGTATGCATACATTAGTGTTTATGGTAAATGGGGCAAAATAGCCAGGTAATAGGACATTGGAATGGCTGCAGGGGGACTCTGGTGCCATATTTTTGTTGCCTCTTCTTCAGTTTGCATTTGAAAGTTGGTATCCCACAATTCCATTGGAGTGGGTGGTGTTACGTAATTATGTATGCAAATTAGATGTTAATCAGCATACATATTTGTACCTATTTTTCATGGGCCTTGTCCAGATTTTTGATGGTTCCAGGTTGAGAGGTATGGTAGGAGTTCTAATCTCAGTCATGGCAAATGCCAAAGTGTGGGTTTACAAGTTAAAGAATTTGGATCCATTCAAACCCAGTACAATTCCTCTTTCCCTACTTTAACAGTCCTGCAGATATCAGTCACCTTAGAAGTCCCTTTCGTCGGGCCTCAGCCTGATGGGTCTCTGTGGTGCATGTGATAACTGCATAACAGTATAGTACAAATAACTAGTTAGGTAGGGTGTGTGTATTTACAAGTTAAAGCTTTTCGGTCCATTCAAACCCAGTATACTTCCCCTTTCCCACTTTAGCAGTCCTGCAGATATCAATCACTTTAGAAGTCCTTTTCATCAAACCTCAGCGCCATAAGCTCTGTGGTGTGTGCGATAACTGAGTAACACTATAGTAGAAATAACTAGTCAGGTAGGAGTTCTGATCCCAGTCCTGGCAAATGGTCAAGTGTGTGTCTGTGTGTGTGTCTGTGAGTGTGTCTGTGTGTGTGTGTGTGTGTGTGTGTGTGTGTGTGTGTGTGTGTGTGTGTGTGTGTGTGTGTGTGTGTGTGTGTGTGTGTGTGTGTGTGTATTTACAAGTTAATGTTTTGGGTCAATTCAAACACAGTATACTTCCCCTTTCCATACTTTAGCAGTCCTGCAGATATCAGTCAACTTAGAAGTCCCTTTCATCAAGTCTCAACCCCATAAGCTCTGTGGCTCGTATGATAACTGCGTACCACTATTGTAGAAATAACTAGTTAGATAGGGGTTCTACTCTCACATCTGGTGTGTGTGTGTGTGTATGTGTGTGTGTGTGTGTGTGTGTGTGTGTGTGTGTGTGTGTGTGTGTGTGTGTGTGTGTGTGCGTGTGTGTGTGTAAGTGTGTCTGTTTGTAGGACAAAGTATTTTGATAAGTTTAACACCCAACGCCCTACTTTATCAGTCCTGCTGATGTCATTTCCCATATCAGCACCTTTGGCCAGCTCTTAGTCCAGTAAGCTCTGTAGCATGTGCAATAACTGCATAACACTATGGTACAAATAACTAGTTAGGTAGGGGTTCTACTCTCACATCTGGCAAGTGTGTGTGTGCAAGTTTGTCTGTTTGTAGGACAAAGTATTTTGATAAGTTTAACACCCACTGCCCTACTTTATCAGTCCTGCTGATGTCATTCCCCTTATAGGTTCATAAGTGTGTAGTAGGCTAATGGCCCAGGAGCCTTTACAAGCCTTGCCCATAGAAGGGCCCTGCCATTGTGCCACTTGATGTTACTTCCCAGTGCCTGTATCAAGTAGAGCCACTGCAGTGATCCCTGGGGTGCACTGTCTGTTATCCATCCACTCATCAAGATTTTTCTGAAACAGGGCCCGCTAGGTGCTCTGCATGACATGTACGGGGAAGTGTAGTCCAGGGTATGTGCAGTCTCTTGGTGAGGGATCTGTCCCACCAGCATGTTGTGGCGATTGTGATAATGAGGTATAAGTCTCTGCAGTGTGTGGTGTGGAGGGATTGGGATGTCTTTATATGTAACATTTCTAAAAGAGCTAGGTCAGACATGGCTTTGTAAGTCAAGCACAGATAGCCTCTAACTAGGTGATATGGCACAGAGAATAGCTGATGTCTTCTGAGTCTGTCTGTGTAGGACATGTATTTAATGCCTAGGAACCTCTTTGGTAGGTGGTTCTGTGGCCTCTCTAGCTGTTTCAGGTGTCTACTGAGGTACATGGCAAATGGGCCAGAATACGTAATGAGTGGTTTAATGAGGGAACAGTAGACAGAGATCATTACCTCTATCTTCCTGGATGCAAAACCCTTGGTAATGCAATATGCCACATAGAAGGACTTTCTGACCACAGTAGCAATGTGGTGGTTGAAGGTGAAGTTGCTGGCAGCCTGTGTCCCAAGATGTCTTATAATGCCTACAGTGTTCATTGGGCTCACATCAATGTGGTACTTACTGGGAACTGAGTGTTTTACCAAAGGGAATGATGATGCATTTTGTGGTGTTGATCTTCTGGCCATGGTTTTCACACCACTCATTGGTCTTAGTGAGGCCTTTCTGTAGGATGTCTGCATCACTTGTGGAGTTAATGATAGCTCCCAGCTTGCTGTCCTCTGTGAACTTGGTCAGCCAGAGTTCCTCTGTGTTGGGCTGGACTCCTAAGAAGTAGATGCTGGACAGGACACTACCCAGTACTTATCTTTATGAGACTCCACTTGTGTCTGCTTGCCAGTCTTACTTGGATTTTGCCACTGTCACACTGTGTGTTCTGTGAACCAATTTGCAACCCACCCACTGATATAGGGGTTGATGCCTAGTTTGATGGGTTTATCAGTAATTCCTGACTGAAGAATTGTATCAAAAGCCTTGGCTAGATCAAAGTAGGCTGTATGTAGTGCCCTAATGTCATATACAGCCCTGGTGACTAACTCAAGGAAGTCAACCAGGTTGAGCAGGCATGATCTGCCATTCACAAAGCCAAACTGTGAGGGGTCCAGAGTTAGGAGATCATCTATATATTGGTCAATCAGGTTCCTGATGATGATGCAGTCCATATCTATACATAGTAGACTTGTCAGGCTAATAGGTCAATAATCCCTAGGGTCTGTAGATGCCACCCCTTTATGGAGAGGGATGACTGTAGCAGTGTGACATTTTGGAGGGACAAAGCCTGAGGTGAGGCTGTGACTGAACAGGGCACATAGATGTGGTGTCAGGTCTCTTTGTACCTCATGTAGAACACAGCCACAGATATGTTTGGGTCCCATAGAAGCTGTATTCTTGCCTGCAAACAATGCGGGTCTAACCTGGTCTTCAGTAATGCTGGGTGCCTGACATTCATCTGCCATTGTGATTGTTCCCTTGGGGGGAGGAGAGGGGTAAAGTTGGCACTGAATGTGTTGGCAAGACTGTTGGCAAGACTGTTGCCAATATCTATTGTCTCTGGATAGGAGTTAGCATTGTGCAGTAACTCACAGCACTTGTGGGTATTGCTGTGGAGCTTGTTGATATAACTATCAAAGGCTGCTGTGATTGTTGCCAGTGTCTGCTGCAATTCTGCCTTCATAGCTGCCTGTAAATGATTCCATGAGGGATCTCAAGTTGTGGTTGATGCTAATAAGGGGATTCCCCAGTCTTGGGACACCACCTTTTTCTGCAACAGTGTCCTCTATCTGTTGTACACTTTAGGGATTGCAGGAGACCATAACATTGGCTTCCAGTGTTTGGAGGGTAGCGTCTTGGTTATGTTTGCTATGGCTAGTACCATGCATTCATTTACATGTTTGTACAGAGGATATGTGTATGATTTAACAGTCATGCAGTTATTTTCCATTGTTATGGGTGGAGTGAAGTCATCCACCCCTGTTTTCATGACTCCATAGTCATGTTTGGAGGGGGTTTTCAAGGTGGTTATCTTTGTGGGGGTGTGAGTGAGATGTTGAGTTCCATGTTGATTACATTATGTTTGGATCTGACCAGGTAGGGATTGACAACTGTGGTCAAGCAACAGTCCCATATGTAAGTAATTAACACAGGTCAAGGTTGTTGCATCCTGTACTGGGGGTCAGTATAAGCCTGTCCAGGGCATTTGAACTGATGAATTCCAGGAAGGGTTGGGCCAGTGTATTGGTGCTTGAGTACTTTTACCAGTTGATGGAGGGGTAGTTGAAGTTTCCTACTATGTCAGTATTGGGTTGGAACTTCATAGATGCCAGGGTGTTGAGAAATGTGGATTGGCAGTCTAGGGACATAGATGGGGACCCATAGCAGGCTATGACCTGGATTGCACTATTACCCAAAGTCAGTTGTACCTGAAGTATCTCAGATGCATTATGCTGGGATACTAGTCTGGAGGTGTGCATATCCATTATGAATATGGAGACACCACCACCTGTGGAGGTGTGGTCCATGTTTGGGGGCTAACAGCTGTGGAATTCATCATAACCTGTTATTGCAGGGCTGCTGTCTGCTACTGTGAACCAGGTCTCCATTACAGCATAAATGTCAATGCTGACCACTTTAAGGAGTGCTTTGAGTGACTGCATCTTGACAGTTAGATGTCTACTGCTGAGCAGAATGATGCTCAGATTGCATATAGGTCTAGCTGTTACGGTGGTAATTTGAATTTGAACACTGCCTAATAAGGCACTATAGGAGTGGGAAGACCCTTAGCCAGTACCTGGAAACCCAAGGGTGACAGATGCAGGCCATCTCAGGCAAGGCATTAAGGTCTGTCACTCATGTTATCACAAGCTGAGAGATACTGGATCCCCTGATAATGACACACAACATGTAAGCCAATGTTGCAGTCAATCATTTGTTGATAGTACTGCAGCATCATTCTGGGTGACAGTAATATACTGCTCTGGGCTACTGTCACATCTGCCTGGACCACATAACTTGAGAGTTCACTCATGTCTTTTCTCATGTAGTCTAGGGAGGTGTGTCCCAGGTCATTCGCACCCACATGGATGATGACAGAGTGATACTTGTAGTTGTCGTGGATGGCCCTGACTGGGTGTGTCATGTGTTGGATGCTGGCATGTTAAAGACAGCTGGCTGTTACCTCCTCCATAATCAACCTAGTGACTGGGACATCTGTGTGCCTCAGAACTGAATCACCCATGATTACTCTATTGTGCAAGGTGGTTAGCCTTAGGGGGTTAGGTTGAGGGGCACACTGCGTAGGTGACATATGTGTCCTTTGGTATGTGCTGTGGTGTCTGAGTGGGTGTCTGTCTTGCTGGTCTGTGCTGTTAGGGTAAATGTCCACTGAGTTCCTCTGTGAGGGTGGGCGTGTATTTTTTTCACTGTATGTCAGGGCTGTCATAGTGAGTGTTGTGGTGAGCTATGTGTTCCACATAGTGTGGTGCAGGTGTTGACCTTATCCTCTTGACCAGCTAGTGCAGTCCTCGCTGGAGAGTGCATAGTTCCACATTTGGTGATGTAGAGGTAACTCTCACAAGTCTGAGTGTTTGGAGTTTAGAGGAGAGGGTTGTCTATATACATGAGGCAGTTGCAACAGTGCCTCAGAATGGACAAGTGCACCAGGTTAATGAGTGAAAGCACAGAAAACTGCACTTCAATCATGTCAGGAGGGGTGGTCATAATTGCTAAGTACTGGGGCTAAATCTGTGAGGAACAAGTACTGCTGATGGCTCCCAGGTGTGCTACACTTATTGATACAATAATCTGTTGAAGTGCAAAGCTATTATGCTATTTGAAGCGCAAGACAGAAAGAACTAGCAAGATGTAAGGGAAAACGTGAAGGCAGACTTTCTGTCACCTGTAATACTTTACCTCAGCTGTGCAGTTATCAGCACCTTTGTCCAGTTGTTATTCCACTAAGCTTTGTAACACATGTGGTAACTGTGTAACACTATAGTACAAATAACTAGATAGGCAGGGGTTCTAATCTCAGTATGGGCAAGTGTGTGTGTGAGAATCATATACTGTGTGGGTTATACCATTTTCAGTTGTGTACCACCCTTTACCCTTCTCCTTACCCTAATGTAGTAGTCCTGTTGATGTCATTCACCTTAGAACTACATTTAGAGTAGGTGAAATTGTATAAGCTCCGTTGTGTACCTGATTGCTGCGTAACACTATAGTAGAAGTAACTAGATAGGCAGGAGTTCTAATCCCAGTACTGGCAACTGTTTAAGTGTATTTGTGTGAGAATCATGTATTGTCTGGGTTATACCATTTTGAGTTGTGTACCACCCTTTACACTTCCCCTCACCCTAATTTTATAGTCCTGTTGATGTCATTCACCTTAGAAGTACCTTTAGAATAGGTGAAATTGTATAAGCTCCTTGGCATATCTGGTTACTGTGTTACAATATAGTAGAAGTAACTAGATAGGCAGGAGTTCTAACCCCAGTACTGGCAAGTGTTTGTGTGTGAATCATATAGTGTGTGGGTTATACCATTTTGAGTTGTCTACCACCCTTTACACTTCCCCTAACACTAATTTAGTAGTCTTGCTGATGCCATTCACCTTAGAAGCACCTTTGGACTAGGTGAAATTGTATAAGCTCTGTGGCACATCTGATAACTGCGTAACACTGTAGTAGACATAGCTAGATACTGGTGTGTGTGTGTGTGTGTGTGTGTGTGTGTGTGTTCCACTGGGGGCTGGGTTTGGCAAAATACAGGGCCCACTGTTGTCAACCACTGTAGAGGTAGCTGTGGACATTCTGCAGCCCTATAAGCTGTGCACCATGTGAAATAACTATGTAACAGTATGAACATAAAAACAAGATAGGTGGATCTTCTAATCCTGTGATACCATTCCCCACTCAGGAATCATAAACAAACACACCCATCTAGGAATCAACCCCTATGTCACTAGGTGGGTTGCAAACTGGCTCATGCATGGGTCCCACAGTGTGAAGGTAGCAGACTCCATGTCAGACTGCCAACCAGTCACAAGTGGATTACCACAGGGTCTGGTCACAGGTCACCTCATGTTTGTCATGTATGCCTCTGACATCCAGAACAACACAAAGGGACCCTGGCTGACAACCCTGGCTGACAATGTTCCCAGACAATTGCAAGGTGGGTGCTATATGTACATTCTCATATCATGTTGACATCTTGCATAAATGCCCCACTGAGACATCTGACTGTTATCAGAACACTGGCCATAGGCTGAATGGAAATAAATGTGTCACAGTCCCCTGTGGAATCTATGTGATTTCCATGAATTAACACATTGGTGGTAGTCCAATGGACACAGAAGTCCTCATAAGAGGCCTGGGAACACAGGCTGACAGTGACCTCTCTTATGGCCACTGAATTGCTACTGTGGACAGAAATAACTTCTATATGGCACATCTCATAACTAAGGGTGTGTCATCCATTAAGTAAGAGGTCTATGTCTCCCTCTACTCTCTCCTCATTAGGCCAACCAGCAGGTACAATGGCCCATTTGCCATGTAGCTCACTAGACACCTGCAACAACTGTGGAGGCTGCAAGTGTACCTCACAAATAGGACCCTAGCCCTTAAACAGCTGTCCTATATGGACAGAGTGCAAATACCTCCAAGTATTCTTGGCCACATCTTGGCTACTTACAGGCAATCCCTGCTTGACTGATAATGTCATGTCTGGCTAGCTGTGTTAGGAATGCCACATCCAGAGAAACTCTAATCTGTATGCACCACATGCCATGGATACCTCAACCTCATTACCACAATCAACAGAACATGCTGGGAGACAGGTACATAATCCAGTGAGTGGACATTTTATGCAATATATGTCGCATACATGTCAGAGAACCTCACTGGTCCTCTTCAAGGAAATCTGGATGAATGGATGGGAAATTCAACTGTCACCTTTGCCATCACTCAAGTGGCAATAGTCGATAGATGCACTGGGAACACCAGGGTACTCCCATGGGCTAGGCTTGTCATGGATCCATACCCATTAGCTTGGTACATGTATGAACACATGATCCTATGAATCTCAGTCCTGGCAAGTGTGTGTGTGTGTGTGTGTGTGTGTGTGTGTGTGTGTGTGTGTGTGTGTGTGTGTGTGTGCAAGACCAGTATCCTGAGTGTGTGTGTTTGAGTGAGGACTATATTCATTGGGTGGCTATGTATTACAATTGTAGGCCATTGTACTCCCATCACACATCTTATGTTCCACTCTACGTGGGCTGCTTTTTACATCAACCATACAGGTATCTGTACACACTCTGCAGACCTATAAGCCCTGTGATGTGTGCAACAGCTATGTAACAGTATGGAATGAGCAGCTAGAGAGGCAGGGCTCTTAATCACAGTACTGGCACACCTGTGTGTGCATTGGTGTGTATAGCAGTGTTTGGGAGTATGTACACTTGTGCATGACATTAGTATAAAACCCGTCACACCCACTACACCACCCATTGGTATACCTTACAAGGGCAAGTGATGTTACTCACTATACATGTACTTTGGAAACTCAACATACTATGAGCTCTGTGCCACCTGTGATAATCTCATAATACTGTACTACCACTAACTAGATGAGTAGGGATTCCAAACCCAGCACTGGAAATTATGACTGTGTGTGTGTGTGTGTGTGTGTGTGTGTGTGTGTGTGTGTGTGTGTGTGTGTGTGTGTGTGTGAGCAGTATTCTCTGTGTGTTGGGTCAACCCAATACCTTTGGATGTGTGGGATTTACAAATCTGAGGTGTGTTCCACGCACTACACTTACTATTGTCCACTGTACAAGAGCAGCTGCCATCAGCCACCATTCACTTACCTGTATACACCCCACAGCCCTATAAGCTACATGGCACATGCAAAAACTATTATACAGACCTGTTAATTGTGTACAGCTGTACCCTGGATATGACACACTCAATGTGTTACCACACTGCCATACTCCTTGTAGATAATGTCTGCAGGGCCACATCCTGTTGATGCACAGACACCTAGATGACAAACAGAATACATTATGGAGACCACATTCAGTCAGCATTAATAACAACAATAATGCATCATTGCTGTACAGCTACACACTCTGACGTGTAACCATTAAACATGCTGGCTGACTTTACACAGCATTATATTGCTAACCTGTACTAAATTCACCCTGTGCATCAGAACCATGTTAGCATGTCCCTGCATCAATGATATGGATGACAGGGATGTGGTATGTCACAGGTATCATCTTATGCACAGGGTGTGGTGTTGGTTTGCCAGAGGCCTAGGCTGGGCCATTTGGTTGACATCATGTGTGTGTGTTTGGGGGTTGTTCATTAAATGGGCAGTGCAGAGGTGGTGTGTGTAAGTCTGGAGGTGACCTGACTGTGATGGTGATGTGTGTGTGTGTGTGTGTATGGATGCACACAGTCAGGCCATGTGGCTGCCCTACACAGGGGTATGTTGGACAGCTGTGGACCAAACATGGCAGGGTGTGCAATTCACCATCTCTGGCCATGGACATGGGAAATGGGCCTGCCAGGGTACCCACTGGCATGACCAGGCACAAGGCCAAATACAGTACTACTCTGATGTTGCTCAACGATGAGCCGTGCCAGCTGTGCAGTCCGCTGAGATGAGTAGCACCAATATGCCACGCTGATGCAGAGGCACTATATACCCACCAGCCACTGTGGCATGGCATGACTGCTCCCCTCAAGTTGGCTGTGCTGGTACAGGACAAAACTGGTCCTGCAGCTGCAGCATTATGTCTAGAAATGTGACCAAGCGGGCATGGACTGGACGACATTCGCGCTGGTGGCAGAAGCCATGTGCCGACAGCCTCCGTGTGGGGAAACCACGTGACTGCAGAGCTGATCGTGATGTTTATTTTAATTCTAAATCACCGACAACTGGGCCCATGTGGCGTAATTAACAATGCAATCGTCCTAATACAGTTCTTCATGCTCGGCAAGATATAATCCTCAACAGCGCAGATAGATCAGGACTCCCTCCATCCATGTTTATGATTGAGCAATTCGTACTGGGGATTCCCACGCTAACCCATCTGCCATGCTTACCCAATGTTCATTGCCGCTATCAGGCATACTGTAAAAACTATTTGTCGTTACAGGGCCGTGAAACAGTTCCTACAACCCAGAAATGTTTGCTACAGCATGAGCGGTGACCCTCGAGACTACTACCAGCGGGTGTGGTGTAGCAGGCAATGAGGGCATCCATCTACCCGGTTAACTGTGCCTGGCCGTCATCACACAGGTCAAATTAAGTTTGTACCTATGTGTGCCGCTGTATGAGCTGGTCCAACCCTACGGCAAAGCTGATGTAGAAGCTGTGCCTGCGTTAATACCCCATAGCCACCACCTTGAACTCATCAGTCTGAAGCTGTGTGTGTCGTACTATATAAATGTGGCTGGGCATGGGGGTGGACAACAATGAAACCACTGGACCACCTCACTGGGTGCTAATGTACCGGTGGAAGGGCTGTTCCTTAGCCTGGGGTAAGGCTAGATCCCTCGTGAGTTCAGACCCACTAGAGTACTGTCACATTATCTATGGGGCTGTGTGTGAAGGGATCTTATATTGGGCAGGGTCTGTAATCTGTGCCACCTAAATTAGGCACATGTTGGTGCAGTAAAAATAGGCTGTTATAACAGTGTGTATTTAGGCTGCTTACCAAATTGGCACCCTGTCAGTGGGGTTCTGAACCACTTCATTCAAAGAGATGCCAATGCACTCATACCCGCAGACTATCCATTCAACCATAAGGTCCAGGGATGCTGAGTCTGTAGGAATGGATCCCACCACCGTGGATACCTACCTAAAATGCTGCCATCATCCCATAGATGGAATTCAGCTGACAACTGGGCCAGCCATGCGCTGAGGGTGCAGTCCAACGTCCTACCCTTGTACCCCCATGGTCGGAGCCACTGACCCCCATCAGTTACGTTAGTGAAGGAATGGGTGGGTACTTATGCATACCTATGTACACGGTTAATCTGTGTAACAGACACAACATAGGACCCCGTGCAGAACCTGTCACTACATTATGTGAGTTTGGCTGCCGACACTGCATGGGCAATGCCCTATGGAAGTACTAACTTACATGAGGTGAGGTGCGCCCAATAGCTAACACAGACCTCACACGGATAAAAGGTGTTCCTTTTCAAGCAAATGGGGTGACATGCAGGGATACCTTTTATGGTCTCATGCATTGCCTGCCCATTGCAATTCCTTTACACAATATACAACCATACATGTTGGTGCCTCATCTGCTATTGTTCAATAGCGCTAGAGTATCTCCATAGTGTCCACTAAAGAACAATAACAGGTGGCTTTCACACTTTAATTTGATCCATAGACTCTCGTATTCTACTTATTGCGGCAAACTCCAAGTGCATTATATTCATTCATTACCCCCATAGCAGTTAAGGCTTTAAGGGTGAAACTGATTCCACTCATAATTAAGAATATTGTGCCACTAACTGTAGGCACCAACTGTTCGATGGTTTTGGAACCACTATGCAATATAATGTATCTAGGCTGCGAGGCCCAGTATGAAGCTCCAGAATAGAACATACTCTGGTAAGTGACATGCCATTCAAATGCCCCTTTGACAGGAGGTTTTAATACAGAACATCTGCACTGACCTGCTGTAGCCAAAATTATCCCAGAATCTGACAAACTGGTAGTGATTTACCATTAGCCTGAAAGCTGGCTAAGTCAAAGCTGTTAGCACATCGTTAATGCCACTAAGGTCAGTCAGTTGCTCCAACTATGGCAGACCGATTTTTTTCAAGTTATAACTGGGTAGACCCTTAAACAAAACATTATATGTGTTGTTCATTCTGTTCTTTCACCAAACTGAACCCATGACACATTATGACTGCGGGTGAACTAAGTGTAAGCCATAGTAGGTGCACAGATTGGAGCATCATGGCATGTAGGCTGAAAGTGGCCCTTTAAGACCACCCGCTTGTACTGGAGTAATGGCAAAATGGGCATTACAGATGACTTCCTATGAAATCATAACTCTCAGCTGGCAAGATGATTCTGGCTGTACACCCATACGTCATTGGAGGACAGTGATAAGAAATTAATTGGTGGTAGACCCTATGGAAATCCTGTCTGTTATAGGCCCGACCCTGTGCACAATGACCAGTGAATGCAAATACGTACTGTCGCTATTGGGAGGTCAGTTGACATTTTTTGTAGAACCACTTAATTGGATGTATGCAGATCAGGTCATTGCCTTCACACAACCTCTCCATTCTAGATGGAAGACATTAGTGAATGTTTGGCCCACCTTCACCCCGGTCCTCCTCACCAGGAGTCTTGACTTTGTCTCCCTAAACTAACAGGCAGACATTTCATAGTCAAAAAACTACAGATAGATATAACGCTAAAACAGGCCCAATGAGTAGGGCCTGTTAGTGGACTCTGCCATATGTAATTCACCCAAGACCATTGACATATGATGTGCAATCAATTGCCTGAAACAAATTTTCTAAACCTTTGTTTGTATTGTATGAGAAATGGAATGGTTCAGACAATTACAGCCCTGAAATGAGCAATTGGGGTATGTCACCAACTACCAAGGTATACCCTGTTAGGTTACAACATTGTAGTCTCGGGGGGAATATGTACCAATGTAAAACCAGATGTTCTTGATTGCCAGATGCTGTGATTTAACTAGTCGAACTTATACCCAAACATTACCCGCCATTGCTGTCAACTGGCGCGACTAACCATTGTGGAGGACTATCAAGGGAATGATCTTGAGTTCCAAATGCTTTTACCATACCTTCTGACTTGAGATCCTGATTAGTTCATTTATTACTGCGTTGATTGCACAAATATAATGCAATTAGCTATAGGCTTTAGAAGTCTGGGTATATGGGAAGGGGTAGTATCAAGCTAGAATTGGGTTATCACAGGTGAGGTTGACTAAGGTGCAGAATGGTCCCCAAAACAGTATCTTTTAGTTGCAACCCCATAGACTCATTTGACTGTTAGGCCCCCAACACGCAATCCTTCGCTAGTCCTGTGGCACCCTGCTAATAGGTAGCCCTGCAGCCTTTAGTAAAGCGTTGCACAGACGCTGGAAACTACCACATGTGATTTGTATTCGTGATATCAGGTGGCAGTCTGATTTCTGCATTTTAACCGTCCAACTCGGAGAGAATAATGTCGCCCTAGCGCCATTGGAACAATTAAGTTTGTGTTATGCCGTATTGCGGGTTCTACAGCCCATGTAACCACAGGGAGCATCCCAGTTTTCTTAGCAACATACAAATTCCTCATTTGGCAACGCTTAATAACTAAAGGGCTCATCCACGGACACATTGCCTACATCGTACCTTCAAGAGCTACCTGGGTGCAATTCATCCTCAGTCAATTTATTGAGGCTTTACCACGTTGCCTAGTGGCTTACCAGTCCATATGTCAATTTCTGTTCAGATGCCAACAGCAACATGGAAAGGTTACAGGGTGGGAGTCCCCAGATTAGCCAGTGGGGAGTATGGTGGAGATGCCCAATCTGGCAACCTCTCCATATAGTTTTTCAGGAAGGTCTAACAATGTGGAAATTATCTACATTTTATGATGGAAACCTTTCCTATGATGCGATCATCCCCTGTGTTCAGGAGGAAGCATTAAGAATGTCCCCACCAGTAGCTTGAACTGGATCCATTGGTCTGCAGGGATTGTGTAACGGGCATGACAAGCAACGGTACTCCTATACATGGTCCCCTACAATCTGCGTCAGCTCAGAAAATGCCTCCCTTCCCGTGGGAATTGGCTGCAGCATCTTGATGAATCTTGGACTGCATTACATATGTTTTGAGTACTTCAACACATGTGTCATATGGGAAAATTCGGAAAAATGTTCACCATATTTTTGTACTATACACAACCCTTGGTCCAGCTGTTCACCTGGTAAGCTGTGCATTCATGCACAACAGTTCACACTGAGAAATAGCTATAGGGTGTAAATTATTCTATACACCATCCTATGCCCCCAGATTACCCCATACCATATACATAAAGGGTTGCCACTTATGCCACCACCTCAAATTTGCAGTGGTTTTATTCATGTGGGTTGCCCCAGGTTTACTCAGGTGAATCAGTATACCACCGGGCCCCCATGTTATGCATGGTTCTGAAATGTGTGCAACTGGACCCCTTAGTCTGATTTGGTGGCAACTAACAGTCCAAATGATTTTACAGTACTCTATGATGACATGGCTGGGCAAACACTGTTGTTGCTACTCAAGGATGCATGGTCTTTTACTTTGAAATGGGGAGGTGACATTGTCTATTGGTGATTTGTATTCACTCCTGGCAAAATTGAGCTGGCACCATTTGGTGGTGGGACAGATAGCTGCACAAGTTTGCCTAGAAAGCTGTGTCATCTCTGTCCCTAAGAGGAACTACCGTCAAAGTTTCTGGGACCTGTTCATTAAGGCACATTGTAACGCCTGTGAAATGTGCCCATAATCATTGGCATTTTATATGTTGCACGCAAAAATAAGCTGTCAAGGCATCTTAGTGAGTCCATTTGTGACATGCAATTTGGCTGTTAGGTGCTGCTTGCAAATGATGCACTACGCTTTGAGCCATTGTGCCCACACGGAACACCCTTAAACCAATGCCCACACTACCCTTGGTTAACACCGCTTGGCAGTCTTCGTAAAAGAATGTCACCGGCCTACTTGAAAAGTTCCGGCTAAATTTCCAGGGGTAACCTGGGTATTATGTTTGGATGTAAGCACAACAAAACAGTTCAGGAAATCTGCTAACACCTGTGCAGCCTCCTGGAAATTGATGCTGTACGCTGTGACAAGGTCCAGTCCCCTGTAGGCTCAGCATTGCAGATCACATAGCCACGGAGCTGTTTGAAAAGAACAATTCCCTCCAGACAAAAATGTTGCGCGTTCACGGATCACATGCTGGCAGCACTCTGCCAAGTCCACAGGACTACTGCCGTTAACAGTGGTTTACTGTGTGCAATTGAACTCTTTTCAAAAGCCTATCTCAAGTAAAATGCATGTAATATTCTTAACACTGCCGCTCTGGTGATGGCTAGATGTTAGGAATGGCCTAACATGACCCCTCCACATTTTCATTGGTAAAGCTGGGCATCTTACAGGTAACAGACATGAGCCCCCTAAGTTTGAATCTGTGGTATTACCCTTCAAACTTTGGCTCTACACCCCACTTTATTACACGCAGGGTATACCCTGAATATATTATGAGCCCACAACGCTATACCACAGGCTGCAGCACCTTATTGTTTGGTGCACTATTTTATTGTGTCTCATTGTTGACCAGATGTTCCTGCCCATCATCCATCCCCAAACACTTTGGTATCAATCTAAAGTTGTGTTCCCCTTTGTAGACCACTGACTATTGCTAGTTTCAACACGACTATCAGAATGCCTTCATATGGGGTATCCACGGCTAAGAACAATTTTGATTAGCCTAGTACATCTCTGCTGAGTCCTGGTGTCGAGTCCTGGATTGTTTGCGGCACAGCTGTATGTCCCAAATGCTCTTAACCTCTACAATCCTCCTTGCCATTTGTCCCCCAGCTTGATTTATGGCTGGGATACTCTAAAAGTCATGGAACCTAGATATAGTGTGATGAGCACAGACCGTGTGAGGTACACAAACCGTACACATCCCGTGTCCTGAGTTCATGTTGGGAGATCGACGAAGATAGCTGTCCCATTACTGCACTGCTCAGAACTACACCCCTGAATAGTTGGTGCCTTAATCCATGCATAGGGCCACTTTGACCAACTATTGTCGTAGCTGCTGTGCTTTTTTCCTTGGGTGGCTTGTTAAAAGGGTTGCCCCCTTTTCCCCTTTATTTTAAAGGAAAAGGCCCAAAATTTTTTTGTTTACCTTTTAAAAAAATTTTTTAAATAAAAGGTAAAACCCTTTTAAGGACCAAGTAAAACAGTGCCCCTTTTTGTTGTGCATATTATGTTTTGGGTAGATTTTGCAATATATTTGAAATTTCTAATTGGGTTTTCTTTTGGCATGTTTTTTCTTTTTAAAAAGTTAAAACAAAAATTTTTGGGGGAAAAAAAAAATTTTAATTTTTTTTCAATCGGAAAGGTGCACAGTTTGATGTTCAAAGGTAAACCCAACTTTTTGAAATTGCCCTTGTTTTAAAAACGTCCAAAGTAAACCCCCAAATTTTTTTGAAAGCTTTTAAAAATTTTTTTTTTTCAATCGTTCGGGAAAATGTTTTTTTTTTTTGAAATGTGCCTTTGCTTTCAAAAATTTAATATTGGTTTTTATATGGGGGAGGGGGATTTTTTTTTCAAGGGGGTTTTTTGGGGGCCTTTTTCTTTTTAGTCCTAGGGTTTTTTTTTTGGGGCCATCTTTTTTTCCCCTTTTGGGGGTTTGACCATTTGGCTTGCTTTTCCCGGGGGTTTAAATGTGGGACTGTATACTGAAATTTTTGGGGAATTTGGGGTTTTTTTGCTATTAAGGCTGGGTTTTCTTGGGGTTTAAAGCAAAATTGGGCGGTATTGTTAAACTTTGTAATTTTTTCCTTGTTAAAAAAGGGTTTTTTTGGGTTTGGTTTTTTTTTTGGGAAAATGAAATGCCCTTGAAAATTTTAAAATTTCCAATAAAGGGGTTGTCAAAAAATTTTGCTTCTGGTTGGGGGGTTTATGCCCCCCGGGGGTTTCCCCCTTTATTTGAGGGTAAATTTTTTTTTTCAATTGTTAAAAAAAGGGGTTCCCCCAATTTTATAAAGGGGCTAAAAGGCCCCTTAACCCTTGAAAATAAAGGATTTTTTTAAAACCCCTTCCCCGGGCACGTCCAAAATGGTTTTTTCACTTCCCCGACCTTTTCTTTTAATTCCCATAACCCCTTTTGCCATTTAAATGGGGGGGGGGTTTTTTTAAAAAAACTTTTAAGTTAAAGGAAACATTGATTAACCTTTTTCATTTTTCCAATTTTTTCTGGAATGAAAAGGTTTTTTGCTTTGGGTTTCCCCGTTTGATTTTTTTCTGCATCCCCCTTTTGGGGAAATCCCCTGGCCACTTCATTGTGCGCCCCCCCCGCAGTATGGGGTACTGCCAACAGGGAAAATGCACACCCATCCCGGTTTGGGGGTTTTATTACATGAACCCCCCACATGTCATCACAACATTCTACATTCAAAGGGTTAACATTCCATGAATTCCCACCAAATTAAATTTATTATTTTTTTTTTTAAATTTTTTTATTTAAAGTTTTTCCACTTTCCATTTTCGGGTTTTGAAAATCATTAAAATAAAAAATTTTGGAACATAGTTAACAATTTAGAAATTTAAAAATTTTTAGATAAAAAAATATAGAAATTCTTTTTTAAAAAACATTAAAAATTTTAAAAAGTTTGGAAAATTGGTTTGGATGTATGATATTGAGTGGTTGCAAAAGCATTTTTTGGTCCCAAAAAAGTTTTTTGGTGCATGAGGGTATTTGGGGTTGGGGAGTGAGTTCCATAAGGAGGGAAAAAATGTCCCACCACAGAGTTTTTGTGATCTGAAGGTTTTTTGTTGCTATCTTAGTGGCCTGTTGATTTGGGATGATCTAGGGATGGGAAAAGTGGATGGTTTCTTTTGGGCGGAGTTGATACCACTGGGAAAATTGCCACCCCTTTAGAGACATGGTGATTGGATGTGAAATTTTTTGGAGGTTCAGTTTTTTAGAACTTGCCTTATTTGTATATATTGGAGACAAAAATTGGAATGGTAATTTTCTACTGAAATTTTTTATGGGAGAAATTTTTATTTCTGATAATGCCCTGTTGGAATGGTCATGGTTTGGAATGTCTTTTTATTTTATTGTCTATTTAAAAATTTTTTTTCATTTGGGTTTTAAGTGGTGTTGTCTTTGCTGTGATGTTAAAGGGAGTTGTTTGAGTATTTTTTGGGGGGTTAAGATGAGTTTTAAATTTTTGTTTGTTGGTTTTTTCATAAAATTTTCAAAGGAAATTCCGGTTTTTGCATTTTGGGGAACTCTACAATGATTAACCATTTTTTTATTGCCATTTTTTCAACAATTTTTGAAACAGAAAAAAATTCAAAGGGTTGGGGAACCCCCATAACAGGGACTTCAGCCAATAACATGCATCAAAACATATTTCATGCAAAAGGAGAGTCATTCACCTAAAACTGTCTGGTGTTACATTCACTACATGCCTGTGCCGTATGAAAAAACTGTTTACATTCTTCAAATTTCGGGGATTTTCGGTTTTTGCACCCCCCCCTTGTTTCCTTTACC
>NC_056735.1:712073520-712338520 GCF_019279795.1 Protopterus annectens
AAAAAAATGCACATATCCCATCAACCTGTCCTGATGTCCCTTTTCCCTAGCTACCACCCAAAAAGATCTCTGTAGTCAGAAGGCAAGGAGGTTTTCTCTATTCATAAACCAAATAAAAGCGCAAGGCAAAGCCTTTACTCCTTTTCCAGAGCCAAAACTTTAAACTCACTACCCTTGATCATGCGAACAGTCTCTAACTTTCATATTTTTAAATGTACTCTAAAAGGGTTCATTTTTATCTCTTGGCTCTGCTCATCCTCCAACCAAGGCTGAACCCTCCTTATCATAAAATTCCATTTTCCCCACCACACACACCCCTTCTCCTCTCCATCTGTACTCTGTCATTTTGTATCTGACTTCCTTATACCAACTATTTTGTCATATAATCTAACTTTTTTTGAAGTGGAACTACTTTCTCATCTTCCCTATATCTGTGTAATAATACTTCTGAAGTAGTGCCTTATTTCTGATATCTACTTTTACTCTACTGCACTTTTCAGAGTTTTTATTCATGGACAGACACACATCATTATTAACTTCTCCTCTCCAGCTCCTTTATTTCAGACTCACTGTTCATATAGAAAATGTATTTGCTACTGTATAGTATTTGTAAACAAAAATACTTTATTGCTGTATTATGTTTAATGTAAGATGTGTATAGGAGTCTGTAATGTAAAATCTCTTTTGCAATAATTTTGTTATGTCTAATATTTGTAGAATGCTTTTTATAATGTAACCTGGAGCTTTTCACCCCAGGTCTCCATTGAAAATGGATACCCTGTTAGCCCAGTCAGCCTTTCCAAGTAAACAATCAATAATAAACAAAGGAAGCCAATCTGGTGGTCCTCTATCATAAACAAGCTGTACAGCAGAAGGAAGAAACTTTTGCACAAAAGAGGAAGAACCCAGAATTCAAAAAATCTTCTCACCAGCCTCAGTAGAAAGCTGAGATCCCTCATGAAATCTTCCAAAGATTCCAAAGACAACCACAAGGCATTCTATAGCTATGTCAAGAATCTAAATGGCAATACTCAGATCTGCTCTGAGCTACAGCAGAATGGCACTAAATATACTGCCAATATCCTGGCAGATAGATTCAGTGCCAACTTCACCCCCTCTCACCCCCTAATGGGCCCATCTCAATACCAAAAGAATGCCAAATTCTGATAATCACGGCCACTCAGGTAAAAATCCGCACTCTCCAAAGCCATGAATACAGCATCCATGGGACCAGATGACATCCCAGGCTGTGCACTGCATGAACTACAAAATGAACTAGCACCTCACCTATGTGTCATGTTGAATCATAATAGCCTCACCTCAGGCTTCGTGCCCACAGAGTGGTGCACAGCCACAGTCATCCCATTCCACAAGGGGGGGATCCACTTTGGATCCCAGGAACTACCATCCCATCAGTCTGATGAGCCTGATCTGCAAGGCCATGGAATGTATTATCATGAACTTATAAACAAAGACATTGGCAACCTTCAAACACTGAACCCCAACTAGTTTGGGTTCGTGAAGGGCTGATCTTGCCTCCTGAACCTGATTGACTTCTTCAAATCAGTCTCCAGAGCCGTGGACAAGGGTAAGGTGGTTCACACAGCCTACTTGGACCTCGCCAAGGCTTTTGACACTATCCCCAACTTTGGAATCATAGATAAACTTATTAAGCTGGAAATTAATCCCTACGTCACTTGATAGGTTGCAAACTGGCTTACTAACAGAACACACACTGTAAAGGTAGCTGACTCCAAAACTAGCTCCAGACAAGTGACAAGTGGTGTACCATAGAGTTCTGCCCTGGGAACACTCTTGTCTGGCATCTACTTCTCTGAAGTACAGGCCAACACAAAGGGACTCTGGCTAACAAAGTTCGCAGATGACTGCAAGCTGGGAGCCATTACTGAATCTCCAAATGATGTGGATATACTAAAAAAGGGCCTTACCAAAACAGATGCCTGGTACCAGAGCCATGAGCTCAAGCAAAATGCCCAAAAATGTATAGTTGTCCCCTTTGGGAAAAAACATGTATCTGTGAACTACCACATAGGTGGCAGTACACTAAACACTGAAAGTGTGATAAGAGACCTAGGGACACAGGTTGACAGTGGTCTCACCTTTGATAACCACATAGCCACAACAGTTAGAAAATCCTTCTACGTAGCACACCTCATCCCTAAGGGCTTTTCATCCAGAAAAAAGGAGGTCATTGTCCCTCTGTGCTCATCCCTCATTAGACTCATTATAAAATACAAAGCCCAGTTTGGTATGTACCTCACAAGACATCTGCAACAACTAGAAAGGCTGCAGAAATACCTCACAAAAAGAATCACAGGCCTAAAACAGATGCCTTATGTTGACCATCTAAAGAAACTCCAGCTATACTCTGTCGCATATTGCCTACTCAGAGGCGATCGCTGTCTGACATACAAGGCCATGTCAAACCCAGAGTTGTTGGACGTGCTACAGTTAAAAAAATCCCAATCCCTCCAAGCCACACACTTCATGGATCTTAACCTTGTCATCATGATGAATAGAACATGCTGGAGGGATAGGTTCCTGACTCAGAGACTCGCCATACTCTGGAATAAGCTGCCCATACATGTCAGGCAGAGCACCTCAATGGCCCTCTCCAAGAGGAACCTTGACGATTTGATGGGAAATAGGAAATTCATCCCGGGGATCACATCAGTAGCCCTGCTAGACAGGCGTCCAGGAAAGTAAATATTTGTGAGAAGCAAATCATTATGGCTAGGCTTGTATAGGCCCTAGGGCCGATAGCCTAGTACCTACCTATGAACCTATGAACCTATGAATATATACATGGAGATTTTTCCAGTGCTTTGGGTTATTTAGTCATTATTATACAACATTAGACAATGAAACTGACTTAACTTTCAAAAACGTGCATGCTGCTTGGGCAAACAAATCATGGTGCCCTTTGCAAATCATATCCCATAGAAAAGTTCCTGGCTGGGCAGCCACAGTAGTGCAGCAGCTAGTGTTGCCACCTCACAGCAAGAGGTTCTCCAGTTTGATCCTCAGCTGGGGTGACTTCTGTGCAGAGTCTGCATGTCCTCCCTGTGGTCACGTGGGTTTCCTCCAGGTGCTCCACTTTCCTCCCACATCCCAAAAACATGCTGTAGGTGGATTGGACACTCTAAATTGGACCTAGACATGAGTACGTGTGTGTGTGTGTGTGTGTGTGTGTGTGTGTGTGTGTGTGTGTGTGTGTGTGTGTGTGTGTGTGTGTGTGTGTGTGCGTGTGTGTGTGCGTGTGTGTGTGCGTGTGTGTGTGTGTGTGTGTGTGTGTATGTGTGCCTTCTGTGGAAGGTTGGGCACAGGACTGGCAACTCGACACCATAAAACTCCACTGCCAATCATGAGCGGAGAGATAATCCGCTGTGGTGACCCCTAACCGGGAAAAGCCAAAAGAAGAAGAAGAAAAGTACCTGGCTGCTAAGCAGCTGAATTATTTGTACTGACAGTAACATTTCAAAAAAAAAAGAGAGAGAGAGAGAGAGAGAGAGAGAGAGATGAACTGCTATGGAGAGACAAGATGGAAAAAGGTGCTTTCTTCTTAGAAATGCCTTTATTGTATGCATGTTCATGCCTTCCCCTTCTTACTTTCAACACAAATAGAAATACATCTGAGAAGCAAGTACTTTTTCCTTCCCTCTCTCTTTGTCTCCAAACCGATGTACTGTGCAAGTGCATGGATATATATGCCACACCCATGCATAGTATACCAGCACCCACTAGGGGGCAGAAGATGACTAAATTGCCATCATTCAATGACATTATGGAAAAAAAAAAGGCAATACCTTTATACCTTTTTTCTTACCATTGTATAATAACAATAATCCCTTAATGTTTGTGGATGAGTCAGACTTCACCCTCATGATCAAATCATACCACACCAACTGTAGGTAAATTCAGTGATAAGCACACCTAGTTATGGATTATCGTTAAATAGTAACACTTTGGAATTTGACAGCAATGCAGTTACACAGGGAGGAGGTTAGAACAACTTGAAATTATCTTTAGGAAAGTGGATCTTCAAATTATGAAACAGCCTGAGAGAATATCATTCATTTGTCAGTGCTAAACGTTAATTTGTACAGGAAATGAACTGAAGCAGCAGTGGTTAAATATGTGATGTCAAGAAAATGATAAAGTATGAATCAGCTGGAATTCATTTGTACAAATAATTGTATCACTCATTCAAAACATTCCAAATGTAAAGACGCATAAGGTTTGTGTGTACCAGGCAATATATTGTTCCTGGCTTGATCCAGTTGCTCAAATTCTTGTATATGGGTGGCATTAATTGTGCTGTTCAGTGACAAACCATTAAGGATATCCACACCTCCAGGCTAGTTGCTCAGCATAATGCATCCGAGATTATCCAAGTGCAATTAACTCTGGGCAAGACCGCAATCCAAATTGTAGCTTGCTACAGATCCCCCACCATGCCCCAGGATTCCCACTCCTCATTTCTTAATACACTGGAAAATATTAGGGTATAATCTAACACCCTAATAATGGGTGATTTCAATTACCCTACCATTAACTGGGAAAACTACTCATGTACCAACTCTTGTGCTCAACGTTTTCTGGAATTCATAAATTCCAATGCCATGGATCAACTTATCCACACCCCCACCAGGGGCAGCAATATCCTAGACCTGGTTATTACCAACATGGGCAACCGGTGCTCCACACCAGAGGTCAATTCCTCGTTGGTCAGATCCGACCATAAGCTAATCATCCTAGACATCCACATCCCTCCCCCACACCCCATTAGGGAAACCACAGTAAAAAATTTCTCCAAAGCCAACTTCACGCTTCTTAAGACAGAAGTGGCAAACTTCACGACACCCATGCTGACGGACAATAGAGGTATGACTGCTGAATCCTACACAAATGCACTTTATAAGCACTTACATGAGTGCATGGATCGAGCAATCCCTAACAGAACCAAGATGCCATCCTCCAAAAAAAGGAAGCCAATCTGGTGGTCACCTGCCATAAACAAACTCTACAACAGAAGAAAGAAATGTTGCAAAAAAAGAGTAAAATCCCATGATTGGAGAAACTCCCTGGTCAGCTTCAGTAAGAAGCTGAGATCCTTCATAAAATCCTCCAAAGCTAGTTATGAAAACAAAATCGCCACTGACTCTAAAGACAACCGCAAAGCATTCTATAGCTATGTCAAGAATCTCAATGGCAACACTCAGATCTGCTCTGAGTTACAGCTCAATGGCACTAAATATACCGAACCAATGGATATTGCCAACATCCTGGCAGATAGGTTCAGTGCTAACTTTACCCCTCTGTCATCCCCTAAAGGGCCCATCTCTATACCAGAAGAATGCAAAGTTCCTGTAATCACGGCTGCACAGGTAAAAAACACACTATCCAAAGCCAAGAACACAGCATCCATGGGACCTGATGACATCCCAGACTCTGTTCTACATGAACTACAAAACAAACTGGCATCCCACCTAAGTACCATGTTCAATCATAGCCTCACCTCAGGCTATGTGCCCACTGAATGGCGCACAGTGACAGTTATCCCACTCCACAAAGGGGGAGCCACCACAGACCCCGGAAACTACTGCCCCATTAGCCTAACGAGCCTGGTCTGCAAGGCTATGGAGCGTACCATCATGGAACTTATAAACAATGACACTGGTAATCTCCAAACTCAGGACCCCACCCAGTTCGGGTTTGTAAAAGGCAGATCATGTCTCCTAAACCTGATAGACTTCATTGAAGCAGTCACCAAAGCCGTAGATGAGGGTAAGGTGGTTCACACAGCCTATCTAGATCTCGCCAAGGCTTTTCACACCATCCTTCACTCTGGAATTATAGATAAACTCACTAAACTAGGTATAAATCCCTATGTCACAAGATGGGTTGCCAACTGGCTCACTGACAAAACCCACACTGTGAAAGTAGCAGACTCCAAATCCAGCTTCAGACCAGTGACAAGTGGAGTACCACAGGGTTCAGTCCTGGGTCCTCTCCTGTTTGGTATCTACTTCTCTGAAGTACAGGCCAACACAGAAGGTCTTTGGCTAATGAAGTTTGCAGATGACTGCAAACTAGGAGCCATAATCAAAACTCCAAAAGATGTGGACATCCTACAAAAGGGCCTTGCTGAGACAGATGCCTGGTGTCAAAGCCATGGCCTCAAGCTCAATGCCAAAAAGTGCATTGTCATTCCTTTTGGTAAAAACTCAGTACCCACGAACTACCACATAGGTGGTAGTCTACTTAACACCGGAAGTGTGATAAGAGACCTTGGGACACAGGTGGACAGTAGTCTCTCCTTTGATAATCACATCTCCACAATAGTCAGGACATCCTTCTGTGGCACACCTCATCACAAAAGGTTTCTTATCCAGGAAAAAAGAGGTCATTGTTCCCCTCTACTCATCACTCATTAGACCCATTATAGAGTACAATGCCCCTTTTGGTATATACCTCACAAGACATCTACAACAACTGGAAAGGCCACAGAAATACCTCACAAAGAGGATTACCAGCCTCAAAGAGATGCCCTATGCAGACCGTCTCAAAACACTACAGCTTTACTCCATTGCATATCACCTACTCAAAGGCGATCTCTGCCTAACACACAAAGCTAAGTCAAACCCAGAGCTTTTAGACATGCTCCACTTAAAGAAATCCCAATCCCTATGAGCTACACGCTCTAGGGACCTAAACCTCTTCACCACAATAAACAGAACATGCTGGAGGGATAGATTCCTGTCCCAGAGACTTCCCATACTCTGGAACAAGTTATCTATCTATATCAAACAAAGCTCCTCATTAGCACTGTTCAAGAAAAATCCTGATGACTGGGAGATAGGAAATTCACCCTGGGGATCACTTCTGTGGCTCTGCTCGACAGTGGCACAGGAAAATAATTTTCTTGGGTGGCGAAAGCCAGGGTACCTTTGGCTAGGCTTATATAGGCCCTAGGGCCAATAGCCTAGTACCTACCTATGAACCCATGAACCTATGATCACGCTTCTTTATGCACTACTGATGCTGTTCATCTTCAGTACAAGTATGTTTCAGCAAATGTTGAGCAGTGACAGCATAGAGTGATTGAATTTCCTGAACCAAAGGGAATCTCAGGAAGAGAGTTCAGCATAAGCTTTGTCAGAATCTTCCCCACAACCATTCAGGTTTCTTCATTGCTTAACTCAGTAGGAAACTGGACTTCAGGGAAGCAGTACTCTGTTAGGGTAATGTCTCTACCGTGAAGCTTTGCAAAAGAACATCTTTTCTTTAACTCTTATTTAATAATCCAGAATATTCAGTCTGCAGCAAAGGTGTGTACTGCCAACAGGTTTCACATGATATCAGTCCTATTCAATAATGGCACCTGCATACACGTTTCATCTTTATTTAGACTCAGTAGTATTGTAGTTTATCTTGGCAGGAAAATAATTACTGGCTTATCAAGGTGATGTTTGCCTCATGGAGATGGGGTATTACAGGTAAAGAAGAATAAATAGAAATTTAACAGTAAAATTGCACATTTCAGATTGTTTCTCCACTTTTCTGCTTCACACTGGCAATGCATAATTTATTGGAGTGTATATTTGACTCAAGAGTAAGATTAAGTCATGTAATAATTGCATCAAAGTTGATGTTTGAAGGAAACAATATATAATTACTGTCTTTACACAACGGCAGTTTCAAGAAACATAATTATTCCAGTAAAATATAACAATGGTGGCTCACTGAGGCTGAATAATAATTGCCACAGCATGGGACATAAACCATCCACCTAGCATGGGTCTATATTAGATTCTCGAAAGCCAACAATGTCAAATCTGACATTGTCGACACGAGAATAGCGAAAGTGCAGAACATCGAACAGATAAACAGAAATCTCCGTAAGGGGAGATTTCCATTTACTTCAATGTAGTGCAGTCTTGGAGTTGGTATATTTAAGTAGCGGGGGGTGTGGGGGGCACAGCCTCCCCATGTGGATGGTGCAGAGGGGCTTGCCTCCCTGCCTACACCCTTTAGATTTTTTTTTTATTTATTTTCAGGAACATTCAAAATTTTAAGAGTGCAATCAATAAAGGTCAACCTTTAGTGATTCGAACTATTAAACTTTCAATGTTCTAATATAGACCCACCTAGCATACCTAGCCAGTGGATTGAATTCATATTCAGGATGTGCTATGTAGCACAGAAATGATCATTCATATAAATAAAAATAAGTATTTTTAGCAACACTAAAAGTGTCTGTTTAACATGAAAAATCTGTTATTTTACTGCTCCAGAATGATGGAAAAACTATTATCAGTGAGCCAAAAAAGGCAAGGAAGAAATGAATACAAACACCTTTATTGATTGGATGAATACTTTCAATACTTTTATGGATACCTACATTATTTCATTTAAATTCAAATGAAGTGTTTTTCACAAAGACTGACAGAAGCATTAACAAAGAAGTGAAATAGAACCTTAAAGCACCACTATGACCATGACAGACTTATTGCTGCCTGCACTATTGAAGAGCAATAAACATGCCAAGGTAGTTGCAGTGGCACCAGCTATTGCCAGTGTTTCTTGTTATGGAGCTATCCAACTATGTATGCAAAGCTGTTGAGTTTATCTTTCAATTGGTTATTAACTCATACATGCCTAGCAGCTGTAGATGTTTATATCTATAGCAACCTTCACACATCCTTAAATTGAGAAGCACTTCTAAAAATAAAATTCAAAAGCTTAAATAGAACATATAATTATCTTGTAAAAAATAAATGCTATTAAAAAGTCACCAGCAGCACCAGGCTCACTGTGCCAAAGTGGAGTCAGATCTAGACTGCAGTGCAAAAGAACTGTGTTTGATTAGTGTACCCAGTCCTTGAGGAGGTGGGTGGAGGTAGGAATAAACTGCATTTTGTTGGTGTGCCTACCATGACATGAGGGTAATGGATTTACATGGTGATCTAAAGTAATAACTACAGAGTTCATTCAGCCCTTATTAAAATAAGTGGGAGAATGTGAGAACCAAAAGTATATTTCAACATCAACTAAGAAACATAAAATAAAAAAGATACTGTAGGATGCACCACAAAGCTTTTTATTACAATGTTTACTGTAGTACTTTCAGCCCTCAGTATTACAGGACTACATCAGAACAAGAAAATTAAAATACCACTTTCTTAAATACATATTTATATAGTTAAATGGTTTGTCCCAAGTATAAAACGTTCATGTATAAACATACAGAATTAATAATAAAAATATCATCTAATACTCTTGTATATAAGGAGTAGAATTAACTTTGTTCAGAACTGAAAGCACATATCCTTTCCCACTGAGCCTCAATGATGTTAGCAAAAATTGGGATGTATGCAGTGCCCATTGCAATCCCCAAATGTTGATTAATGCAGTTCACATATTGATTTCTGGTTCAGTTATCTCACTCATATCAAATAAAAAAAATTTAAACCACTCAAGACCCACATAATGTGGTATCACTGTAAATAGATTTTTAACATTAGTTGTCACAAACAAAATATTATCTATGTATAGATCTTTTGTTAGTTTCCATAAATATTCCCCAGAGTCCTTCAGCATGTAAGCAAACCTTCCAACAGACATTTTAAATTGAAATCAATGAATTTAACTATTGGATGGGTCTTAGACCCCCAGCATCCACAATAGGCCTCACTGGAGGATCCACTAAATCTTCATGAATTTGTGAGATGCTAAAAATGGTATGTTTAACCAGTTTAGTAACACTCAAATATGTATATACACCTCCACCAATCTGAGCTTGGGAAAACAATTCATACAAAAATATATTAATCTTGTGACAGACAATATTCAAAACATTATGAGAAATCTCATCATAAGAATCAGAATACAAGATACTGAACTTCTTTGTTATATAATCAGTTTGAATCATAACCACCAATCTCCCACCTTTATCTAGTTTTATAATTCTCAAATTTGTATCATCACAAATTATACCAAACAAGTCCCGTTCATCATGGGTTGCATTGTACTAGGATGATAACACATGTTCTTCAAAATGGATCTAATATCCTGCTCACAAATTTGCTCAAACAAATAAACAGCACAGTAGAGGTGTGGATTAAAACTTATGTGCCTGTATTGGACATCTTCATTCCATTGGCAAACCAAAAAGATAAATTCAGTCTCCCAGTAAATAGTCACACATAACACTAATATATCAGATTTCTGCCCATTTGGCTGGTACAAAAGTATACCTTCTTTTAAACAAATTGATATGTTCAGTAGAAATCAAATGATTGCTATAATTAAAAATCTTAAGTCTCCATCATCCTTAAGAATAACTTCAACAGTGATCACCTCCTGTTCACTCAACAGAAATTCTACCCCCCCCCCCTTTGGAATCCCTCATTTGATTTTACGATGGAGAATGTTCAAGATCATCACAGATGTAAAGCCACAAAGAGGTTATTGCATATCAGCCAGATGAGTGCAGCTAAAGGGTAAGGCATACGATAAAATCTGAACCATTCACAGATAATGACTCACCATGGCCTAAGTCTCACTCCGATGACTATGTATCTTTAGTCAGCCCGTGGAAGAATGAATGGGTCAGTAAGGTGATGATCAAGGAATGGGCATTTCAAAATTGTAAAAAAAAAATGGAAATACAACAATGATGTTCAACAAAATGTTAATAACTAATACATTGGAAGTCTTCATATCAATATAATATCATTGTACAAAAAGTCTAAATTTCCTTTCTTTCTCTAAATTTTCATAAAAAAATCCATGGCTTGGAACCATTTAAACTAATTATATATTATTAGCAGCACATTATTCAGCCAGAACTTCAGCTTTCCTATAACAGTGAACAATTCCAACAATTCCATTATGGATGTTTTAATGACAGACAGAGAAAAGTTAAAACATGATTATTTGCACAGCAAACAATATAAACAGCACCCAGTATCTGTCATGCTGTAACAACATGCAATGCAAAAATCGATGAGAGTTGTTTATGTTCTCCAGCATCACATAAGGTGTCAGGTGATACCATGCAATGGTCTGCAAGTCACTTGATTCTAGTAAAATTAATATAGCTATTGAACTATTGCATTTTTCAAACAAAATAACAAAACAGCTAGCAATATGTCTAGCATAGTGCATTCTACATGAACAGTGCCAGTATGTGTTTCTGTCTTTATCAATGACATTTCATGTTACACCGACTCAAGAATGTGTATCTCACTCATATGTCAAAATATGAATGTAAATATGAGAATGTGTATCACACATGATAAATGTGTTTTAACTTTTCCATTGTAGTGCATCCTAATCAAACAAACAAAAATAGTGTGCTCTTTTCCCCTATTCTGCCCTATCAATTGATGAAGACAACTCTAATCAGTTTAAATGATATATGGATTTATTGGTATCAAATAAAAACATGCTAAAAAGTACTAGAGAAGTAAATGAATTAAGATGTTTTATTTATTTGCATAATGTCATGCTAACAATATGTATTGTGCTTCTGCATGTATACAAACATAAAAATGAATTGACAGAGCAGTTTCAAAGACACAACATTTAAAATGTCTAGTGACCCTGACATGCACGTAGACTGAATACATCTGGTGGGCAGAGCATGCCAGATTACAGAAAAAAAAATGTCTGCTCTACTGTGTGCATGAAGAAACTGATATTCACTGCACCAAAATAAAAAGAGTATCCATATGGAGGAACAAACAATAGAAGTGCTGCTTGATTTGTCCAAAATACTATATTTTATGGACGAGAGGGAGGAATTATAACTGCATGAATCCAGATGTGGCTAGCATGCTTAGACTGAATGGGTGGATCACAATGTCACCCAGATGGAGAAGCTAGAGTGATCAGCCAGAATGTGCTAGACACTAGTTTCAAGAAAAATCATGAAGGACTGGAGCAGAAACAGCTAGCTCTGACAGACTGTTAAAAGGATACATCAGTGGTCATCCAGATCTCTTCTCCAAAGCATGTTGTAGCTGATAGAGTAAGGGTGAGTGATGGGTAAGTAATAAGGCTACTAACTGAGAAGTGATGACGAGGGTCCACTGAACAGAAGAAAACAGTGCAATAAAGGAATCAGAAATAAGAGGTGTGCCAGGCTCCTCTGGGAAGAAGGTGTCAGCCAAGTAACTGGAAACAAGTTTCAGAAGGAGTTCTCGTAATGTGTATAGTGAAGCAAAGTCTAAAACAGCAAGTAAAGCTGAAGTACAATGGGGATGAAAAGACCAAAGTAGGAATCTTCTTTGAACAGCTGATTAGAGGAAGGAGATGTCAGATAAATGGCAAAAAAAACTTAACCAGAACTGAATGACTGTACACAGGCAGTTCAAGCATTTAAGAAAAGAGGAAAGTATGTCAAGAGCAACCCCTGTCAAAACCTACCATGCTTATAGTAGAAGGTTTAAAGAATATACAAAGAAAGCATGCCAGAATTATAATATGTCACAGAAAAATCTTACTGCTCTGTGAGATGGAGGGCCCATTTGAATGAATGACAGCAGACAGGTATGCAGGTAAAAAGGTGCCAATACTCTGAAAAGGGTCAAGAAATGTGTAGACAAAATGTATTTCTTGAATGTTAACAAATAATTATACAAGGAGAGTTGAAAAGACATTAATGTATGAATACTAAAGTGAGAAGGGGGCTATTTAATGGTTACAGAAGAAGACATGAAGACATGATAAAGGGAGCAGACAGAACCAGAAAGGTGGGTGATAAGACATCTATGGTTTGAACTTAACATGAATGAATTTCCTTTCTTATCTCATTAATATTAATTCCTGAAAGGAATTTCGAAAAAAGGAATGAATGAATGAATACCATTGGGACAGGTAGTCTGATACAAAGATTATGATGGAAAAACAACATTGGGACAGATACTCTGATACAAGGATTCTGATGGAAACAATTAACTGAAAGAGATTTAGGTAGCTGCTGTGCTCAGGTCAAGGAAGAGAGGGTATGGAGATTCGAGCACCTTCAGAAAGAGTTTGCTTTCAGTAAGGATATTTGATATAACTACAAATAGTCAGTGAGAGGAAACAGAAAGTGGTGGAAGGAGGAGAAGAGACAATCAGACCAGAAAGCATGGAAAAAAGCAACTCTGAAAGGGAAATTGTCATAAGTAAAAACTAAGCATGGGGTAACATATGGTTATCTGGTGGAAGAAAAGAACAAGTGCAGAGAGGGTACCCTAAAATAAGAATGAAAAAAATAGAAAGGATGCAAGAGGTAATAGATGGCACGAGAAAAGCTATGGCAATTGCATTTAAATTTGACATTATCGGGCCCGTACAAAGCCAATAAGTGGGATAATTTTATTGATAGCTTCGCCCACTATAGAGGACAAAGAAAGGAAAAAAGAACAGATGCATGCTGGATGTGCAAAGGGACTAAAGTGGAAGTAATGCATATACATTTTGGAAGAGGTATAGCTAGCTGTCTGGACATATTGGGTCATCTCCCAATCTGACATTCCCACTCATTAAATAGAGGAGCAAAATGGGTAAAAAAGGCTTTTCTCTCTTTTTAAACTGTAGCCTGTAGAAAACAGCTGTTAAAAGTTAGACAGGAATTATGGGAACAGGAGTTGGTGAAAGAATGGGAAAATGACTGTTAGACAGGCAAACAGCACTGAAAATATGTGTTTTTGTACACATTTGTAGCAAGAAGCTGTTAGACGTTGGCCAGGAATTTTGAGAGATGGGGGTGGTGAAAGAGTCAAAAGGCTCTGGTAGATAGACAAGGAGCACAGAATGATTATGATTTTTTGGACACATGACACATAGTCCTAACACTTGCAGAACAGAAGAAATTTGATGTAACTAAAAGTGTGAAAAAGTAAGGAAAGAGGTAAGGTGTGTGCGACAGAAGAGAATTTGGTGAAATTCAAAGTTAGAACAATGATATATAATGTGAATGGGGGTGAGAGGACAGGATGGTGAAAAGCAAAGTCCATGACATCTTTTGCATGGAAAGGGATTAAATGAAAGGATGGCAACTTATCCTCTTGTTAAATATAAGTGATAAAATAAGGGGAAAAGAAGAAGGTGCATGGGGGTGAACCATCCCTTGACTATACATCGTATGGGCACAAATTATTGATACTGTAACACAATATACCCTATTTTTTGTGCATTACATTATTTACATGTGACTGTCAGATAAAATGCACAGAATGAATATGTTGCAGTTTAGAAAGACAGACTTTTAAACTGTCAATTTACATAGGTCTCTAATAGGAATATCGTTTGGAAAATATTAAGATATTACAACATGTTGGGAGTTTTATGACTATTTTAAGGTATCTGCTACTAAATAAGGAGGGGTAATTTGCACTGCCATTGCATCTGAGATAATCCTAAAGAGAAGGGATGTTATTCCGGTTTTTAGACATTGTGGTGGAAAATGTGAATCACTGGGATAGTTCTTAGGCATCTATTAAAGGATCAGAGGATACAGACAGGACTCTGCCATCGTACAAGAGACGGAAGGATTAGGCATTTGTCAGAGTAGGTGTATTTGAAATGGGCAGCAGTAGTGGTAGAGATACAATGTTTATTTCTGAGTTTAAGCGAGTTGTTTGCTTCTTGAAGTATGTAGTGGTGCCTACTGACAGAGTGACCAGAGGCAACATGAGATGGTCTGTGTTTGATGTTTGTGTCTAAATTGCAGCACGCTGAGCGTATTGAGTTACAAAACAATGTTATCCAATAAGTGAGAATTTAAACCATAGCTGCCCTTTTGTATCACTATTTTAATTGATTGTCATCCTCTGACACTATTCAAGGTGGATTGTTGGCTTGCTGTTTGCTGGTTGCCAAACAGAGTCTAAGGAATTTGATCTTTTTCACTGTTAACGTTTTGAATATTTGTCTACCAAATTTTGAACTTGAACTGTCCATTTAGATGAACCTGAAAAAACTGAAAAACACAGCATGTTTTTGTTTGTTTTTGCATTATGAATGACCTTAAGAACTAAGATTTACAGAAATTTAGAACAATATGCATTGGAACATCTTTAGAACGAGTAGTGATAATTCTTAGCAGCGGTACAGGCAATCGTATATGCTGTGCGGAAAGGGGTCTTTTGAAAGACATCAGCAAGAAGTGCACTCAGATCATTTTGGGAGTTGAATTTACAGTATGAGTTGTATACTGAAAAGTAACTTTAAGCTTTCTTATACATTAATCTGTTTTGTTGCTTGAAAATGCCTTGGTATTACCTTTATGATATTCCAGTATAGAGCGCAACTTAGAAAAACATTCACATTTTGTGGGAACAACTGCTAGAATATTTTTATAAAATACAACATGTGATTCCTATCTATAAAAGACTTTGACTAGGTTGTGCCGAGCCATTATGTTGTATACAACTTTTCTATTCATTCCTGCATTTGTTATATACTCAACAGTTTTTGCAATTTATTATACTTTGACTAAACTAGGCACATCATAAAAGCCATATTTCCTAAATCATTTAGGTCATAGAAAGTTATCTGACTGAGGAAACATCAGAGCTCCTCATGTGGAAGGGGATCCCTGTATACCACAGCAAAATATAACCAGCTATAAGGTCATAAAATGTCAGCACATATTACAATTCAGAGGGTCATGTTCTTAATTCTCTACAAGATTCAGCAAACAGGATTCTGACAATCACTCATGGACATTATGGATCACTTTTAAATAGATTTGTAAGATTGCAATAAGGGTGCTACATTAGCCTATGTTGTGGTGTTATATGATTTTTCTCTACAAATACGATGCACACACAGTTGTCTCAATTCATATTCTGTATGCGATATAGTATTTAAATCAGAAAGCAGAGGTACTTGCAGATTGATTAGCTTTAGTTAGAATGTGTTTCTCATCTGCTTTCCAAATGTTCAGAATGGTTCAATCTGAAAATGTTACAATAAAAAGGGAGGTTAATGTACTTCTGCCTTGTAGTGATATTATAAACTCACTAAAAATGAATTTGATTTCGAGATTAATTTTCCAAGATGTATGAAGTCCACACATTTAAACAGAAATTGGACTGCTGAAAGCCTAGCTCCAAAACTTTTCTTAAATATAAGAAAATTATTCAGAAAGCAACAAACTAAACAATATGGCACTTACAACTCTGATAATGTTATAGATCTCTATATATCTGAGAAGAATGGAAAATATTTATATGAAAGTTTAGTATTTTTGTTATTTCTTCTTTAGTCGTTAATTCTTTATATTCTTGTCCACTTTTTGTTTAACAAGGAATATCTGAAGAATTTTTATAACTTGAGTTCAGCTGCAATTAGGGGTAGGAGTCGTAATCGCTTGGGAGAGAAAATTAAAGAAATGCAAGCATTTCATGGTCTGAATGTAACCGGGCAACTGAACAATGAAACCCTATCAGAAATGATGAAGCCAAGATGTGGTGTACCAGATATAGGAAGATATTCTACATTTAATGGACAACCTAAATGGGGAAAGACTGTCATAACATACAGGTAAATGCAATAAATCAACTTAGTAAAATGTAATATTAAAATGACTACTCCTACACTCAGATTTTGCTATAAAAGAAATGCTAAACAGAAGAATTTTAGGACTACTGCAACTACATAGTGCTTAAAGAAAAGGAAATTATCAACCCAGGATCCAAGATTCCTAACTACATTATCATTTTGGAGTGGGGTATCGGCTATATTGTACAAATGCTAATACTACACTTTTTCACATTTGGTTTTAACGCTTATTCCATAAACAGTCATTTATTAGGATTTTTTTGCATAATTAATGGGTATCAGCATGTAATTTGACAATAGTTCCCATGTTGTGGTTAGATAATGAAAGGTCCAGATTTTTGGTCTGGAGATCAAAGATAGAGATACCAAAAAGGAAGGGCCCCAGTACTGAGCTATACTGCCATCTTAACTACTTGGCTATCTTATATTACCACATATGGATCTATGTTTAAGACACTTAGCTTATTAACGATGCCAGCACGGGATATAGTGCCACATGCACTGGACAGCCCAAATTAATTAATGCAAAAATTAATATGTCTACATTCTGCATGACCTTCTCAAGGAAATTAACTAACTTGATAGTCAGCATCTTCCATTGACAAAGCCAAACTGTTATGAATCTAGCCTAATAAGGTTTTAGATATCATTAAGCAAAAATTAGCCACCTACTTTTCTGAGCCAGGAAGTTTACCCATTTTCTCTCCCTAGCTGAACAAACCATCATATGGAAGGGAATCTTCTTTGCCCACTTGAAGTATGGACTTCTTTAACTGACATCACTTCCAGCAAAAATGCAGTATCTCTTCAATCGACCTCTGATGAAATTTGTCATTTCAACCTGCTCAATGTCACAGAAGGATAAAGCCCTGTAATGCACAATATATTGTCAGTTTATTTGTCTCAGACCAACATACATCAAGTTTCTGCTACAGTTGCTACTCAGCTATCTATTGTTGAAATAAATTAATTTATTCATATCTTTGTCTTCTAATCATTATTCAAATAAGGCAAATATCTCTGCTGTTACCCATTGCATCTGGTACATTTATTTCACCCTTCTATTGTCTCCATTTAAATAAAGCATGAGCTGACCACCATGCACTTGCTCAATAATATGCTTTGTTTGTTTCTTTGTTTAAATAATATATATTTCATCTTTGTAGGAATCTATACATTTCATTATAAATTCCATTCACAATATCAGTGCAATCACTAATATTATTAGTTATTTTTAAAAAAGTGTTTATGTAGAATATTTTAAGTGCATTCACAGGACAACAGCAATTGAAATATAGGCAATAGCATCTTATCAATTTTAGGTGCACAGCCATCATCTCCATTAGAGATAGCCATACATGAAACTTTAACATTATATCACATTTTACCTCAAACTATAAGTTTACATTTTGTATCAATACATTTTATAGATTCCTTTAAATTTAAGTTATTCCCATTGGACATAATATATCACTAATAAAAAGATTATAATATAAACAATCATCCTGTCTACTGTTAGCTTAAAAATATGCATGTGTCCTTTATGGACTAGAAATGAACTTATGTAGTTATGAGCCATAGGTGAGGCCAATAGTATTGTCTCAAAGCTTTTATGGACATTTTTTCCCAATAAAAACATACCAAGAGAACACTAACCAGGTCACTAATAACTAAATGAATGAGTTGGATGAGAAAGAAAATTCAAGTAAAATAAATTATATAATGATAATATCTTCATTGTGTAGCGAGATTCATTAATGTACACAAAATATATAGTAATTTCCTCCAAGAATGCATTGTCAGTAATATTAAAAGAAGAAACCGTTGACATATTCTACCCTTATGTTTCTTAAAAAATTAATAATTTAATCAGTGATTAAGCTATTTTTCATCAACTAATGTTCTAGGTTGTATAGCTTTACTAAAATACTCCGTTTCTGTAAAATAATGAGAGTTCACTACTATATAATTATTGGGTTGCAGTTACAAGGATGAGGCTCAGAAGCTCGACCAGAACAAGTTAAAAATCAAAATACTGTCGATCAGAATGCTGAGCGTCAGAAATACCATCTGTCCAACTTTGCCCCCCTTCCAAAGCCCTGTTAGCACTTGTTCTGGGGTCCAGAAGTATGGTGTTTTCAGGATTCAGTATTATAGTTGGTATAGTGTATTCTTGGCATTCTGTATTTCAGTGGTTCATTTTGTGGGTTACTATAGTTGAGCTTCTAAGCCTTGCCTATATAATAGTAAACCTAATTACTTTGCTTAGAGTCTAATAAGAGGATTTCCAGTGCTGTTGTTGACTCATGTCTTGCCCCTTGACATGTAAATATTTGATAGTGCTATTAATATGCCACTGTAGCCAATTGCAGCCATAGATATGGTAGCCTTGCATTTGTCCACATACAATTACCTAAGACACATTGGTGTGACAAAGTTGGATCCCAGTGTATCTCTCACCTCTGTAACAAACTTCCACTACACTTCAAGAAGCACCCTTGCTACCTATAGGGTAAACCCTTCTAACTGGATAATTTGATGGGCAGCCTCAAACTCTAGTATATTCTATCATGTGTTGCCCTCTTTGAGGATGGAGGGAAATTTTTAATACGATTTATAGGCTAGGCTTGTAACGGTCTGTAGTCTGATTGCTTGGGACTTACCTATGAAGCCTAATACCTAGTTAAAAAGGAACAAAATCATTTACTGCAACTCACAAAACATTGCAATGCACATCATAGGTTCTTTGAAATTCCTTTAAATGTTACTTGCGCATAGCACATTAAATCTGGACAAAGACAAATAGAAATCAAAGGAGGGACACTTACATAATCTCTAGTTGTGTCTGAGAATAGCTACTGCATATGTTCATAACAGTACATAAAGACATTACTAAGCCTCTCACAATTCACATACAAGAACTGATTGACAAAAAACGCAACAAAAGAAATGGTAATATCAGATTCCAGTTTTCATTTGTCTTTGCTAATATTTCCTGTGATATTATTGAACTCTCAATTTTATTTCCTACTTATTTTATTTGTTTATCAGGCAGGTGGGCTGGTCAACTAACTCTTTTCTGCCATGACCAAGGTTCATTGAGCATATAGTACATTAAGAATACATATAAAGGTAGTTTTCCTTAGTCAATATATACCCAGTTAGACTAATTACAAAGATAGTTCACGTAATCAGAACATGCAATGATTAATATAGTTTTCATATAAATAGACTTTTTTTCCTTTTTGTCAATGCTTTTACATCAGTCTATTCAAGTTTTGCTTAATTTCAGTAGTTTCTTGTTTTATTTATATATATATATATATATATATATATATATATATATATGTGTGTGTGTGTGTGTGTGTGTGTGTATATATATATATATATATATATATATATATATATATATATATATATATATATATATATATATATATAAATATATATAGATCCCTATCACAACACCGACATGCCACAAAGCCGACACCCAAAACACCGACACCAAAAGACCGAAAACGCACAAAACCGACAACTCACAAAACCGAACACCATAACACCGACACCCAAAACACCGACACACAAAACGTAAACTACACATTACACACAACTATACATGCACTAACCGTAACCCAAACCCTAACCCTAAGGTCCGACACTACCGCACACTTACCCTACCCGCACCCTAACCCTAAAGTCCATCACTATCGCACACTTACCCTACCCGCACCCTAACCCTAACTCACTTAACCCACCACTAAACCTAAAGTCTGTCACTATCGCACACTTACCCTACCCGCACCCTAACCCTAACTCACTTAACCCGCCCTTAAACCTAAACTCTGTCACTATCGCACACTTACCTTACCCGCACCCTAAGTCCGACACTACCGCACACTCACCTTTCCCGCACCCTAACCCTAAATCCCTCACTATCTCACACTTACCTGTCCGCTCCCTAACGCTAAATCCCTCACTATCGCACACTTACCGAGTCACGCTCACACGTTGCCCATGTCGGTGTTTCGGTTGTCGGGATTTCACCTTGTCGATCATCTGTCTCGTCGGTCTTCTGGAGTCGGTCTTCTGAGCGTTGGTGTTTTGGCGTGTCGATCAAGTCAAGGGGACCCATATATATATATATATATATATATATATATATATATATATATATATATAAAATTATTTTTAATTTGCTTACAGGGATAGTGAACCCATTTACAGCTGAGCGTGGAGAGAAAATCTCTAAAAATTGTACAACCATTAAAACAATCATGAAAGCTTAAACAAATATTAAAGAATTATTTTAGTATAAGATTATACATAAAAGAGATTAAACAAAAACAAGTCACACATATAAAATGTAAACCAATTTTATCCTTTGGATTTCACACATATAAGAAGGAAATATTTATGCAGAGAGTTTATCAGCAGCAATGAGTTTTATATATATGCTATATTGTAACTATATATATATATATATATATATATATATATATATATATATATATATGCACACACATATATATATGGTGGTGTAAATATATGTGAAGGCTGCCAGTCTAGCTAGATAGAATTTTGTAGATAATTCTGTCATTTGTAAATATTAATATAAGCTACAGGATTATTTTCTTAAATGTGAAAAGACTGTATTGGATGCTGAACTGCAAAAATGTAACAACAGTGCACTCTGCTGTAAGAAAGCTGATAAAAGAAGCATTTTGTGACTGTTTTGATCTCAGGGCTCGCAGCCATGGTGTCTGAACCAGCAGATTTTTTCCTATTGTTTTGAGACTAAAGTTAATTGTTAGATTTTACATATATAATGTCTTTAATTGTTATAGTTTCCTGAACAGGTGCAAGCTTACTAAGAAATGTTAATGTAGAGTTTCATTTAGCCTGAGAAACCATAGAATTATTAAGAATGATGTAATCTAAAATGAGTCAGCAGGATGTATTATCAATTTAAAAGGACTTTCTCAGAGACAGAGAGGGAGCATTTTGCATTTGTCTTCAGAACTGACCACTCACCAGCACTTGCTTTGCTCTGTCTGTATGTAAGTAGGATGTTAGACTTTAGTGCGTCTCCTAGCAATAGATAGAAAATAGTAAGTTTAGACTAGCTGTTTTCTGTATTGATGTAAGAACTAGTCTACCGCATTACTTTAAGCAGTTTCCTGTGAGCTCTGAACTCTTGACTGGCACTGTGTAGTAAAAAGTATTGTCTTGTGTTTTATTATTTATTTATTTATTCAATATTTTTAAACCATACAACTGTGGCTGTTTTGTGTAAAGATAATTTAAGCTCTAGAGTACATTGCATGT
Source organism: Protopterus annectens (assembly GCF_019279795.1). NCBI lineage: Eukaryota > Metazoa > Chordata > Ceratodontiformes > Protopteridae > Protopterus > Protopterus annectens. The sequence continues at coordinate 712,095,430 of NC_056735.1, forward strand.
ATATAGTGGTACTGAACCAAGCCACTCCAAATAAGCCTTGCTGCTCAGTCACACTTACCATTTGGATAATAATATTGCACAGTAATAATTGGGCCCCCCTTGGTAAGGGCCTTATTAGTAACTGATATTACTGGTTGGAGGCAGAGATTACTACCTTACAGCCTGGCAGAAAGAGGCATAGCTGGAAAACCTGTGCCAGCCTTCACCAGGAGTGTCTGTGTGTATGTATATAACTCATATCTTAAAGAGTTTGTGTGTGCGTGTGTGCGTGTGTGTGTGTGTGTGTGTGTGTGTGTGTGTGTGTGTGTGTGTGTGTGTGTGTGTGTGTGTGTGTGTGTGTCAGCTACTTGGGCAGGGACGCGAACCACTGGTTGGACAGAGAGGGTGCTGGAGGATTTAGCTTGACCACTAGGCTGAGATCTGGACTCTATAACTGTGCCATTGGGGAGTCTTATTTGGGATTTGGAGAGAAAGGGAGAAACCAGCACCAGACTAACGGTGATCTCTGTGTGCTCTCAAGGGAAATTGTACTTTACTGTGTGTGAATTTGTTATCCTTCCCAATGTGGACATCCCTCACTGGTGTTAGTGGTGACAATTGAGGCTCCTTGATTACTGGGCCAGTGCACGGGCATCACATTTTAATTGTTAGCAGTGGTGGGATACCCACACCACATATTAATTAGTTGGCAATTGGCTTGTAGTGGTGTGGATAGTGAATTCTTGAAAGCTGTGTACAGTGATCACTGAAGGTGTGTTTGTACTCTAAATCAGCCATGCAGTGAATATTCAGAGTTCAGATCACAACTGTTTTATTTCTTTTGTTAGCTTAGTTAGTCAGGGAGAGCAGGCAAGCATGTCAGCAGAGGAGCTTGGCAAGCTGTCAAGGAGCCAGTTGGCTGAGATGTGCCAGGCTAAGGGACTGATGACTGGAAACCTGAATAACGCAGACATGATTGCAGCTTTAGCCACAGCTGCATCAGAAAGCAGCAATCAGGAGGGTCAGCAGATGGGCCGTGGAGATGTACAACACTCAGAAAATGGACAGCTCAACCTTTCTGCAGATGACTTAAAAATCCATCTGGAGATAAAAGAGACTTGAATTGGAGGCCAAGCATTTGGAAACAGACATAGCAGAGAAACTGATGTGTCTACAGGCTACAGAGAATGAGAAACTGCTATGCCTGGAAGCTGAGGAGAAGGAAAGGCAGAGGCAGCACAAAAAGGAGATGCTGACTCTTTGCCAGAGTCATGGAGGTAATGGGGAAGGGAGTAAACACACCCCAGAAGTACAAAAGGTCAGTAAATGTCTTTCACAGTTTAAAGAGGGGGAGGATGTTGATAGTTTCATTCATATGTTTTAGAGGGTATGTAAACAGTATGATGTTGACCAAAGGCTCTGGGTATGTTTCCTGACCCCCTTACTCCATGGTAAAGCTGAAACTATTCTGACCAAAATGTCTGACATTGACTGTTTTAATTATACTGCTGTTAAGAACTGTTTGTTAGAATATTTTAAGCTAACACCTGAAACTTACAGGAAAAATTTCATGAGCATAGATACAAGGTAGATGAAAGTGTGTGTGAAAATGTTGCTGAACTAAGCACTTATTTTCATAGGTGGGGTGAGTGGATGTGAGGTCACCACTTCTGAAGGGCTGGCAGACCTCTTGGTGAGGGAACAAGCCCTTAGCACTTTGCCTGAGGACATGAGGCTCTGGTTAGCTGATAGACAATGTGCTACTTCAGAGGAGTTGGGGAAAAAGGGTGACCTATACATAGCAAGCAGGGCATCCCTGCACAGGAAAGGGACCCCCAGTACTGCTCATGGGTGTAAAGGAACCCATGGTGGCCAGCCCAGACTGCCCCAACAAAATCTGCCAGTAGCAGGGGAAGCCACTAGTCCAGGTGCATGTCCGGGACCTAGGGTTAAATGTTTTAAATGCTACCAGTGGGGCCATGTTGTATACAGATGTCCATGGAAGCAATATGGGGAACAAAAGGTGAGGGAGCCAGTAAGTGGGAAAGACAAAATGCCAGTAGTAGGTTGTCTTGAGACAACAGGGGTACAAAACTACCATCATGCAAATGTCCTGATAGGGAAGGATTTTGATGACTGCAAAGGTAGAGGTGAGTAGTAGTACCTAGGCAGACAGTGGGGCACCACTGTCAGAGGATGCTAGACTTCCTCTGGAAGAGGAGCTAGTAAGGGTTACAAAGAGAGAGTTGAAACAGGCTCACCTCTCAGACACTACATTACAAGCCCTGAGGCAGGTAGCTAATGAGGCACTTGATTCTCAAGGGAAGGGGAAATCTGTATACTGGGACAAAGGTTTACTGTATAGAGAATGGACCCCTGAAGGAGGACAAGAAGGTGAGAGGATACAGCAGTTCATAGTGCCTAGACCCTACCGTCTGGCGCTACTAGCCATAGCCAATGATATTCCTTTGCAGGTCATATGGGCATAAAACATACAAAAAGACATATTATGCAGAACTTCTATTGGCCTGGCATTTCCAGAGATGCAACAGGGTACTGCAGGGCCTGTGAACAGTGCCAAAATGTAGGCAATATAGGAGAGAAGGTGACAGCTCCTTTGATGCCTTTGCATGTGATTGAGGAACCATTTCAGAGGGTAGCTATGGATATTGTGGAGCCTCTGAGAACCCCAAGTTCCATAGGGAAAAAATATAGTCTAGTGGTAGAAGATTATGCTACAAGAGACCCTGAGGCAGTGGCGTTGTCCTCCATTGAGGCAGAAAAGGTAGCAAATGCTTTGTTAGAGAGTTTCAGCAGGGTAGGTTTCCTAAAAGAAATGCTGACTGACAGGGGTGTCAGTTTCATGTCAGACCTGCTGGCTTGTCTGTGGAAGTACTGTGTGGTAAAGCACCTGAAGACCACCCCCTACCATCCCCAGACTAATGGTCTTGTTGAGAGGTTAAACTCTACAATCAAGTCCATGCTACGGGCATTTGCAGACCAGTTTAAGAGGGAGTGGGACAAATATTTGCCCCATCTGTTGTTTGTTTACAGAGAGATTCCCCAGGAATCCACAGGTTTTTCACCATTTGACTTGCTGTATGGACATAGGGTGAGGGGACCTCTAAATTTAATTCAAGATGAGTGGGAATGTGAATGCAAATCCCAACAGGAGTCTGTTGTGGCATATGTCCTAAACCTCAGGACAAGGCTCAGGAAACTCATGGGCTTGGCCCAGGAGAACCTGGCAGAAGCCCAACAACAGAAAAAGGTATGGTATGACAGGAATGTTCGAGCTAGAGAGGAAGCTGTAGAGCAGCAGATAATGGTTTTCATTCCTGTCAGACACAACAAGCTGCAAGCAACGTGGGAGGGACCCTACAAGGTGGTAAGAAAGGTAAGTGATGTTAACTACACGGTAAAACTGCTAGGCAAAAGCACAAATTGTACCATGTTAACATGATGAAACCTTACCATGATAGGGAGGCCCTTGTGCTGAGTATTTGCAGTGGATTGCAGGAGGAGTCTGAGGGAAATCTGGTGACTAATCTTCTCAGTGAGGCTTGGACTGACACCTCAGTGGAAGGGGTAGCAATGTCCCAGCAGATATCTCCTATCCAGGCTTGAAAAATCCTAGCAGTGTTACAGGAGTTTGGGGACGTGTTCACTGGGAAACCAGGGTGCACCCACCTAGTGCAGCACCAGGTGGATACAGGACCCCAAAGGTCTATTAGGCAGGTTCCTTATAGGGTGCCTGAGAGAGTCAAACAGACTCTGAGGGAGAAGATACAGGAGATGTTGGAACTAGTGGTAATTCAAGAGTCCAACAATCCCCGGGACTCCCCAGTGATGCAGGTGACAAAGAAGGATCGCAGCACCAGGTTCTGTGTGGACTACAGGAAATTAAATTATCACACAGAGGCAGATGCTTACCCCATGCCTAGGACAGATGAGACCCTAGAGCAGCTGGGTGGGGCTAAGTATCTTACAACCATTGATCTTACCAAGGGTTACCGGCAGGTGCTCTTGACTCCCAGTGCTAGAGAAAGGTCAGCCTTTGTGACTCATTTTGGCTTGTATGAGTTCACAAAGATGCTCTTTGGGATAAAACATGCCCCAGCAACTTTCCAGAGCCTGGTAGATCATATCCTAGCAGGAGCAGGAGGGTTTACCCTTGCTTACCTAGATGATATTGCCATCTACAGACATTCCTGGCAAGAGCAACATCAACATGTCAGGAAGATGCTGGGCAGACTACAGAGGGCAGGGTTGACCATTAAGCACAGCAAATGTCAGGTGGGTATGGCAGAGGTTTCCTACCTGGGACATAGAGTGAGGAGTGGTAAGATCAGGCCAAAACCTGCCAAAGTAGAAGCCATTCCGGCATAGCCTGCACCTGTTACCAAAAAGCAGGTGAGGGCATTCTTAGGTACAGCAGGGTAATACAGAAAGCTGGTCCCCAGTTATAGTACCATAGCTGTTCCCCTCACAGACCTAAAAACAGGCCAGATAAGGTAGTGTGGACCACAGCATGTGAACAGGCATTCCAAAAGCTTAAAGAAGCTTTCGGAGGACCCCCTGTGTTAGTCAGTCCAGATTACAGCAAAATATTTGTTGTGCAGGTGGATGCTTCAAACCATGAGGTGGGGGCTGTACTTAGCCAGATTTCTTTAGAGGGAGAAGAGCACCCAGTGGTTTATCTCAGTCATAGGCTCCAACCCAGGGAGAAATGCTATGCAGCTGTAGAAAAGGAATGTCTAGCCCTAGTATGGGCACTGCAGAAACTTCAGTCTTATCTGTATGAAAGAAAATTCACTGTAGTGATAGATCACAGTCCCCTAACATGGTTAAACAGAGCCAGCCAGCAAAATGCCAAGTTGCTAAGATGGAGTCTAGGGTTGCAAGCATATGATATGTCAGTACAGCACCGCAGTGGGAGTAGCAATGCCAATGCAGATGGGCTCTCAAGACAGGGAATGGGGTAAGGTGTACTCTGATAGGCCTAACGCTCTCAAGCAGCGCTTCTTAAGGGTCACTCAAAAAACTAGCTTGAGTTCTCTGGGGGGAAGATATGTAAAGATATGTGAAAGCTGCCAGCCTAGCTAGAATTTTGTAGATAATTCTGTCATTTTTAAATATTAATATAAGCCACAAGCTTGTTCTCTTAAATGTGAAAAGACTGTATTGGATGTTAAACTGCAAAAATGTAACAACAGTGCACTCTGCTGTAAGAAAGCTGATAAGTCAAGCATTTTGTGACTGTTTTGATCTCAGGGCTCGGAGCCATGGTGTCTAAACCAGCAGATTATTTCTATTGTTTTGAGACTAGGGTTAATTGCTAGATTTTACATACATAATGTCTTTAATTGCTGTAGTTTCCTGACCAGGTGCAAGCTTACTAAGAAATGTTAATGTAGAGTTTCTGTTAGCCTGGGAAACCAGAAAGTTGTTAAGAATGATGTAATCTAAAATGAGTCAGCAGGATATATTATCAATATAAAATGATTTTCTCAGAGACAGGGAGGGAGCATTTTGCATTTGTCTTCAGAACTGACCACTCACCAGCACTTGCTTTGCTCTGTTTGTATGTAAGTAGGATCTTAGACTTTAGTGTCTCTCCTAGCAATAGATAGAGAATAGTAAGTTTGGACTAGATGTTTTCTGTATTTATGTCAAAACTATTCCACAGTATTATTTTAAGCATTTTTCTGTGATCTCTGAACTCTTGATTGGCACTGTCTAGTAAAAAGTATTGTCTTGTGTTTTATCATTTATTTGTTAAATATTTTTAAACCTTTCAACTGTGACTGTTTTGTGTAGAGGTAATTTAAGCTCAAGAGTACATTGCATGTATATAGTGATACTGTATCAAGCCACTCCAAATAAGCCTTGCTGCTCAGTCACACTTACCACTGGGATAATAATATTGCACAGTAATAATTGGACACATCTTGATAAGGTCCTTTTTAGAAGTTGGTATTAGTGGTTGGTGGTGGTGATTACTACCTTATAGCCTGGCAGAAAGGGGCATAGCTGGAAAACCTGTGTGAGCCTTCCTCAGCAGTGTCTGTGTGTTTATATATAACTCATATCTTAAAGAGTGTGTGTGTGTCAGCTACTTGGGCAGGGACTCGAAGCAATAGTTGGACAGAGAGGTTGCTGGAGGATTTAGCTTGACCACTATGCTGAGATCTGGACCCTATAGCTGTGCCAGTGGGGAGTCTTATTGGAGATCTGGAGAGAAAGGGAGAAACCAGCCCCAGACTGACGGTGATTTTTGTGTGCTCTTAAGGGAAATTGTACTTTACTGTGTGTGTATTTGTTATCCTTCCCAATGTGCACACCCCTCACTGGTGTTACAGGTGAGAATTGAGGCTCCTTGATTACTGAGCCAGTGCATGGGTGTCACAGGTGGCACAGTGATGCAGCAAATAGGGTTGTTGCTTTACAGCAAATGGTTCCCCGGTTCAATTCTTGGCTGGGGTGCCTTCTGTGTGGAGTCATCATGTCCTCCCTGTGTTTATGTGGGTTTCCTCCAGGTGCTGCAATTTCTTCCCACATTCCAAAGACATGCAGTCAGCAGATTGGAGAGACTAAATTATCTGTAGGTGAGAGTGTGCATATGAGTGTGCAGTGTGGAAGAACTACTGTGGGATGGCTGGCTACCTGGTGGTGTAAATCTTGGCTCTACATGATTGTCACTATTGAAGTGACACCCCAACAGCATGTGCAAAAAACGGGAAAAGGGGTTGTGGAGATATATATATATATATATATATATATATATATATATATATATAGAGAGAGAGAGAGAGAGATACACATATATACTTAGTAACTGAGAGTGATACACCTAATGTACTAACATCATTCCTGAAGCCATGTTGAGATATGTTAACAACCTGTACTTATTTATTAACATGATCAAAATTCTTTTTGTATACTATTTTCTCAAAGAGTTCTATTAGAGGACATACATTTCTTATGGATCTGATATCTTTTGGTGACATTATGATTGACAATTTGGCTAGATAGATAATCATTTCAAGTTTGATTAGAAATGTGAATTAATGAATAATTCACTATAATCATATTCTCAATGGTATTTTATTATATTGCATAAGTATTTAGGGTGTGCCCACTTTGTATGTGATGTTATTTTATTACTGTGGATCAAGTCAGTATATCTGCTAATCAGGTCTGCGCATCTGTTGTGAAATATATGTAGTAGTACCATATCTGTTTTCTGGTCTAGACAATGTATGAAATTGGTCTTTATGATATCCAAATTATCAAAGAAACAAACGAATAACTAATAAATAATCAGTTCATTTCAATGATAACTATAATATTCAGAAATAAATAAAAACTGTCACACAGTGTGAAGAGACACACCAAGAGTCATCAGACTAAAACTATGTATAAATATTAGTTTTCTGTAAGGAAAATTGACTATAAAACTATTGACTTTCCTAAACATGAAGAAGTCAATATTCTGAATTTGACAACTGTATAATCAGAGTGAAAAGCAAAGGAATCATGCAGTAGGGAAATTCCTCTTTCCTGCATCTAGGCAGCTGTTCCAACCATATCCTTGCAACTTAATTCTTCTAAATCTGATGAGTCAGATCCTCATAGAAAAGGGCATTTTCCAAGGGTGAACAACCTCAGAGTAAAAATCGTTGTCAAAGTTACTACATCCAGCAATTCCAGTTTATTTTTTTTTCTTTCAAATGAAAAGTCAGTGTTTTGAATGCCATAATGACCTGAATAATACTCTTCAAGTTATTGCAGTGTAACCCAGTGGCAGAACAAGTAGCATTGACACCCCACAGCAGGTTCTTCAGTTCTCGGCTTGGGTGCCTTGTGTGTGGTCTGCATGTCCTTCCTCTGTTGCATGATTTTTGTTAGGTGCATGTGTATATGACATGGAGGAAAAATCTGACAACCTCCTTCCATTTCCCCCCTTTTCCCCCTTTTGACTTGGATAGTGTTGGCTGCCCACAGGGGTATTCTAGGAGTAAGTAAGTCATAAGAGAGGGAGCAAGAGAACAAGTACCACCAATAACTTCCAGCATTACTAAACAATTCTCTATAAAATATAAAATAAAAATATAAAAATAAAATATAAAATGGTCAACAGTTAATGTGCAGGACATAATATCCTTCTTGCAACTACTGGAACCTAAGATTTGTTAAATGAAGTACAGTCAGAGCAGTTTAGAAGCTGATTTGTTATGGACCTGTTAACATAATTGCTTTAGCCATTAAATGTGTGAAATGTACCAGGTATAGGTAGTTTATCTGCAGAACTGTGTTAAACTTTTTTCCCAAACCACACAGCATCTTTTATTTATACTATGCAACTGGCCTGGAAGTCAGATAGGCTCACCTGTCCCCACCAATGGAAGTCAGGGTAACATTCTGTCTAAAGCCATGGACAGATATTATTTTACAGTGTGTACAACTGGGTTAAAGTGAAGGAATGGACTGGCACACTGCAGTTCCTACAGTCTGGTTATCATGTTTATTATAGCTTGAACAATCTTTATGCTTGCTTAAAGTAATCTGGTGTACCAGACTAGAATAACTGTATCTATGCAAAAACACATACGATAATGTGTAAATTGTCTTGTTTATACTTTAAGCATTACCAAAAGATAACTAACCATTAGTAATACTTAATCTACCCACTGGAAATATCTGATTGTTTATATTAGACAAATTTAGTTGAGGCATTGCCAGAGTTCTGACTCTCAGTCTCGTTCAGCGCAGTTTTGTAGCTCAATTAACACGGCCTTGTTCTTGTAATAATAGAAGTCGTTTGATTTCAAACAAATTCACAGTTAATAATGTCACAAGGCAGAAGCATATACGCACATTAATATTATTTGTATTGTCTAGGGAGGTCTTAACATACTACTATGGGACACTAGCTAAAGTTGATAATAACCAAGAAACAAAGTGAAGTCTCAGTTCATATGCAAAACAAACAGCAAAATAAAATATAAAGTTGATAACGCAACCTCAACAAAAAGCTATTTAATCAGACAAAGCCTTCAGGTAAAAACCCTTTTTCGGTGTACATAAAAATAGCAAATAACCCTCCCTCCTTATATATAAAAAACACAGAGCCAGAACAATTAAATAATCAAGATCAACTGAAATCAATTAAGAAAAATTATTCTAAAAGCAATAGCATTTTTATGCACAAAAGTAAAATACAAAAATGTATATTGCTTTAAAGATGTCAAAATTAAACTTATCAATTCAGGCACATTTGTTTATACTTAAGTTTGTTGCAGGTGAGGTTTAGGTCCCAACATCAGATAATTGTAATACTATTTGTTTTGCTGATGTGCAGCAGGTCTATCGGAGCTGTAGCATTGGATGCTTTGTAGGCCAGGTATAGATCACCAGTCATCAACCTGTAGGAGAATGAGTATAGGGATAGGGCTTTGAAACAGTCTGCATCAGACGTGTTGTTTAGGCCATGTATAGGGATAGGGCTTTGAAACGGTCTGCATCAGACGTGTTGTTTAGGCCATGTATAGGGATAGGGCTTTGAAATGGTCTGCATCAGACGTTCTGTTTAGGCCATGTATAAGGATAGGGCTTTGAAACAGTCTGCATCAGACGTGTTGTTTAGGCCATGTATAGGGATAGAGCTTTGAAACGGTCTGCATCAGACGTGTTGTTTAGGCCATGTATAGGGATAGGGCTTTGAAACAGTCTGCATCAGACATGTTGTTTAGGCCATGTATAGGGACAGGGCTTTGAAACGGTCTGCATCAGACGTGTTGTTTAAGCCATGTATTCTTTTTGTGATGAACCTCTGGTGACACTCCAGTTGTTGTATATGCCTGCTCAGGTACATGCCAAATGGGACTTTATACTCAATGATTGGTCTGATAAGGGAGTACAGCAGAACAATGATATGCTCGGACCTAGATGTCACACTCTTGCTTATAAATTGCACAGTATAGAATGATTTCCTTACTACCATAGATATGTGATGGTCAAAGGCCAGGTAACTGTCTACATGTGTTCCTAAACCCCTGACCACTAAGTTTACTCTTAGGGATATATTATCAATGTAGTTTGCAAGTGGAGTCATCTTCCAAATGATGGTATTATGCATTTCTTGGCATTGAGTTTAGCCCATGGATCTGGCACCAATTATTATTCTGTGTCAGGCTTTCTAGGAGGGTATTTGTGCAATTCAGTGATTCTATGACTTTGCCTAGTTTGCAATAACCTGCAAACTTGGTCAGCCAATGACCCTTGATGTTAGTCTTGACTTCAGAGAAGCAGATGCCAAAAGGAGCATACTAAGTAGAGAGCCTTGAAAGACTCCACTACTGGCCAGCTTCTTTGTGGAGGTAAACTCCCCTATTCTAACTTCTTGTGTCCTATCTTTGAGCCATTTGTCTATCCAGCAGGTGGCATAGGGGTTTATGTCTAATTTCATGAGTTTGTCTAATATACCTACATGAGGTATTGTGTCAAATGCACTGACCAGGTCAAAGTATGCAGTATGCACTATTTTGCTGTTGTCCATTGCTTTGGTGACATTCTTGAAGAAGTTCATTAGGTTGAGAGTAAGCATGACCTGACCTTGACAAAACCAAATGGGATTGGATCCAATGTCTTAAGGTTTCCTGTGTCATTGCTTATAATTTCCATAATAATTCTTTCCATGGCTTTGCATATGAGACTAATCAGACTTTCTGGGTCTTAAGTTACCTGTGTGCATAGGTGGCCCACATTTGTGCATGGGGATAGCAGTTGGAGTCCTCCATTCACTTGGCATGAAGCCTGTTGCGAGGTTGTGGTTAAATAGTGATTCTAGTGATCCTGATAGGTCATGTTTCACGTTAGTAATGAGGTATCCTGGGATATTATCAGGGCCCATTGATGCAGTGTTCATGCCTTGGAGAGTTCATTGAGGACCTGTCCCCTAATTATAGCTGATGGAGTTATGGTTGAGGATATTTCCTGTGAGGAATCTAGGGGAAGAGGGCTGTAAAATTGGATCTAATTACACCAACCAGTATATTTGCTATATATCAGTACTACCAGTATATGTGGTGCCATTTTAATTAGTTCAGCACATTGTTCTTTATTGCCTTTGATGTTGTGCAAAACTGAAGAATGCATTATAATTTTCTTTGGCCTAGGAAGCTGTTTTACCTCAAATTTGGCTTTAGTAGACTGGATTATCCCGAGTTGTTTGTTTAGATTGATGAGAGAGTTTTTACCTTTGTGGATATTACACTTCCTAATTTTTGCCTTGATTTCCTTTATTTTGTTATACAACTTACTGAGGTTGGGATTTCCCCATGGTGGTTGGATTTTTCAGTTTGACCTGTGCTTTTTCTGAATAGATACAGCTGTCTTCAAGCATCCTTTAACATGGTTGTACATGGTTTCCATGAACAATTCTGCATAGGCAGCAGTGGACAGAGGGTTTGTAGAGGTTTGAAATTTTGCCAGAGTGTCACTTAATAGTAGGAAGTTTGCATTAGAATATTTTTTAAAAAGTGCCAGGGTTAGCTTTATGGTCAGACCTAACCATACTGGACATTACACTAGAGAGGGTGCAATGTTCTCCTATACTTGAGAGGACAAGGTGAAGGATGTTAGTGCTCCCGCCCTATTGGTACAGGTTGTTTGTGTTTACAAAGTCTAGGAAGAGTCAAGTTTGCTGTTGTGTATGATTCCCAGTCTGTGACTGATAAGTAGGTGATTGGTCTACAGATTATTACAAGCCTATCCAATACCCAGAGATCAGAATCAAACCCTGTTCCTTGCATCACTGAGGTAAGGACTTTAACCATTATGTCAACCCCTTCCCCCAATATCAGGCAATATTATAAGATAACAGTCTTTACAAATGATGTTGTTTACTTAAGATGTCCTAAAGTAAGTTCAAATGTCAAAAATGCTAAACATTTTCTATCCCTGGTCATTCTGATAACAAAATTTTAATGGTGGTAGGTAACAATTTTATTCCCTAGATGAAGCATTTTTTTTACCTTAATCCATAATCATGTCAGACCATTCACATGTGGCAAAAAGAGCTTAAAAATAATTACTGTTACAATCAGGCATCTAACAGCAGTGGATGAAATTATTTACTTTAAAGAAAAGAATGTCTACAATAAAGGTGATTCTACTGCTAAATTTTTTTTTCATAATACAGAAAGCATCAATAAAGCTCCCCTTTCTGTTATCACAGTGGCATATTCCTCTATTGAACTTCTTAAGGTCTAAGATAAGTATAGCACATCTCATAATGTACAATGTATGCAGTTTGGTATCTACACATTTATCTCCTTATTCCAGAGCATCTATAGTGGTCATTGTCTGAGCCCTTCACAACCAGCTGGAAAACTGTGCTTGCCTCCATCTTAACAATGTTTACAAAACAATTCAGGGCATGGAAAAGAAGGAGAATGTTACATTTCATCTTACTGTTATTAGCTTTAATATTATTATTATTATTATTATTATTATTATACTTTAGGAAAACTCTTACTTTTATTATTTTTTAGGAAAACTCATTATTATTATTAAAAATCACTTGCTTGTTTAATTATTTGCAATTTATATATCAGTAGGGTTTTTGTCAGGTAACAATCATTTGTTTGAAACAACAATATAAAATACACAAAGCACACATTTATTTTGTGACTGCTTCTGAAGCTCCACTCTCAAAACTGATTCCGTTCACAAAATTGTTTTGTCTCTGGTCTGAGGTTGCACTGATCAACCAAGAGTATTATACAATTAATGAAAGATTATTAGCATCCATCAGCACATTTATTATGTATGTTAGTTTAAAAAGATTTTAGAAATGAAAAAGAAATATCTAATGTTGCATTTTGATATTCTGAGACTCCTTAGTAAGTGTCCCAACAAAGGAAGACTGAATGAGCAGAAATTCAGACATATATATATTATTTTCAAGACTGACATTTCTTGGAGCATTCTCTTTTCTCCCAGGTATGGCAATCTTGGAGTTGGTATATATACAATCAGAGGATGTAGCCTTGTCACCCTGTAAAAAAAAAAAAAAGTTTAAAAGAGAACAACAATATATGACATTTGCTCTTCTCCTGTGTTTTTGTAGTTATTATTTGGTAATTCCAGTGCTTACATTTATGAGTCTTAACATTAGGAAGCAAACATCTAACGCATGGTGCAGGAAGCTATTAATTACATATGTGAGAAAATAATATGCAAGATAAAAGCATCAACAGGAAAGGAGAAGCTGACGGTTCTAGATTTCCCACAGAGAATGTATGCTCTCCAGTATTCTGCAGTGACTTGTGTGATAAATGTGGGTGCAGGAATAAACACACATCTAGTCCGACTAGTAAATTGAATAAAATGTATTCAGCTTTCAGACAAGCAGGCAATGCAACTAGGGTTTTATGAGAAGTAATGACTCTCCCAGTGTTCATGGTTGGTACAGGACCATATAATCTTGAAAATTACATTGTCACCTAATAAGGGAGTGTTTTATACAGTAAACACTCAACACTATCATGCAATTTGGAAAATGATGCACATTCATGAACTTGAAAGTGTTAATTGACTGTACAGCACAGTGGATGCCTAGTGCTAGAGATGTAGGGACAGCTTAGGTATTTGGATTCATGTTTTCTGTGACTGTATTAAACTGAATCAGTTTAGAAGGGTCCGCAAGAGCTGGTACAAAATTTGGGCTGAGCCAATTGAAATGATATAACACTGTTGATGCTTATCCCAGTGATATGTGACCCTGTCAGATTTTAAAGGAGATGCTTTATTACATATAAGAAATAAAATCAATGGACCCTGCAGTGACTAAAACAGCAATAGAAGAATTGTTTGGCTTGGAGTCAGCAGGTGTTAAGTTTAATTCGATGTAGACAGTGTATAAAGCTAGCATTGAGTAGGTCAGTTTTGGGGCATGAGTTAAAACCAGCTTTGTCAGGTATTTTTCTGTGTGTGTTTATAGCATTAGTTCTTACATTATGATTTATGATTGGTTATGCGCTAGCCTATATGTCTTTAGGCAAGTCATATATTAAGCATTTTTCTTCCCTTTTGTTGTTTGTATAGTTGCATATAATGGTATATTTAACATATTTAATTGAATGTAAAGTCTTTTTTCTGCTTTGAGTCTATGAGGGGTTTAACATATTTTTTTATTATAAAGAGTTTTTGCTGCTGTGTGTCAATATGTAATTGTGTTAATAAACATTTGGAAATGTATGTAAATGTGAGATTTTGCATGACAAACCACTGTAAGGACATTATCCTTCTGTGATCTGGGACAGGACGGAACCTGAATTAATTCTGTGTCCATCTCTCAAAAGAAAAGTAGACAATCATTCTTAAAATGATTTCCCATGCTAAATGTACAATTCAAAGAACATATTGCAGACGCTATGGAAACATTTTCAAAGAAGGTATAAGCGCATTGTATCTTCAGTATTGTTAACATGCATGCCGTCGCAAACACTGCATGCATTTTTTGCTGCATGTCCACTCAGTCTTCAGCTTCCTGTTGATTACAATTGTGAAAGATATTCTTTCCCCTTCTTCCCCCAAACATCTACCCATTATATGTTCAGTCCTCTTTGCCTTTCAGACTAAGCAAATGACTTCACGCCACAGAAGTGAGAATTTGAGCTGTAAGTAGCAATAATGCTGTAGTCCACGATACCTGTTAGAATAATGTGAATGTACATTCTGGTACATAACTGTGGCATTTTTTATGGATTTTGTTTCTTCTTGTAAAAACAAAAAAATGAAAACAATGATCTTTTTGGTTATTTTATTTTTATATGATACTTTTGCCCAGGATTGTGAACTACACACCCGATATGCGACATGCAGATACAGAACAGCAGATACAAGATGCTTTTAAGGTCTGGAGTGAAGTAACACCTTTAACATTCACCCAAATTCAAAATGGAATTGCTGATATCATGATCTCCTTTGGCACTCGCTGTAAGTGTCACTTGTGTTTCTAATGACTTAAATGTAACTTTTTGATTTGCCACATAATCTATAAATCATTATGCTAAAGTGTATATCTGCAATAATTCAAAACACCATTAACATTGCAGTAACACTGCATTCTTTGATTTTGCTTTCCTTACATTTAAAAGTGCAACTGTATTGCTTATCAAAACTTTAATTAACAATTTTCCTAGAAACTCCTCCATCTTCCACAAGTGATGATTTGCTTTATGCTTTGCCTTTTTCACAATAAATACAATTAAACTCTTCAAACAGATGATACTAAGAGTGACAATAGGAGGTACTGCCAGCCATGCCATGAGAAGTAGGGCAGTGGATGTATGACTTGTGCCAGCACAGCTAGCTGGAATTTTGTAAATAATTGCAAGTCATTTGTATATCAAAGTGATTTGTACACATGCTTGTGCTGAAAATGTATTTGTGAGGTTTGTTTGTGTTCAAATGTATCAACAGTGAACCCTGCCGGAATCTAAAGAAATGTACATGTATTATTATAACTGAATTAAATATATATGTTTTAATAGAGGATACTGGGACAGCAGAGGTTAACCAGCTAGCTTACTTTAAGAAAAATAAGGGAAATGTAAATGAAATGTGAAACCGTTAAATAGCACCCCACAGAGCTGAATAGGACCACAGACAGCGGGTCTGGAACTAGCCTTTGTTCATTAGCTCAGATGTGTATTGTAGCCATCTATGCTAAATTCCTGTCTCAGCTTCAAAGGGGGATACTGTGAGAACCTAGGGTCAGGTGACCATTTGAGGTCATTCTGCAAGCCATTTTGGATATGATATTTTACAGGGAGTAATCTCTGAATATTGAGTATTCTGTTTTAGGGAACCTGACTAGAAAGACTGCTCACATATTTCATTGTGCCTTGCTCTATAAAGTACATTATTAGGAAATAGTAATTCTCCTAGATTCAGTTACGAATATAGTGAAGCTAAGTTTAGAGATTGTTTTTCTTTAGTTGTATGAGTCAGTCCACCAATATTATTTTCAGTATTCCCAGTGATTTGAACTCTGTGGTTTACTGTAAATAAATATTTAGTATTTTCTTGTTCTTTTATAATTTATTGTTAAATACATTAAAACTTTTTATTGTGGCTGGTCCTTTTTAGAAAATATTTAAGCTTTGAGAGAATTTGCACATATTTATTTGGTGATAACTCTGCCCACTCCTGAGAGCCTTGCTGTTTGGTCAACATTACCATCTGTATTAATATTAACTTCACTCAGCATAATTGGATATCCTTTTAAGAGCCTTATAGTAACCGACTGATGGCAGTGAATCTACCTTATAGTCTGTGTGAAGTTGGTAGAGGGGGTAATCTGTACCAGCCTTTCCCAGATGTGTGTGTGTGTGTGTGTGTGTGTGTGTGTGTGTGTGTGTGTGTGTGTGTGTGTGTGTGTGTGTGTGTGTGTGTGTGTGTGTGTGTGTGTGTGTGTGTGTGTATGCATGTGTGTGTGTGTGTGTGTGTGTGTGTGTGTGTGTGTGTGTGTGTGTGTGTGTGTGTGTGTGTGTGTGTGTGTGTGTGTGTGTGTGTGTGTGTGTGTGTGTGTGTGTGTGTGTGTGTTTGTGTGTGTGTGTGTGAAAATTAAATCTAAAGAGTGTGTGCGTCAGTTACTTGGGGCAGGGGCACATAGCACTGGTTTCACAGTGCCAATGGGGAGCCTTATTGGGGAACTGGGAAGAGACAGATAGAGACACCCAGACTCCTTGCTGAGTGTGTACCCTGTGTGCTCTTAATTGAAATTGTGCTTGATGCAGAGAGGTCTGCATCTGGAAATACTGAGTGCATCCATTTGTATTCCAAGTGCACATCTCTCTCCAGTGTCAGTGGTAATGATTCAGGCACCTTGATGACTGGCCCAGTGTGGGGGCATCACACTAAGGTAATTGACATATAGCAGCAGAACATGCAGTAATACACTATTTATAAGGATAACAGCAGACATTTTACAATCACATTTACTACAGGAAACCATCACTGGTATATGAGTGTGAGGGATTAGAAAGGACTACAGCAGAAGCCATTTACTTGCTAGCAGTTAAAAGGAAAGCTCTATTCTTGAGAAATGTTACTGTTCCACATATTGCTTGAAGTACTCCAGATAAACAATGAGAAAAGAGAGACATAAAAAGCTAGCTTCATATTATATCAAAAATAAATGCTGAAACATAGAGTTATTTGTTTTTCTTTTTTAATGATTTTAGTAGAACTAAATAGAAAACATAGGAAGTGAGCCAAACAAAAAATCTATCCATATTATCATCATTTTATAAAATCGTTATTTGCTGTCTCACTTTTGTCATGCCTAATCCTCAACTGATAACTAAGGTAGCTGTTGATACATTTTGTAGTATTGGTAAGGAAAATCCCAAAATATTAGGAAAGCCAATGTTGAGAAACTTTTCTGGACTAGCGGTAAATATTGTGTGCTCTAGTGGGGTCTGGCATAATGGCTAAGGTCTTTACCTCACAGACACAAGGTACAAAGTTTGCTTCTGACCTCAGGTTATTGGCTAGGTTTAAAATGGCCCTTCTGGTCATTTAGCCTAGTAGTCACCTATGGGACATATGATAACTTATAAATATTCAAGAGTATAAATCAGGCTAGGAGGAACAGCAACCTTAAAAACTGACTTGGAAAGTCAGGGGATGTCTGAAGAGTGGAGAAAAAGTGTTTTGATACCTATTTTTAAGAATAAGGGTGATGTGCATAGCTGTAGTAACTACAGAGGGATAAAACTGATCAGTCACAACTTGAAGTTATGGGAAAGAGTAGTGGAAGCTAGGTTAAGAAGGGCGGTGATGATTAGTGATCAGCAGTATGGTTTCAGGCCAGGAAAGAGCACTACAGACATGATGTTTGCTCTGAGAGTATTGATGGAGAAACATAGAGAAGGTCAGAAGGAGTTGCATTGTGTCTTTGTGGGCTTGGAGAAAGCTTATGATAGGATGCTTAGAGAGGAGTTGTGGCATTGTATGAGGAAATCAGGAGTGGCAGAGAAGTATGTAAGAGTGGTACAGGATATGTACGAGGGTAGAGTGACAGTGGTGAAGTCTGCAGTGGGAGTGACAGATGCATTTAAGGTGGAGGTGGGATTACATCAAGGATCAGCTCTGAGCCCTTTCTTATTTGCAATGGTGATGGACAGGTTGACAGACGAGATCAGACAGGAGGCCCCATGGACTATGATGTTTGCAGATGACATTGTGATCTGTAGTGAGAGTAGGGAGCAGATTGAGGAGACCCTGGAGAGGTGGAGATATGCTCTAGAATGGAGAGGAATGAAGGACAGCAGGACTAAGACAGAATCTGTGTGTGTGAATGAGAGGGAGGATAGAGGAATGGTGAGGATGCAGGGAGTAGAGTTGACAAACGTGGATGAGTTTAAGTACTTGGGATCAACAGTTCAGAGTAATGATGAGTGTGGAAGAGAGGTGAAGAAGAGCGTACAGGCAGGATGGAATGGGTGGAGAAGAGTGTCAGGAGTGATTTGTGACAGACGGGTACCAGTAAGAGTGAAAGGGAAGGTCTACAAGAGGGTAGTGAGACCAGCTATGTTGTATGGGTTGGAGATGGTGGCATTGACAAAAAGGCAGGAGTCAGAGCTGGAAGTGGCAGAGTTAAAGATGTTAAGATTTGCACTGGGTGTGCCAAGGATGGACAGGATTAGGAATCAGTATATTAGAGGGTCAGCTCAGGTTGGACGGTTTGGAGATAAAGTCAGAGAGGCGAGATTGCTTTGGATTGGACATGTGCTGAGGAGGGATGCTGGGTATATTGGGAAAAGGATGCTAAGGATGAAGCTGCCAGGGAAGAGGAAAAGAGGAAGGCCTAAAATAAGGTTTATGGATGTGGTGAGAGAGGACATGCAGGTGGTTGGTGTAACAGAGCGATATGCAGAGGACAGGAAGAAATGGAAACAGATGATCCACTGTAGTGACCCCTAATGGGAACAGCTGAAAGAGAAGAAGAAGAAGGAACAGCAACCTTAAAGTTTATGAATCATATTAAATTATATCACGTTTCAAAAGACTTGAGAAATGCACTGCATATTACATAGGGTGGGGACTTTTAAAAAATAAGCAAATTGGGGTTAAATAAGGGTAAGCAATAATCCATTCTTCTCAACTTCTCTTCAGCAAAATGTCTAATATAAAGTGACAAGTCAACAAGTGTGAGACAAATGATAAGAGATGACAGACAAAACACACTGAAATCAAATGCAACAGAGTTTGTAATGTTTGTTAATTACAAGCTGCCACCAATAATTAGGAGCTGTGCTTTGAAATTCACTGATCAGAGTGTAAAACTACCTTCTCCCTGTAGTATGAATGTTCTTACAGTACTACAATGGTTAATAAAACTGTATAATATGCCACAGCTGAGTGAAAGGTAGTAATAAGAGTAGCCAATCAGACACATAACTACATGCAATCCAGTAGAGAAAACTATGTACAATGTTCAATGGTAAAAGAAAATATGAGTGAATTTGTTAGTATTCAGAACCTGTGTGAAAAAGGATCAGGTAATCTCAAACAGGGATATAATATAGAACCAAAACTAAACTGAAAGCATACTCAAAAGGAAGTAAAAGACCACTGCCTTCAACTAAAACAAATAATAAAAAATAAAAAATCAACAAGTCAAGTACTTTTGTTTTGACGCAATTTAAACAGGCCTTCTTCAGAACACTGCAAGATGGGAGCATTCACAAATGAATTAAGTAAAAGGAGCAAGTGACAAAAAATCCAACTGAACCAAGTGAAGGTCATTGGAAAAACTATAATGATAACAATAAATCCATGCTAAAAATGCATAAATAAATAAGTACAACAGCTATTAGTGCACAGCCAAATGTAAAACTGAAGATGAAAAGGTATATCCTAAATGTGTAGAAAAATATAAATAATGTGAATAATTAATAACAATGCATATATAAAAAAATGTTACAGAGGGACACAGCATGCATATAAGATATAAGACAGTGTGGTGAGAATGAACATAATAAAATATGAAAGTACAAAAAGGAAAGAAAAAATATGTTGCGTAGAATGCAAAAGTAGCCATTCAACTCAGTCAGGGGCACTCTTGGTATTGATGTAGTTATTAGATCTTGGAGAATGGTGTTGTTTATATCAAAGTCTTTAATGGCATTCAAGTCCCTTTCTTTATCTATCCTGACAATATTAATTACATAGTAAAATTCATATACGAGGGACAGATAATGCTATATCTAAACAGTGCACTGTTTTTGTCATTTGCCTGAATAGCATATTGATGTTCATGAATTCTGACAACTTCTGCGTGGTTCTACCTATTTACTACTTGTCACATCCAGAAGAACAGCATGTACAGCTCTATGCCGGTAAATGATGAAATCTCCACAACTCTAAAAGTTCTGTCCATGTCAGTATGGCTGAGGACAGACACCTTATGCATGAATCTACAATAGGGGCAAAAATGCACTTAGAAGGTTTCTGAGACATAAAATAATTTTTGGAATTAACCTTCTCTCCAAGGCCATCTTAATATTAGACCTTTTCTTCTTCTTACTGAAAGTAAAGACTTCACCCACAACCCTGAAATATCATTCTTGCCTCAAAGATTTCTTCAGTTATTCAAGATTAATTTTCTAATATAATTTGTGTCAGCAATAGATGTAATAGAACAAAGCAGATAAAATTTGCCTTTGGACTGGTAATTATTAACTGATCTAAATACATTGGAAATATCAGGATAGGCATTAGATGGTAAAGTGAGGCTGTGTCTAGGGTTCCTTCCATTGAAAATGCCCATGGCAATCTGAGATAACACATATTCATCATAGCCCATTTTCAAAAATAACTATTGCTGGCCATTCATTTCACTGCAAAAATACTTTCACCAGAAGTAAGCCTAGACAGCCTTGTAAACTAAAGTCTAATAATGTTTGACTTCACATACCTAGGATGAAAACTAGTGCTATGCATGCATACTATGAAAGTAGGCTTTCTTAAAATCTGTAACAAAAAGCAATGTATCCCTTCTTCAAAAGAAATGCATATATCCAAAAAGAAGGCACTGTTAGAAACACCAAAAGTACTAAAGCTTAAAAAAATACTGTGACATTTCAGTGATCTGCAAAACTGTTCAACTGTACCTATTTAAATAAAAAAACTGTCAATTAAATGGGCATTGAAACAATTGTATTTAAAAAGTTCAGCTTGAAAAAAAGCATGTTTTCCAAAGTGTCAAACCTAAGTTTGCAAATGCAAGGGATGCTACGTCTCACACTGGTAGTCCCCTTAGTGGTTTGTAGTATTTGTCATTATTTGCCATTAAAAATTGTGATGCCCCTGCACTGGTTCAGTAATCAAGGAGCCTCAGTCCTCACCACTGGCAACAGTGAGGGTCATACACAATGGGAGGATGACAAGTCCAAACACAGTAAAGTGAAATTTCTCTTAAGAGGACACAGAGACCACAGTCAGTCTGGGGCTGGTTTCTCCCTCTTTCTCCAGATACCCAATAAGACTCCCCACTGGCACAGCTATACGGTTGACATCTCAGCCGAGTGGCCAAGCTAAGACTTCCAGCACCCTCTCTGTCTAACCAGTGCTTCATGTCCCTGCCCAAGTAGCTGACACACACACACCCTTTGAGGTTTGATTTATATACAAACACAAACACACACCTGGGAAAGACTGGCACAGGTTTACTAGCTAAGCCGCCTTCTGCCCAAACTATAAGGTAGTTCCAGCTGCCACCAGCCACCCTTATCAGCTACTATAAGGCCCTTATAAAGGGTGTACAATCCTACTGTGTAATGTTTCTATTAATCCAAATGGTAGTGTTGACCAAGACTTGCAAGGCTATGTAGGAGTTGCCTGTACAATGTCACCAAATACATATGCAAGTACTCTAAGAGCTTAAATATGTCTCACAAATATCAGCCACAAAGATAGGTTTAAATATGGTTTACCTTCGCATCCCTGAAAATCACAAGTGTGATTGCTCATATATCCGAATCCACAGCGTGAAACACAAAACCGCGACAGTTTCCAATGTTCGAAAATCAGCAAATCGAAAAGCAGGTTCGCTGAGTTTTGAACAAAAATGTCGACTACAAATTGTAATGAAGGGGGACAAGCCCCTCCTGCACCCCCCACCCCCTACTTTAATATACTAATTCCAAGATTACACTACAGTGGAGAAAGGGTCCATTTCCTGATCCCCATTATAGTGCAATCCGCATGCAAAATGCCGAATCTAAAATGAGTGAATGTCACTGTGCATTCGCTCATTGCACATTCAAATCATTTTCCGTTCAATGTTTGGGAACTGTGCAAACGTCCTTTCATGCTTTTGTCATCCACCCATGTGCAGAACGCACATATGAAAGTAAACCTTTAAATATATTTAATAATAAATAATAAAAGAACAAGACAATACTCAGTCCATCAACACAGCTACTTCAGAGTTCAAAATCACAGGAAATATCTTAAAATAACATTGCAGGATAGTCTCAAATAATTACAGAAAACATCTAAACTAATCTTTACTATATTCCTATCTATAGCTACAAGATGGGTGAACATCCCCCCAAACTCCTTTAACACTGCTTGGATTTCTCAAACCTGTGGTTGTGCATAGCTGCTCGGACATTGCTACCTCTTCCACTGAGGTGTCAGTCCGAGCCTCACTGAGGAGATCAGTCACAGGATCCCCCTCAGACTCAGCCTGCCATCCACTGCAAATACTCAGCACAAGGGCTTCCCTATCATGGTAAAATTTCATCATGTTAACATGGTACAATTTGTGCCCCTGCCTCCTGCCTAGTAGTTTTACCATGTAGTTAACATCACTGACCTTCCTTACCATTTTGTAGGGTCCCTCCCAAGCTGCCTGCAGCTTGTTGTCTCTGACAGGAATGAGAACCATTACCTGCTGCCCAACAGCATACTCTTTAGCTTGAGCAATCTTGTCAGACCAAACCTTTTTCTGCTGTTTGGCTTCTGCCAGGTTCTCCTAGGTCAAGCCCATGAGTTTCCTGAGCCTTGTCCTGAGGTTTAGGACATATACCACAATAGACTCCTTGTGAGATTCACACTCACCCTCCCACTCATCTCGAATCAAATCTAGAGGTCCCCTCATCCTATGCCCATACAGCAATTAAAAGGGTGAAAAATCTGTGGATTCCTGGGGAACCTCTCTGTAAGCAAACAACAGATGGGACAAATATTTGTCCCACTCCCTCTTAAACTGGTCTGCAAATGCCTGTAGCATCATCTTGAGTGCACAGTTTAACCTCTCAGCAAGACCATTAGTCTAGGGATGGTAGGAGATGGTGTTAAGGTGCTCCACCCTACAGTACTTCCACAGACAAGCCAGCAGGTCTAACATGAAATTGGCACCTCAATCAGTCAGTATTTCTTTTGGGAAACCTACCCTGCTAAAAATCTGTAACAAAGCATTTGCCACCTTTTCAGCCTCAATGGAGGATAGAGCCACAGCCTCAGGGTATCTGGTAGCATAATCTACTACCATTAGGATATACTTTTTCCCTGTGGAACTTGGGGTACTCAGAGGCCCCACAATATCCATAGCTATCCTCTGAAATTGCTCCTCAATCACAGGCAAAGGCATTAAAGGAGCTTTCACCTTGTCTCCTGTGTTGCCTACCTTTTGGCACTGCTCACAGATCTTGCAGTACTTTGTTACATCTCTGGAAATCCCAGGACAATAAAAGTTCTACATAATACGTTTCTTTGTACGTTTTATGCCTATATGACCTGAAAAGGGAGTATCATGGGCTATGGCTAGAAATGCCAGATGGTAGGCTCTGGGCACTACCAACTGCTGTATTCTCTCACATTCTAGCCCTCCCTCAGAGGTCCACTCTCTATACAGTAACCCTTTGTCCGACTATATAGATTCCCCCTCCCTTTGAGAATCAGGTGCCTCATTAGCTACCTCCCTCGGGCCTTGTAATGTAGGATCTGAGTGCTGAGCCTGTCTCAATTCTTTCTTAGTAACACTTCCCAGCTCCCCTTCTACAAGAAGTCTGGTATTATCTGACAGCGGTGCCTCACTGTTTGCCTGGGTACTACTGCTCACCTCTGCCTTGCAGTCAGTCTGTCCAAGGGAACATCCATACCCACAAGCAGCTGTGGCTCACCTTCAGTCTCACTGCTACAAGGTAGCTCCCTCCCTGAAGTAACCACCTCACCAGTCCTAGCTGCAAGAGCGTGGTCTGTCTGGGTCTCCCCCCTGGCTACCAGACCCACATGCTTGTCCCCAAGCCTGACTGCGAGTAACTGCATGCACACAGGGTACTGCATTATCAAAATCATTCTCTATCAGGACATCTGCAGGGATATCCTCAAACACACCTACTTGCTGTCTTCCTTTTCCACCCTCCCAGTCAAAGTGAACTCTAGCCTAAGGTACTTAGAATGGGGTCCCTCCTAAAGCTCTGACTGGAGTAGACTGCCCAAGCAAGTAGTTCTCCTCTGTAACCATTGTAGGCTTCAGAATGATTAGGTCAGAGGCTGTGTCTTGATTTATATACACACATAAACACACACCTGGGAAAGGCTGCCACCAGCCACCCTTATCAGCTACTATAAGGCCCTTATAAAGGGTGCCCAATCCTACTGTGTAATGTTACTATTAATCCAAATGGTAGTGTTGAACAATACTTGCAAGGCTATTTAGGAATGACCTGTACAGTGTCACCAGATACATATGCAAGTACTGTAAAAGCTTAAATATGTCTCACAAATATCAGCCACAAAGATATGTTTAAATATATTTAATAATAAATAATAAAAGAATAAGACAATACTCAGTCAATCAACACAGTTACTTCAGAGTTCAAAATCACAGGAAATATTTTAAAATAACATTGTAGGACAGTCTCAAATAAATACAGAAAACATCTAAAATAATATTTACTATATTCCTATCTATATCTAAAAGAGATACTATGCCCTGAATCTTACTTACAGACAAGTACAGATGTTGATGATGAGTGGCTGTTCTTGCTAGGTCCAAGACAAAATACAAAATGCACAGTCTCTCTCTGAGAGAGTTCCAGAATTAATATCCAGCATTTCTGCTGGGCCAGCTTGGATGATATCACTATTTGTCACCTGAATTAGTTCCCAGGCTGAACAGAAACCTAACAGAATATAACATCTCTGTGTGAGAAATACATATCTCTCAGATGTTTGCTCAGATCTGGAAGTCGTAAAACAATAAAACACTTTTTTACATTTTAAACCTAGTATTTAAAAATTCAGTTTGAAACAAAAACATGGTTTCCAAAGTGTCAAAACTAAGTTTGCAAATGCAAGGGCTGTTAGGTCTCACACTGGTATCCTCTTGGTTCTTTGTGGTATTTTTCATTATTTGCCATTAGAAATAATAAAAAAGCTTCCAAAATTAAGTCCAGCAAGGCACAAACTAAACACATATTACCAGAAATAAAACCATCAAAACTACTTAAAATTTCTGAGCAATGTCAATACCTTCAGTTTGTGGGATGCAAGTATAGAATTACATAATATTCACATTGCCTCCAAAATTAAAAACTTCTGTGGTACCAGTTCCAAATCCCCCATCTCCAGTTTTGACAAAAAAAATATCCCCAAAAATCTCTTACAATAGATGAAGTGTTGAAGCTAGGCTATTAAGTTTGTCATCTACAAATAAAGCTAGGGGCTTGGTGTTAGAATTCCCTGCTGAAATATTTAGTCTTTATTTTGAGAATACCAAATAAAGTTCACCACTTGTAATATGGAAACTTTAAAATTTAAATTGTTCAGGTTAATTAAATAATTATGAAAAAATCTAGAATCACATTGTCTATCTATATGCCTGCAGGCAATAGGTATCTTACCCAGTTTCACTTCTTTTAAGTCATTTAGCTCAACCAGTAAAAAAGTCAAACCCTGAATGCAATTATCCATATGAAAAATTAAAAGGGCCCCACATTTGCAAGTTTTAATGTCATAGACTTTGCAAACTGTGTAATTTTCTTACAAATAATTATATTCTGATATAGAATGATTATACAATCACTTCCTGGGAGGGAGCAACAACAAAGTTCTAAGTCATCTCTCAAAGATGCATCAAAGACTGCAATGGAAGGAGTTTTATGTTCTTGAGCTTATTATCACTAGACCTACATTGCAAAGAAACATTGCATAACAAATAGTTTAAATTCAGTTTCATTGGAAAAAGTTTTAAGTTTGACCTACTGACAGGAATAGCATAGAGTCTTTTTCTTATAATATCAAGATCTACATCACTAAAATAAACTAAACTCACATTATATGTGGTGAGCATTCAAGTTAAAAATGGCAAACTCTCCAAAGCCATTCACCATCTTTTCGTCTTATGGTTTCATGCACTGCAACTATATCTGCTTCACCAACCTGTCTGTGATACATGTTGAAACTTCTGCTGCTCTTCCATTGGAAGAAAAGTATTCTGTGGTATGATTGATTGGTTGTCTGTCCAGTTTAGACCTTGCTGAGATCAGTTTGCAGTCCAAGAAGCCAGTCAGGAAGATCAACAGACTGAAAGGGGAGCTTTCTCCTTGTATTCTAAATAAATAAACAAAATAAATAATTTGGTTCTATTTTTTGATTGGCTCCACAAATTATAATGTCTTCTGAGCTAATACCCTGACTGGAAGTTCAAGACTGTATTAGGTTAAGTCTGCAATCAGTACCATCAACATATACATATATATCTACCTACATCTCTCTTTTGCGCTTGTAATTTAAAGTTTGTCCTGTTTGTTGCATTTACCTGTTGAGGCTACACACTCAAGTGCGCTAGCCTGTGTTACATATTTATTGCATTTTTCTGCTGTTTGTTGCAAAAAAGAAAAAAAAATTATCCTTGTTTCCCATCTTTCCTGACCTAGATTAGTCCAAATACAGGATTTGCTGTATTCTGGACTTTTGGAAAGTTCCTGTGTTGCCCATTTCCTTTCTTGGATAAAGGGAGGCTTCTTTGTTCACCAGTGGCAGTGGGGAGCTTAGGGCAGCCTATCTATCCCTGGAGGAGTGTTCCCAGCACAAGAATCTGGTAGTCTATTGGCCGTTTTGGGCCAATTTCTAGCTCTTTCAAGTCCCCCTGTATAAAACCCGCTTTGGCGCGGTTTGTGCGCTTGTTACTACTCAGCCAAGCTCCTCGTGGTCCTGCAGAGTGGTGCTAGCAGCAGAGAGGCTAAAAGAGCGACTGCTAACCTGATAAAAGTATTTTTTTCCTGCTACTACTTGGGCGACTGTCCGATCTAGCTAAACTGCAAGTATTTCTGCTTCTTGAACTGTTTTAAACTGTTTAAAGTTGTTTTTGCACCTGCACTTTTAAAGTTTGCCCTGTTTGTTGCATTTACCTGTTGAGGCTACACATTCAAGTGCGCTAGCCTGTGTTACATATTTATTGCACTTTCCTGCTGTTTGTTGCAAAAAAGAAAAAACAAAAACAAAAAAATTATCCTTGTTTTCCATCTTTCCTGACCTAGAGTAGTCCAAATACAGGCTTTGCTGTATTCTGGACTTTTGGAAAGTTCCTGTGTTGCCCATTTCCTTTCTTGGATAAAGGGAGGCTTCTTTGTTCACCAGTGGCAGTGGGGAGCTTGCAGCAGCCTATCTATCCCTGGAGGAGTGTTCCCAGCACAAGAATCTGGTAGTCTATTGGCTGTTTTGGGCCAATTTCTAGCTCTTTCAAGTCCCCTGTATAAAACCCACTTTGGCGCGGTTTTTGCGCTTGTTACTACTCAGCCAAGCTCCTTGTGGTCCTGCAGAGTGGTGCTAGCAGCAGAGAGGCTAAAAGAGTGACTGCTAACCTGATAAAAGTGTTTGTTTTCCTGCTACTACCTGGGCGACTGTCCGATCTAGCTAAACTGCAAGTATTTCTGCTTCCTGAACTGTTTTAAACTGTTTAAAGTTGTTTTTGCAACTGCACTTTTAAGGTTTGTCCTGTTTGTTGCATTTACCTGTTGCGGCTACACACCCAAGTGCGCTAGCCTGTGTTACATATTTATTGCATTTTCCTGCTGTTTGTTGCAAAAAAGAAAAAAAAATGTCCTTGTTTCCTGTCTTTCCTGACCTAGAGTAGTCCAAATACAGGCTTTGCTGTATTCTGGATTTTTGGAAAGTTCCTGTGTTGCCCATTTCCTTTCTTGGATAAAGGGAGGCTTCTTTGTTCACCAGTGGCAGTGGGGAGCTTGGAGCAGCCTATCTATCCCTGGAGGAGTGTTCCCAGCACAAGCATCTGGTAGTCTATTGGCCGTTTTGGGCCAATTTCTAGCTCTTTCAAGTCCCCTTGTATAAAACCCGCTTTGGCGCGGTTTTTGCGCTTGTTACTACTCAGCCAGGCTCCTTGTGGTCCTGCAGAGTGGTGCTAGCAGCAGAGAGGCTAAAAGAGTGACTGCTAACCTGATAAAAGTGTTTGTTTTCCTGCTACTACCTGGGCGACTGTCTAATCTAGCTAAACTGCAAGTATGTCTGCTTCCTGAACTGTTTTAAACTGTTTAAAGTTGTTTTTGCACCTGCACTTTTAAGGTTTGTCCTGTTTGTTGCATTTACCTGTTGAGGCTACACACTCAAGTGCGCTAGCCTGTGTTACATATTTATTGCATTTTCCTGCTGTTTGTTGCAAAAAAGAAAAAAAATGTCCTTGTTTCCTGTCTTTCCTGACCTAGAGTAGTCCAAATACAGGCTTTGCTGTATTCTGGACTTTTGGAAAGTTCCTGTGTTGCCCATTTCCTTTCTTGGATAAAGGGGGGCTTCTTTGTTCACCAGTGGCAGTGGGGAGCTTGGAGCAGCCTATCTATCCCTGGAGGAGTGTTCCCAGCACAAGAATCTGGTAGTCTATTGGCCGTTTTGGGCCAATTTCTAGCTCTTTCAAGTCCCCATGTATAAAACCCACTTTAGAGCGGCTTTGCGCGATTTTGCGCATAGAGCAGCATCGGGCAGTGCAGCTTAATTGGGTTTAAACCATTCTCGGCTCCACAAAGTCTGCTCTTCACTTTTTTGCCTTAGAACTGATCTAGTTCTCATAATAAACACCCTATTCCCACTCTAAAGCCTGGTACTTGCTCACTAAAGCAATTATATAAGTCAGCACTAAAAAATTAAAAGCACTACACCCTCACAAACTCCCCTTGAGTACTTTGTTCCCCATTGGCCCTTTTTTTCAATTATAAAGGAATTCCCAATACTATTCTAGCATGTCCAAAGGTCAGTTGTCAATCTCCTCTCTGGTCCAGCTGGTGAATCTGGGAATCTTGAGGCAGTGTTACAACTGCCTCATGTACACAGACAACCCTCTCCTCCTCCCAACAAATTCCAATACATGTGAGAGATGCAACCATATAGCCAAACTGGAGGCTAAGCTCTCTCAACTCAGTACTGGCGTAACCAGTCAGGAGGAGAAGGAAACCACACTCACTACAATTCCAGTCTCACATAGACCTACCACGACAGCAAACCAAACACATTAACACACAAAAACATACTCGGAGGCTCTAAATAAAAATTTGCCTAAGCAGCAGAGACCTCCAAAGCAGACACCCAAGCAACCGCTACCCCAAAACAAAACCCGTGCAACACATAACTCACAAAGCCAGTGTGCCGAACAGTCACAGCCCTTAAGGCTAAACAACACACCTGATACACTTGTAATAGGTGACTCTATCGTCAGGCACACTGACGTCCCGCTCACCAGGCTGAACAAGGAGAAGGTCATGGTGAGCTACCTGTCAGGTGCTAGGATCTGCCACATAACACAAGCACTCAGGTCACTCCAAGGCAAGTACAAATATGACTCAGTCATTGTCCATGCTGGTGTGAATGACCTAAGATGTACCTCCCTGGACTACATGAAAAGAGACATACAGGAGCTCTCTGAGCATGTAGCCCAGGCTGGTATGACCCTGACCTTGAGTAGCATCTTACCCTCACCAAGAATGATGCCATAATATGATGACAAGATGATCAATTTCAACAATTGGCTTAAGTATTGGTGTCATTCAAAGGGGATCCAATGCCTGTCTGCCTGGGATGACATGCACGACAAGCCACGATGCTTCGCTAGGGACGACTTGCATCTGTCACCCCTGGGCTTTCGGATATTGGCAAAGGCTCTTGCCACCCCCATAGTGCCTTTTTTAGGCAAGGCTCAAAAGACAAACCCACCTCCATAAGTATCACAAGGGATAAGAAACTAAGAGTAATGCTACTCAACGCCAGAAGTTTAAACCTCAAGATGCACGCACTCAAAACTCTCCTTAGCATGGAGAACATCGATATCTGAGCAGTAACAGAATCCTGGTTCAAGGCTCCCAAGAGCACCCCAGCACTACCAGGTTATACCTCATACCATGTTTTTTTGGCCCCAAAACTTGGACCAAACCACAAAAGGAGGGGGAGTATCAATATTCGTCAAAGATACCCACACCTCCAGGTTGGTGGCACAGCACGAAGCATCACAGACTATCCATGTGCAACTAACAGTGGGTAAAACTGCCTTCCAGTTTATAGCCTGCTATAGACCACCCTCCCAAACCCAGGAACCCCACTCGGCCTTCCTGAGAACACTGGAAAATATGAAGGTCTCTCCAAACACCATTATATTGGGTGACTTCAACTACCCTAACATAGACTGGGAGCATTACTCTAGCTCCAACATCCTAGCCCGAAGGTTCCTAGAATTTATAAACTCAAATACTATGGAACAACTTGTTGCCACTCCCACAAGAGGGGAAAACACACTGGACCTGATCATCACCAACATGGGGACTCTATGCTCCAGACCAGAAGTGTATCCCTCACTGGTAAGATCAGACCATAAACTAACCTCACTAGATATTCACATCCCAACCTCAGCCCCTGCCCAGAAAACCACAGTGAAAAACTTCTCTAAAGCAAATTTCACACTCCTCAAAACTGAGGTGGAATCCTTCAAAGCCCCCAGGCCTGTGGAAAATACGGCCCAGACCACAGAATCCTTTATAAACGCATTCTATGAACACCTTCAGGAATGCATGGATCATGCAATCCCAAATAAAACCAAGACACAGTCCTCTAAAGTTAGGCGTCCTGTCTGGTGGTCCACAGCCATAAACAAACTATACAATAGAGGGAGGAAGCTGCTACATGATAGAGCAAAATCCCAAAAAGGGAAGGCATCTCTGATCAGTATTAGCAAAAAACTATGGGCACTCATAAAATCATCTAAGGCCAGCTTCGAGAGAAAAATTGCACAGGACACTAAGGATAATCACAAGGCTTTCTTTAGTTATGTTAGGAACCTGGGTGGGAATTCTCAGATATGCTCAGAATTAGTCCAAAATGACAAAAAATACACCGAACCCACAGACATTGCCAACATCCTAGCTGACAGGTTCAGCGCAAACTTCTCCCCCCCTTCCCCACCTAAAGGGCAAATATCTATCCCAGCAGAGTGCTGCCCCCCTGACATCTCAGATGCTCAGATAAGAGCTGCCCTCTCCAAAGCAAAAAACACAGCATCAATGGGACCAGACGGTGTCCCGGGCTGCGTTCGACATGAACTCCAAGAAGAACTAAACCAAAACATAAAACTACTGCTCAATCTCAGCCTTACTACAGGATATGTACCCAAAGAGTGGTGTAAAGCAACAGTGGTCCCTCTCCACAAAGGTGGTGCCTCAACGGATCCTGGAAACTATCGCCTCATAAGCCTGACTAGCTTGGTCTGCAAAGCTATGGAAAGGATTATCATGGACCTCATAAATAAAGATATTGGGGACCTACAGACACTGGATCCTACCCAGTTCGGCTTTGTTAAGGGCAGATCCTGCCTCATAAACCTGGTTGATTTCTTTGAAACAGTCACCAAGGCCATTGATGAGGAGAAGGTGGTTCACACAGCCTACCTGGACCTTGCAAAAGCCTTCGATACAATACCCCACTCGGGCATTATAGATAAGCTCACCAGCTTAAATATAAACCCCTATGTCACTAGATGGGTTGCAAACTGGCTCAAGGACAGAACCCACATGGTTAGAATTGCTGGAGTCATGTCAGACTCCAAACCAGTTACAAGTGGCATCCCACAAGGCTCAGTCCTGGGACCTCTCTTGTTTGGCATATATTTCTCGGAGGTACAGGCTAACACAGAAGGACTGTGGCTGACCAAGTACGCAGATGACTGCAAACTGGGCGCCATAATCGACTGTCCAGCCAACACAAGCATCCTACAAAAGGGCCTCATAGAAACAGACAGCTGGTGCCAGAGTCATGGCCTCAAGCTAAATGCCAAAAAGTGTATAGTCATCCACTTTGGCAAAAACAAAGTGCCCACAAATGACCACATAGGTGGTAATCCATTAAGTACAGAAGAAGTAATTAGGGACCTGGGGACCCAAGTTGATAGCAATCTCTCATTTGGCAACCACGTGGCCAAAGTAGTTAGTAAAACATTTTATATAGCCCACCTAATCTTGAACCTATTCACATCTAGATCAGGGGAGGTCATCGTGCCTCTTTACTCATCCCTCATCAGGCCCATAATTGAGTACAATGCCCCTTTTGGGATGTACCTTACCAGACACCTGCAGCAACTGGAAAGACCCCAAAAGTACCTCACCAAGAGGATCAAAGGGCTCAAACAGATGCCATATGCTGCCCAGTTAAAGAAACTCCAGCTCTACTCAGTGGCATACCACCTGCTCAGAGGCGATCTGTGCCTGACGTATAAAGCCATGTCCAACCCGGAATTAATGGACATGCTGTACCTCAGAAAATCCAAATCCTATCGAGCTATGCGCTCGAGAGACTTGAACCTCAGCACTGAAATAAATAGGACATGCTGGAGGGACAGATTCATAACCCAGAGGCTCCCTTCACTCTGCAATAAAATCCCAGTCCAGGTTAGGCAGAGTCCCTCATTGACTCTCTTCAAGAGGAATCTTGATGAGTGGATGGGAGATAGTAGGTTTACCCTGGGTATCACTTCTGTGTCACTGTTAGACAGAGGCACAGTATACTAACCTCGAAAAAGGGCATAGCAAAATTCATTTAAAATGGGTGGTGAAAGCCAAACATACTCTGGCTAGGCTTATAAATGCCCTAGGGCAGATAGCCTAGTATGAACCTATGGAACTAAAAGGACTATATGACAATAAGACACCAATCAAACTAAATGAAGTATAAAGTCACAAGCAGAAAGTATTTGATAATGATGTATGCATTAATTCTTGTTGGGTGGTACATCAAATCTCAGCTGCCATTCAATTACTGTTGCTTCTGTTAAACTCACCCTACCACAATTATCCATGTTGACAATGTCTATTACGAAGAAAAGAACAGTAAAACTGTGCAGA
The DNA here is from genome assembly GCF_019279795.1 of Protopterus annectens. Lineage (NCBI taxonomy): Eukaryota > Metazoa > Chordata > Ceratodontiformes > Protopteridae > Protopterus > Protopterus annectens. The sequence continues at coordinate 712,128,831 of NC_056735.1, forward strand.
ACCCCATCATGGAATGAATTCCATTAATCTTGGAATCGTATCTCTAATTAAGGAATTTAAAGTATTTCAAACACTGCCACAGAAAGCAGATGTAATCAGCTCTCTGCTGGCCTCCTCAGCTAACTGAAGGAGGTGTAACATATTCAGATAATCCAGGACTATGAAGTAATTTCACGGAGCTTGAGTGGATATAGATGCATATGAATCACTTCATAATGTGATTAATATATGCTGATTAGTAAATCAAGTTGTTATGGTTGCTTTACAGCTTTTTATTCCTCCTCTCTATTCTCTTTTTCTTTTAAAGATGTTCTTGCACCTATCCCGATCTGCACATGGCCCCAGTGGACTGTAATTGCTTTGTGCAATTATAAGGTGACTTGCTCATGCATCTGTGTACTACAATGTACTTAAACAATGGCAAAGTTTTACTATACCTCCCTCACTCCCTTAACTGTGTTATGTGAATTGCAGTTTGTGTAGATCTGCAATCACAGACCTCTCAGCATATGTTACATCAGTTGTTATCTGTGATGATATGCATGGTCAGTTTTATTCGAAAATAATGTTGTCATGTAGTTACCCTCATTTATTCCATTAATAACTCCAGTGCCTTTAAAGGTTTGAAATGATGGATGGGAGGTTAAAATGGGCACCAGCCCCCTGAAAGATGATATACATGCTACACTACATGAAGATATGTTTTAACAGTAAAGGAGACTGAAGTACATTGTCTTCATGCAGCAATCTGATCTGTAGCCAAACAATAAGATAGATCATAAACAGCAACATTTTTTTCCAGAGTCTTTTATGATCAAGCAGAAGTCAATTCTATCACTAAAAAGTAAGAGAAAAGATAAAGTATATTTATTTATTTATTCATTCGTGGCGGGAAAAGCCATAAGGTAGGTGTGGTGATAACTTCCCCAAAATATATACTCTTATAATAGGGAAAAAAAGAGAGTTAGCTGTTTTAAAACATTAAAGAAAGGTGACTTAGACTGTTTATAGTCTTACTTGTTCATGAGAAGTGTTTACAACTGTAAAATTTAAAAACTGAGCTCTGATCTGATAGAGCCGAGGTTTATTATTTTCTTTCCATCATTTTAATAACTGATATGTCTCTCAAAATGCTGGATGTAGGGTCCACCGTGTAGTGGAATGAAGACATTTGGGAGTTATGTCCAAGAAAATATCATGTCCTTTTTCTTCTTGATTACAGAATGCTGAACATTATACAAGTGACAACTTCAGTCTACCTTTTGGATTTGTCCTCTGTACCACCAACCCCCCCCCCCCATTGCTATTTATTGTCTTAGCTATAACTACACTGCAGCTATACTTTTCTTTAGGGATCCATCTTCTTTACATTTATTTAGAGTCCAGTGTTATTTATAGCAACTAAGCCTGTAGACATAAGAGATGTGAAGGTTTGCCTTTTTAACTGCCTTATACAATATTAGGAAATAAAAGCATGATTAGTGATATAAGGGAAGTGATGTCTTACGTGTGTGTGTGTGTGTGTGTGTGTGTGTGTGTGTGTGTGTGTGTGTGTGTGTATACATGTGCAATGTTCAGAATGTCCATTCAAAATGAATAATGCATTTACAGTAATGACTTAGATAAATAAATGTCCAGTGTTTTACTAAAAGATGAAAGATAAAGATAAGATTAGCATAACAAATTCAGCAGTGGAATCTACGTGTATCATATGGCAGTAGTAAAAAATGATAGGATACTGTTGTTAAGAAAAAAATGTTCTGAAGTCACCATTTCAAAGATTACTGTTACACAAACAAACCTCAATTTCTGTATATTACATTTGTTTACATTTACAAGTGTACTTAATGCTACTTAAATTCGGACTTTTAGTTGCACTAATGAGTTTTCCTAGCTTTTGTAACACTCTATTGTATTATTTTTTTCTGTGATAAAAATCTGAAAATGAGTTGTTTTCATTTTTATTGTACAAAGAAATTAATTATGCCTTTTTGGCATGTAGCAAAACTGTTTCCAAAGGAACTGTATCATTTTTCCTTAGATTACCTCTATAATATGTTATGTGGTCGTAAATATATGTAAGTGCATTGCATGAATAACATATGGCCTATTCATTTCAATATTCAATACATACGGTTTCAGATTTGTGAGTAAATATGTAAAGAAAGTTTGTGCAATGTGATACAATAATTTGGCTTCCATAATGAGAATTTCCTCTCTCTCTAATGTTTTAGCTCACGGTGACTATTACCCATTTGATGGTCCCAGAGGAACCTTGGCCCATGCTTTTGCGCCTGGAAATGGAATCGGTGGTGATGCCCATTTTGATGAAGATGAAGTCTGGAGAACTGATGGAAGAGGTATTTGCAAAAGATCAGTGGTGAAGAGCAAAGTGTAGCATTTAATAATGAATGTTGCATGATACAAATGGAGGACCCCTAAACAGGCTTCTATGTTTTCTTTCCAAAAAGTAGTCATTAAAAAAATACAACTATAACATTGTATCCCTCCATGAGTGCTGAATTGTCATCTGTTTCAGAACAAAAGGGACTATACACATTGCATGCACATTGTCTCTGCTAATTTTTCTGTGATAAATTTATGAAATAAAAAAATAAACCAGGCATCATTAATTTAGTTACTACATATGTTATGCAATAACTGTTGAACTTACAATTAAAATGAGGTAAACATTAATTAGATTCCATGATAAAAATTAAACTATAACAACAAAAAGTATGTGAATATTTGGCTTCACCCCTAAACACCCATGGGAGTGGAGTCTGCCTCCATCCTACAATTAACTATAATTCCGTCACAGTTCATCAAACCTCAAACCTCATAGCACACCTCTCAATGGTTTAGATCAAGAAATCTGACAAAGTCATAATAATGGGGGACAAAGACCCAAAAATAGGAACAATTTTAAATATTTCCCTTTCAAACTTAGAGAGTTGACAGAATAACAGCTTTTGCATTAGCGTGCATTTTCTGAAGGGTATGAAGTCTGAAACTCAAATGTCTGCCATTATTTTCTGACTTCAATCTTTAATGATTTGCCAGAAAAAAACTCAATTTTATGAAAACCAGACCAAAACATGAGGCAAAAATCTGGACATTCTGTGAAACTCCATACAGTTGAGAGGCATGTCTCACAGAAAGTTCTAATTTGCAAAGTCTTAAAGTTATGTTCTATCAGATTGTTGTGATGAAATGGGCTTCAGTGAAACAGTTATCAACCAAATGAGAAATGACATATATTCTATCTGCCACTGTTACTTACAGATTTTCATAGGTCCATAGCTACTTACTAGACTATGATGTGTAAGAATCTTAAGAAGGCTAGTTCAGCATTCCCATAGCAAGTATTAGTCTTTAGATTTTGCAACATGAATTTCCTGTGATGGGTCTCTCAAGTATATGTTAGTTACTTACATGTTTCCATTGTCCATGAGGGCCATTGGAGCTAAACCAGGTGTGAACCTGTAGTTAAACATCCATTCATTCAGGTTACATTTGAAAAGAGTAAGACAAGTACTTTGCTTTATGTGGAGGGGAAGCCGGTTCTACAGAAGTGGCATTCTGTGTGATACATATCTATCCTTCTAGCATGTTCTTTTACTCTTGCAAAGCAGATTGAGGTCCATTGAGTGAGTGTTTCTGATCCCACTGAACTCAAGATGTGTAATTAGCATAACAGGATATGATCTCTTGAGGATCTATAAACAAGGCAGAGGTTACCTCTTAATATCCTGTATGATACTGAGAAGAGAGACAAGGCTTTGAGATGGCTTGTATCATTTTTATGATTATGTCCTTGATTTGTTTAGTGAGGAAGTGCTGCAGTCATTCCAGCTGTGACAACTGTTTAGACAGGTACACACCAAAAGGGATATTATACTTAATAATCAGCCTAATGAGTGTCGGGTACAGAAGAACAATTACACCCAATGAATCTAGATGCCATACCCTTCAGTATAAGTTGTGGAAAGAAAAAGGACTTCATTACAATCATAGATACATGGTGATCAAAGGACAAAGGGAGTCATGTTTGCCAAAGGATATGATTATACATTTCCTGGCATTTAGTTTTAGTCCATGGTTTTGTCACAACTATTTGTTTGGGAGAGGTCCACTTGCAGAACCATGGCATCCTTTGGGGAGCTTTTGATGCCACCAAGTTTGCAGTCATCTGCAAACTTGATCATTCTCAGTCCCTTAAAATTAGCTTTGATCTGTGAGAAGTAAACGCCAAAGAGAAGAGGACTAGTAATTGAATCCTGAGGCTCCCACTTGTGACAGGTCCTTTGATGGAGGTAGAGACACTCACCCTTACTTCCTGCTTTCTGTTTGTGAGCCAGTTTGCAATCCAGTGAGTTTCATATGGGTTAGCATTTAACTAAAAGAGTTTATCTATGATGCCTGAATGTGAGATGGTGTTAAACGCCTTTTATGGTGCAGATAGTCAGTGTTCATTAACTTGCCCTTGTTCATTGATTCAGTAACTTTTTTGAAGAAATTAACCAGGTTAATTAAGTATGACCTCCTCTTTATGAATCCAAACTGGGTTGGGACTTTAGTCTCTAGGTCACCTTCATCCCTATTTATTAGTTCCAGAATCCTTCCATAGTCTTGCAGATATGGCTGCTTAGGATTACAGGTCTGTAATTACTTAAGTCTGTTGCAGAACTGCCTTTGGGTAAGGGAATGACAGTTGCTGTTCACCATTCATCCAGCACAAGCTCTGTTTTGAGGCTAATGGTGAATAACCTGTGAAGGGGGACTAACAATTCATGTTTCAAGCTGACCAGTAGACAACCTGGTATGTTATCCAGCCCCATAGACATAGTGTTCTTGGCCTTAAATAGTGCCTTCAGATCTTCTTCATGAGATATTTGATGGGGGGGGGCATGTGAGGGTAATTGATCTGACAATATTGTAGGGAAGGAGTAAAGTCAGAACTGAACTTGTCCACTAGTAAATTAGTTATACACAGTGCTGGACATTGTTTTTGAGATTTCTTACATAGTTAAAGAAGGTTTTGTGGTTATCATTCACATGGGTGGCTATTTTTACCTCATATCTTGCTTTGGTTGATTTCATCAGGATTCAGAGTTCCTTGTCTATTTTAGCAATAGCACTTTTAAACTTAATGAGACATAGATTTATTTTTGTTTGCAATGAGTTTTCGTTTTGCTATAGAGCCTGTTTACATTAACGTTCCACCATTGGGGGGTGTTGAATTTTCTATTTCATTTTTTTCTGAGACAGACAGATGCATCTATGCAATTATATACATGTGCACAGAACTTTGTAATAAAGGATTTCACAAAAAGAGTGGAATCTTTTCAAAAGTAAAAGCAAAAATGTATAAGGGAAACAAACCATACTGCAACTACAACTGAGGGTACTATGAAAAGGGAAATCAGTCATAGAGATAACAAAGGTGACTAAAAGGGTTGCCTGAGTTATGATTTTTGATACTTTGCAAACAACACACAAACTTTACTGTAATTCATTCTTATAACCACTGTGTAAAATAAAAAAAATAATAATTCAAAGTGAAGAATAACTGAAATAAAAACTAACGATCCACACTATTATCTACTAGCAGAATAATAAAAATTATCTGAATATATGTTTGTATATGATTAAATATTGAATTCTATCGGCTCTATGGTTTTTAACTTGTTGCTATGTCTATAAGTATAAAAAGTAGCATTCTATACCCAGTCACCTGTCTAGTACCATGCGTATTCATCAATGTGCCATAGGAGTTAGACACAATCGGAAATGTTCTCCCGCAACCAAAAATCAATATCATGTGAATTAGTTATATTGGTTCTTAATGCCCAGTTAATATTGCCAGTAAACATATCCTGTTTGATAGTAACATGCTTATATTTCCACATCATATGAACACAATCAACTTTAGCTGTTCCACATCACCAAAATTTAAGGAAATACCCTACCTTCTAGTAGATAGTCCATTAAAAGAATGTTTCCAATTGTGTATTAATTTAAAAATGCTGAATGGCAGGAAATAATTCATGTAAGTTTTCTTTTAAAATATTAACCCATTATTCAGCTGTTATATATGCCATGATAGTGTCTGACCACTTTGCTGGTATGTGTTCATGTCTGACATTATAATATTTCATAACTTCTTTATGCAACATGCTGAGATTTAGAGCAGCATTATTTTTTGTCATTGGCTGAGATTTCTGAAGAACTAAAAATCTCCTGAATTAATGGTTTTGCGTTAGAGTGTTGAAGTAGCTACCCAAGCTAAGCCATAAACATTGCCAAATCAACATTTTTCTTGTAGTATCTATGTCTTAAAGTTCTGCTATAGTTTCAAAAGAATTCACATGTCATTTCCATATATTTAAGAAAACAGTATAATTGTGGATTACTCATGAAGACTGATATGTGGATTTGACATTTCATTATACCAGATTCCAATAACAAAAACGGGTAATTTTCGGTACAAAATATTTTTGGAAGCAAATATTAAATGAATTGATCAAACTCTCCTGAGTCCTAAATCTTGTTTTCAGTAGTATAATTTTTTCATGGGTTTATGACTGCTAAATCACAATAAACCCAGATAGGCGAAGCAGAACAACTAGCCCCAAGAAGTCACCTTATTGCTACTACATGCGTATACAGTGCTCCGCTGGGGAGTCCCTCATTCAACTCTATTTTTTAGGAGACATTAATTTTCTGCTCACATTTTAATTCCCAAATAAAATCTGAGATAATTACTTGAAATCATTTAGGGCATTAGGTTTTAATAATATGTAAAAGACAAAATTTTGCCAATATTAACATTTTAACACTCAAACTTTTCTTAACAAAGGAGAGCTTTTCTTTCCTCAAATTGCTGTTTTGCCCTTTAAATGTCTTAATAAAGAATGTGCGTTGATAGCTATTATTTTATGCCTAGGCAGATATATTACTGGAACATTTCTATAACAGGGGTGTGCATTTAATTAACAAATGTTATCATGTGGGGGGTGGCTTGATTTTTTTCTGTTGAGGATGGGTCTGATAGTATTGAAATGTGGTGAGTTTTGTTTTATTTTGTTTCCAAGTATTGCTCAGGATGATTAAGCCAAACAAGGCATATCATCCAAGAATCACATAGATATCTGATCGTGAATATCCGAGATAGTGATTTTTGTGTGACTTGGTTTCTTCATCAAAGAGATGGCTAAAAACTCAACAACAGTAAAGAATAATGCTGATAAATTACAGCCTTGTCGTATACCAGTAGAAATTTTAAATGTTTCAGAATCTGTAGGAGAACTAACTATTCTAGCTTTAGGGTGGGAGTACAATTTATAATTGTTGATATATGGGTTAGGGAGCTCTGATATTTTTAATGTTCTCCATAAATACAATCAATTCACTGAATTGAATGCCTTTTGAAAGACACTTAAAAGGGCTTCATATTGGAAAGTGATGCATTCTGCCATCTTTGTACATTAAGCCAAAATCAAATAACAGTGGAGTCCCTATTATATCCTTTTGGAAACACTTGTTGCCTGTTGTTAACCAAGTAAGTTGTTATGTTTTTCAATCCAATGGACTTGAGCCATTATTTTGACAAATATTCTTGCTGTGAGCACAGTGAGGTGGGTCGTTAAATTGTAAGGATTAGCTTATTCTTGTCAAGTCGTTGAAAAAAACAAGATGCTAGTTATCTCAGCTGACCCAGACAAATGTATTTTTTTCTCTCTTTCTTGAAATTGATTATAGAAGGGTTGCATTGATTCTTTGTATAGCATTTTTAAAAATCAGATATGTGACTATCATGCTGCAGTGCTTTTTACATTAAACAAATATGTCAGTAGTGGCTGATATTTTAATAGGGCTGCCACCTTTGATTATTGCCTTTTTCTAGGTAGATATATATTATTTAAGCAGGATTAAATATCATTTGGAATATGTATAGTGATAGTAAGTATAGTTGATATGTTCTTGTTTTAACAGTTCATTTATATCCAGTTGTGCCCTAGTATCTTTCCTGTTTATTTTCAGTGGAATAAAAGTCATATTGCTAGATCTTTTGACAAGGCTTCATATGAAGATATAGATAACATATATACATAAATTTAATGTCAAAATGAAAACAGCAACAAAAGGTTCGAAAATGCACAATACCAAAAACAAAAAATATTGAATTAAATAATATCGATAGAGGAAAACTATTTCCTCTCCTGATATTAATACTAAGCCCCCCATAACACTAGTCTCAAATTGGTCTGAATAGTGGCAGTGTCACAGGAAAGTTCTAATGAATGTAAGGTTAGAGTTCAGAGAAAGGGCAGTGTTAGGGTTGGGATTAGCACTCATTACTAAAGAGGGCAGGAGGGAAGAATATCTATGAAACAAATTGCTAAAACAGTATTTCCTAATGACAGATGCACCATGGTGTACACAACAGGACATATGTAAGGGAAGAGAAAATGAACACAAGAGAAGGCAATGCTGGAGAGGGTGACAGTAACACAAGTTGCTGAAAAAGTCAGACAAGATTTGTAGGAGTGGACTATAAAGCAAAATCATAGCTTGTGTCATTGATGTGAAAGGAGATAAAACCGCATGACCTCAAGGGTCTGCAGGAAAGGAAAATGTGTATATCTAATTGCATTAAACCTGGCATGAGACAGAGTTTGGAATGGAAAAGTCTTCACATGGGAATGTTAATGAGAGTTCAAAGTAGGCCTCAAGTCCTTCGATAACAGTAACATTAATGGGAGTGCTTTCAAAGGAAAAAAAAACATTTGTGTAGTGGTAAGTATTTGGATGACCTGTATGAGACTGCTCAAACATAAAACTGGATCAAGAATCAAATACACATTTACTTGGGATTGTATCTGTTCCATGAGATGACTTTGAGTGGTGAAGGTTTCTGGCATGTCACATAAATCAAAATCACCAAAAATTAACTCAGTTTTCAAAATAAATTAATTCTTTATGTTGTGCATATGAATGTTACCTGTTTAAGGACATAGGGTAAGCTATCATTGATTGTTCCAATTAATGTTCTTCACTGCTTATTTTTTTACTCTAATCTATTCCATTACTTTAGTTATCTAGAACCAATGTTCACACTGCCAAGTGAATAGTCATATTGTGGTTTTCATCATTCCAAATTCTTTCATACTTGCCATTCAAAGTGTATGTGTTGTTTCTGTGTGTGTGTGTGTGTGTGTGTGTGTGTGTGTGTGTGTGTGTGTGTGTGTGTGTGTGTGTGTGTGTGTGTGTGTGTGTGTGTGTATACATGCATGACACCTAAGGACAAGGCTTTGTTAGAGCTAAGATAAGTTATTGGCTTGCCTGCATAAAGTACTAAATAAAAACAGTTCTTGTCTTTGGGATTCAGATTGTTACTGCACTAGACTTACATCTGATATTTGACCTCATCTAGTTCAAAAATCATATCTGAATTTGAAATACCCCTTGGTTTCAGACAAGCACTGCACCACTACTTCATGCATATGTGAAAGTCTCATAGGTCTCATCAAAGTTAACTGAATGTGTGCTTTTTTTTACCTTTTTTGCATGCCCTCCAGCTGACCATAAGCTGCTTGACTGCTCTATTTCACTTTCACTGTCCAAAGTATTATGCTCAATAGGTTGAGAGTACACCTGCAGATTGGGAAATGAAGTTGGATCCCAGCAGCTGGCAGAGACACATACATTGCCTTCACATCAGAAGATCTTTCATATGCCCTAGTTGGACAGAGCTATTGGCACCATGCACATTATTGTATGTAACCTCAGTTAGCTCCCGCCACTATTCAGTGCTGAAATGCTAACAGTGATTTAAAGTGCAATTATGGGATAGTCCCCATCACTAGAGATGCATCATATCACAAGCAGAAAATGCTCCCTATCTCCCGGAGTGAAGAGCTGTCAAAGTCACTCCTACTGACCCTTGCCCCCATCTCCTCCAGCATTCCTGCCAATAATCAAACTCAGCTTGAAGGGGTCATGGTCAGGTTCCCATCCATCTATGCCATGGACGCAATATTAACTGAATTTGCAGACATAAATGTTACATGTTCATTAGAAAAACCTGTACTTTGGGCATCTGAAATAGTGGCAGCCCTGTCTGGGTATTTTGGGGGGATTTAGTCCTAAAATAAGCAAATAATATGATTCAGTCTAAATTATATGTAGACATTTAGAAAATGCAGTTGATTGTTCTGACTTTGACTAATGCTTGAAAAGCATGTTAATTCATCTTTTTCCCTCTTTTTTAAGATTACAGTTTGTTTCTGGTTGCCGCTCATGAGTTTGGGCATTCTCTGGGCCTGGATCATTCAAATATCAAGTCTGCCTTAATGTACCCTACATATAAGTATATATCAAAGAAACTCTTCAGACTTTCAGAAGATGACATAAAAGGAATACAGCAAATTTATGGTAAGAAATAAAAAATAGATGGAGTTTTACCTTATTAAAGAATATGTTCTTGATTTTCAGGTGCATTTATTTTTATTTTAGATTTTGATAACTAGAAACATTTTAAGTTGCAAAATAACAAAGCAATTTAATATAAACATATATGCATTTTGCTTTCTCAAAAAAAGAACCATGAAAACAAAATACTTTGCTATTGCCATAAGTAATAAGATTTAGACTGAAGTAGGGCATTATCATCTCAGGTAGGAAGATGGAAAACTGTTTTGAATTATTATGTTAGGAAGCCATTGTATGATTTCTTAAGTAATGTGTTGTTGATGATGTTCATTCATCTGTGCTTGTATTTATGTAAATATTTATATGTATATGTGTGTGCGTGTTGTGTATAAATATATACATACTGTAAATGTATATATAACACACACACACACACACATATGTGTGTGTGTGCGTGTGTGTGTGTGCGTGTGTGTGTGTGTGTTTGTGTAGACAGATAATGCCTATAGATAGCCAAATTGATAGATAAATGGTGCATTTTTGAAACAAAACATTATAAATGTGCAGTCATTTAAAGTAATGGTGAAACAGTGGCAGCCAATGACAGAGCAGCTTATGGAAGATGACTTGAGGTCTGATTCATACACATTATATATTTTGTACTGCATGTGGAACTGAACATACACTGATAGATACACACACACACACACACACACACACACACACACACACACACACACACACACACACACACATGAACCTATGAACCTATGAACCTATGATAGATACACACACACACACACACACACACACACACACACACACACACACACACACACAAAATTAGGCATAATAATGAGTAACACCCATCTAGTCAAGATCCTTTTGAGTCTAAAAGTGTACAAATCATTTTGAGAGACTTTGATTAAAGAAACATCCACAAGATTAAGGCAGTCCTATATAGGTATACTTTTTGTAGGTGGTAGGGATTAACTAGATAAGTCCTTTTAAAGTAATGCTGTTATTAGGTCATTCAGACAAGTAATATAAAGGCAGTCCTATGCAAGCATAACTGCATTTAGTTAATTCAAGTAAGAACTTTACTGTTTTTCAATTGTTCTGCACTAAAATTATAATGTTTGCACTTTGAAAGAATTCAGTAATGTGCTTGGATTTCTTTAAGTGATGTACAAAGGTCATGACAAGTTCCAAATTAAGGTTTTATTATTTGGAAGTATGTAAGAAGTACACATACAAAAAAAAATTGGTTAATTCAAAAAAGGGCATTTTTTACATTTGCAGTGTTCTTCTGCCTTTAGAGTAGCATTTTATGTTTTATTTAAACTTTATATAAATCAGTACCTGAAAAATCTCAAAAGTGAGTTAATACAGTTTACATTTCATGAAACGTAGTTACAAGTAGTAAAGTTATAGCAAAAAAGACTGTTATTCATTAATAAATTCATTGTAAAAAGCTATTCTCAGTCAGAAAAAAAAGAGAGAAATTAATGCAGAAGATTCTTCTTCTTCTTTCGGCTTTTTCCCGGTTAGGGGTCACCACAGCGGATCACTGTCCGCTCATAATTGGCAGTGGAGTTTTACAGTGTTGAGTTGCCAGCCCAGCACCCAACCTTCCACAGAAGGCACACACATGCACACACTCACACCTAGGGCCAATTTAGTGTGTTCAATCCACCTACAGCATGTCTTTGGAATGAAACTGGAGCACCCGGAGAAAACCCACATGACCACAGGGAGGACATGCAGACTCCGCACAGAAGGCACCCCAGCTGAGGATTCTACCAGAGAACCTCTTGCTGTGAGGCAGCAATGCTAACCGCTGCACCACCATGGCCAACCAAATTAATGTAGAAGATTAAGGTCATTAATTTATCTTGTAGTACTGGGTTTGATTCCTTCAGTCTCAGTTTTCCAGCTGTATGACTCTGAATAAGCCATCTAACCAGACAGTGCTCCCCACTTGCACATTAAAAAATGGACTTGTACTTACTGGGTGTATCTAGTTAACAAATAAGTAAACATTAACAGGCTGAAAAGCCTGTTTTCAAGTGCTGCACAGAGTGTGGCCATAAGTTATCCCCAGCGGATGGCCACACTCTGTGTGTTTTGTGCTTGGGAGTGGCCCACCTGAGTGTGGACTGAAGTATTTGTGCGGGCTTCAACCCCTGCACCCTAAAGGATAGGAAGGCCAAGTTGGCCCTCAAAGGTCCTTTTTCCTATTCTGTTTCCTTTGTCTCTAGCTTTGGTCACAGTGGCTGCTGTGGCTGCCTCTCCCTCCTCTCTTCCTCTGGCTTGTCCTCCCTCCCAGGCTGGGACTCAACCTCCTGTACTAAAGCCTGTGGTAGCAGAGCAGAAAAGGGGTAGAGAGAGGGAGAGAGAGAGTTGAAGACGAGGGGAAAAGAGGAAGAGGTCTCTGGAACTCGCTTCTCCAACCAAGGCACCACAGATCCATGACTCACTTCGGCTCCAATTTCCGAGATTCTCCCCAGAGTTGGAGGAGACACTTCCAGCCTCTCGCGCCTCAGTGCCCCGGCCCTCCAGGTTGGAGTCCATGGCCTCGTCACAGTCCACCCACTCCTTGTCAGACAAGGATCTGGATAAGATGATGAGGCGATTTATCCATACACAGATCCAGATGGGGGTCTTGCCAGGAGGGCGGAGCTCGCTTCCTTTTTTCAACCCATATCTCCTTCTCCAATCCAACCTTTGGGTTAGGGGTACTCGGATCCGAGATTGGCTTTGGTCAGGGGGTCGGTGCCAATGGTACCTGCTTCCTTGACGCCAGCAGCTGCCAGGAGCATTTTGGATCTGACCAGCTCAGATCTGAGCCACTCTCGGAGCTGGAGCTTGGGTGTCAGATCCGAGCGAGTGGAACCTTTTTCATCGGCTCTGACTTTGTCAGGCCATTTTCCCCTCCCTTGGAGCTCCATCCACCTTGGGCCAGGCTCCGATTTTCTCACACTCCTTCGGCATTTGACGTGGTAGAAAGGGATCTCTCCATCAGATTGAGGCCCCTGACTGCCCCCTCAAACCCCTCCCAGCCCAGTCTATGGTCCCCATCGTCTTACCAGAGAGACAGCCCTTTCTCGAAGAGCCCCAGACGGTTCACCCCAAGCAAAAAATGGCTTGCAAGCACCCCCAGAGAGCCCCACCAGAGATGTGACTCGCAAGCATACGTGCAAGAGGAGGCACTTGGACTCCCCTGAGTCTCTCACTGAGGACATGGACTTAGATTATGGAGAGGGTTCCCTAAAGTCACCTCCCAAGGATGTCTCCTTTGGAGACATCATGGAGATCCTGCACCAGCAGGGAGGTTGGTCTGCCCCCAAACTTTCTTCTGATGAGTCTGTGTTTCTGGAGGCTTTTGGCATGGGCCCATCTACTTCCTGGGTGTCCCCTCCCATGGATACTTTGGTGGATCTGGTCACCTCATGGGAATGGAAGGAACCGGACACCACGGAACCTATACCAAAATGACCTGACAAGATCCTAAGCCCCCCCATAGATAGACCAGCTTGGACTAAGGGCTCCCCTGTAGACACCATGGTGGTAGCAGCAGCCACTAAGAAGGAACTTACTCAGGAGAGTTTCTCGGTCCATCCTCCTGACCAAGAGTCATGGATGATGGACTACCTAGGGAATCGAGTGTACACTTCAGCTACCTTTTTGATTAGAGCACTGAACTACTTGGCCCATGTCACCAGACTCCAATGCAACTTGGTAAAGGAGCTGGAGGAGTCTCCCCCCAAGTCCATGTCACAGGTGGACAAGGCTATGTTTTCCACAAGGATGGCCACTTTAAAAGCAGTATCTAACATGTCCATGCATCTCCTTTCCCATGCTATGAAGGAGTGGCTAGGGTGGCTGGGTCCGGCATGTCCATGAGGCGTAATGCCTAGCTGAGGTTATGTCAATTTTCTGAACCCTTCAAGGTGTCTTTTGCCAATGCCCCTTATGACGGCTCTACACTCTTTGGTATGACCATCAAGGAGACATTAGTCCAGAGTGAGAAGGACAGGAAGACACTTTCTGCCATCGGGATCCGCTTTTCTAACCCTCAAAGGTCCTTTTCCCGGAACCAGAGAGGGCAAAAGAAGATATGGTTCGGGAAGTCACAGTATTCCTGGGACACTCAGGGCTCTTCTTCCCTCAGAGGCAAGAGGGAAAGAATGGATGCTGGCCCAGAGGCAGAGGGGGTCCACAGAACTTTGGGTCTCGAGAACCGTTCTCAGACAGACCCAGGCAGCAACCGTGAGGGGTTGCCCGACCACTCTACTCTGGAGACAGTTGGGGGACGATTGTCCGTACACCCAGTGGCATGGGAGTCCATAACAATGGACCGCTGGGTGCTTCAAATCATATCCAGAGGATATTCTCTCCCCTTTGTGGGTTCCCCCAGATCTCCCAGACACCTCCCAGATGTACACCCATGCAAAGGGAGGCAGCAGCACAGGAAATTTCCAAGCTGCTAGAAAAATGAGCCATCAAAACAGTCACCCCAGATCAGTCCAAATCAGGCTTCTACTCCAGGTTCTTTTTGGTGCCAAAGAAAATGGGACATAAGGCCCATTCTGGACCTCTCTACCCTGAACCTGTTAGTTGCCAAAGAGAAGTACTGGATGGTCACATTACAGTCCATCATGCCATACCTGCAAGAGAGTGACTGGATATGCTTGTTAATCCTCCAGGATGCTTACTATCACATAAAAATGCACAGAAGCTCCAGGAGGTTCCTCTGCTTCCGGCTAGGAGTCAATCATTACCAATTTTGAGCCCTACCCTTTGGTCTCACCACAGCCTCCAGGGTGTTTACCAAAGTGATGGCAGTGGTAGCGGCTCACCTGAGGCTTTAGGGGATTCAGGTCTATCCATACCTGGACGATTGGCTCCTCACTGCTCCCACCAGGCATCTACTTTCCCAAACCAGGGATTATTTCCTGGCTCTTGCCCTGCATTTGGGGATCACAATCAACACATCTAAATCTCTCCTAGATCCTGTACAGGTGATAGACTACATTGGTGCCAGGATAGATACTCTTCAGTGCAAAATATTCCTTACCTCAGAGAGAGTTCAAATCCTGAGGATGCATAACCATTATTATTATTATTATTATTATTATTGTTATTATTATTATTATTATGCATTACCTGCTCTCCCATTCTCATCTTCCAACAGTGGAATCAGTTTTGAGGTCCCTAGGCTCGATGGCAGCGACCATAACTCTTCTCCTGTGTGCTCAGTTACACATGAGAATTCTACAGTGAACACTAGCTGTACAATGGTCCCTGTTGGAACTGCCATTGACATATGCAATTCAACTCAGTTGAGCCTGTCAGTCATCCCTCATATGGTGGATGAGCTCTCCGGACATTTTGGAGGGACGACTCTTTGTTCCAGCCCCAGCCAAAACCACGGTGACCATGGATGCCTCCCAACTCGGGTGGGAGAGCATTGTTCGGGCAGGACAGTCCAAGGCCTGTGGTCCCCATAGAGACCAGCTTGCATATAAATGTTCTGGAGATGAGGGTGGTCCTTCTAGCATTGCAGGCCCTTCATGCCATTCTTCCTCTGGGGACAATTGCTATTCAGTCAGACAACATGTCAGTGGTCTGGTATATCAACAAACAGGGAGGGACCAGATCTTATCCCCTTTGTCGTGAGGCCATGAGAGTGTGAGAATGGGCAATCTCCACCAGTCGCTTTCTCATCGCAATGCACATTCTGGGATGGACCAACATCCTAGCAGACAGGCTAAGTCGGACCATTCTGATGCCTTATGAGTGGTCTCTAAATCTGTCAGTAGCGGAACAGATATTCAGTGAGTGGGGTCAATCTTGCTGCAATCTCTTGCATCTCCTTCCAATGCCAAATGAAGCAAGTTTTTCACTATGAACCCCTTGCTGGGGGAGTCCCCCAGAGATGCTCTAGTTTATGCTTGGCCTCATGGTCTTCTGTATGCTTACCCACCAATACCTTTCATTCCAAGGTTTCTACAGAAAGCTCGTTGACTGGGGAGGAAAGTGATCCTCATTGCCCTGTTCTGGCCTTGCCAGGTATGGTTTCCCTTCCTTTGGTCTCACCTTCTGGCTCCACCTTGGATCCTAGATCCCATTCAGGATTTAATTTCACACCCTTCAGAGGTGCTTCATCCAAACCTGGACAGCCTGAAGCTTGCAGCTTGGCTGCTCCAGTTCCCATGATTGCTAGGACTCCTGGACTATCCTCTTCAGTTACTCTGTTTTGGTGGCTGCTCATAAGTCTTCAGCCAGGAAGGTTTATCTCAGCAAGTGGAAACATTTTTCCTTTTGGGCCTCTCAAAAGAGTTTGGACCCCTTCACGGCTCCTATTTCTGCCATTCTTGATTTTCTAGCTGATATTTTTCAACACGGAGCTAGTTCTTCTACTGTCAAAGTTCAGTTGGCTGCCATCTCTCATTTTCATGTGGGTGAGAATTCTGCCTCTTTAGCCTCTTCCAGACTGTGTAAAGCCTTTATCAAAGGCACCTTTTTGTTACACCCCCCAGTCAAAGATCCTGTTCCCCCATAGGACCTTACTATGGTTCTTCAAGCTTTGGTGGCTCTGCCTTTCGAGCCTGCCACAACTGCAGATCTGAATTTTTTATCTTGGAAAACAGCCTTTCTGGTGGCTATTACCTCTGCAAAAAGGGTTTCAGAATTACAGGCTTTGTCCATCCAAATTCCTTACATGATTTTTCACAAAGATAGGGTTTCCCTTCAAACCAATCCATCCTTTCTTCCTAAGGTGGCATCACCAGTCAGTTTCAATCAGACCATCAATTTGCCTGTGTTTTTTCCTAATTTTACTAACAAGATGGAATACAAACTCCACATGTTGGATGTTCATAGACAGTTACGATTCTATTTACATAAGACAAAACATTTCTGTAAATCTGATCAATTGTTTGTATCCTTCTATAAACCCTTTTTGGGGAACCTATCTCCAAGGTCACTGTAGCTAGATGGATTTCTGCATGCATCCTGCATGTCTATAAGGACAGAGGCATTTCTGGCATGTCTCCTCCAGGTCAGGTGAAAGCTCATTCCACTAGGTCTATGACTATGTCTGTGGCCTTTTGGTCTAGAGTGTCTTTGGATGATATTTGTTCTGCAGCTACTTGGTCTTCATCTCATACATTTATTTCTCATTACACATTGGATTTGACTACCAGAAGGAGAACATTCTTTGGTTCCCATGTTGCTCCAGAATATCCTTCCATGAGGGCCTCCCAGGAGTTTCATAGCTGAGGACTCTGCCCCACAGGTTGAAGACCAAATGAAGTAAACTACTTCAGATAAAAAAGTTATGTACTCACCATAACATTCCATCTGAGTAGTTGTACTTCATTTGTCTTCAACCATCCCTCCCTCCTTCCCCCAGACCTAGGCATATGATCAGCCTACAGGCTGTAGTATAGGTCACAAGTACATTTTTCAGGTTGGGTTTTCAGTATAAGATTTAGCAAACTCGATCTGGGGTTGGAAGGGGAGGAGTTTGGAGCTCGGAGCTGATGCTAGCAAAAGTTGCCGGCTCAGATCCAATACGGATCCGTAACCCACAGATTGAAGACAAATGAAGTACAACTACTCATATGGAACGTTATGGTGAGTACATAACTTCTTTTTATCTTTAAGGCATTCCTTTAGCTTTATTTTGAAGGAAGAATAGCGGTGCATGGTTTGTATGCTTAGAGGGAGAGCATTCCAGGACTTAGCTATTTTATTAGAGTAGAGGGAGTCGCCATGGTAGTTGTGAGATTGAGTAATATTGAGCAGTGGCTTATCAGAAGACCTAGGGGACCTGGTGTTTACCTGTAGTTGGACTAGGGTGGAAATTGTTGGGCAGTTATTTGGGTTATGAATGATTTTGTGGGTGAAAGAATGTTGGTTGAGTGTTATTAGGTTGGGGAGTTCTAGCCATCCGAGTTGTTGAAGAGAGGTGCCATACAATGATGGGTTTTGTGGGGGTGATTCCTGGCAAACTTTGCTATTTTGTAATAGCAGGACTCAAGATTATGAAGGTCAGTTTTGCATAAGTTTGTGAATGTGTGTGAAAAGTAGAGAAGGATAGACAACAGTTGTGATCAAGCAGTGGCTAATCTGGCTTGGGGTGTTAGGTAGGGTTTGGCTTTATAAAGAGCACTCATTTTAGCATGGACTTTTTTGATGGTTTGGGAAATGTGAACATAAAACTTTAGCCTGTTGTCTATTGTCATACCTAGAAACTTGGCCTGATTTGTAGGTTCAGTTATGGTACCATTGGCTGACTGTATGCTCAGTGGAGGGCAGTTGTGCTTATTAGGTTTGTTCGAGAAAATTAACAACTTAGTCTTATTTGGGTTTAGTATGAGCTGGTGTTTTGAAGGATTAATTTCAATTTCTTGGCATGATTTTTGCATTTTATTCTGTAGCTCTAGTGGGGAAGGGGCAGAGCAGATAAGGGATGTGTCGTCTGCGTGCTGTGTGATTGTGGCATGTTCAGTTGCTGAAATTACATTATTAGTAAATAAGATGAAGAGCAGGGGGCCAAGTATGGATCCTTGGGGTACACCTCTGTATACTGGCAGTAGTGGGGGGAGAGTGTTTTCCCATTTAGTAGTCTGTTGACAGTTAAATAGCTGAGAAACCATGTTAGGGATGTTGAATTACGATTGTTTGAGGACAGTTTATTAAGTAATAGTTGATGGGAAATGGTGTCAAATGCTTTTGACATGTCCAAGAAAATTCCTGATACTAGTAGTCCTGTGTTCATAAGGTGATGGGTAGTGTTGGAGAAGGTTATTACGGCTGTGTTTGTGCTGTGCTTGGGTCTAAAGCCATGCTGGGTTTTGGATAGTAGGTTATTAGTGGTAAGCTGGTTCAGTAGCTGCTGATGAATGCATTTCTCCAGGATTTTTGCTATGGTTGGGAGGATAGCAATGGGGCAGTAATTTGAGATGTCTCTAGAGTGGCCACCTTTGTGAAGGGGGATGATGTGTGAGACTTTCCAGAGTTGAGGAATGTATTGTTCAGAGGCTGACTGATTGATTAGTATGAACACAGGGTAGGCAATGGATGGAGCTGCAATTTTTAGGAACTCATTTGGTAGCTGGTCAGCTGCGAGGCAGCATGGTTTCATTTTGCCTAGGAACTTTTTGATGTAGGAAGTTTGGATAGGTTTAAATGAGAAGAATTTAGTAGGGCTAGAGTCTGTACGGGGAATTGTGAGTGGTAGATTTTGGTGACTATCTAGGAGGCTTGTGATTGAGTTAATGAAGTTTGTATTAAGTTGAGAGCATAAGGGTTCAGTGATATTTGATGTGGAAGGTTGGAGGTGGAGTTTTTTCATAGTTTCATAGTTTCATAGTAGTGTACTAGGCTATCTGCCCGGGGGCATTTATAAGCCTAGCCAACAGTGATGTGGCTTTACGCCACCCCATACTATATAGTTGTTTCTCTCTAGTAGTGACACATGTGGAACCCCATTATTTAGTAAACTATACCTCTGTCTAGTAGTGACACTGAGGTCACTCCTCTCCCATCCATGCATCGAGATTTTCTTGAACAGTGCCAATGAAGGGCTCTGTCTCACGTGAACTGGGATTTTGTTCCAGAGTATGGGTAACCTCTGTGTTATGAATCTATCCCTCCAGCATGTCCTATTCATATTTGTGCAGAGGTTGAAATCTTTAGCTCGTGTGGTTCTGGTGGATTTGGATTTTTTGAGATGGAGCATGTCCATCAAATCCTGGTTGGACATGGCCCTGTATGTTAGGCACAAATCACCTCTGAGCAGGCGGTATGCTACTGAATAGAGCTGGAGTTTCTTTAATCTAGCTGGGTAAGGCACATGTTTTAGACCTATGATCCTCTTGGTGAGGTACTTCTGGGGTCTTTCCAGTTGTTGCATGTGCCGGGTGAGATACATCCCAAATGGAGCATTATATTCAATCATGGGCCTGACGAGGGAGGAATACAGAGGTACAATGACCTCCTTTGATCTGGATGAGAATCCCTTCATGATGAGATGGGCAAGGTAGAAAGTCTTTCTGACCACTTTGGCAACATGGTTGTCAAAGGAGAGGTCACTATCGACTTGAGTCCCCAGGTCTCTGATTACATCTTCTGTATTCAGTGGGTTATTGTCTACGTGATAGTTTGTGGGTACTTTGTTTTTCCCAAAGGGATGACTATACATTTTGGCATTAAGTTTGAGGCCATGATTCCGGCACCAGTTGTCCATTTCAGTGAGACCTTTCTGTAGGATGTGTGTGTCGGCAGGTGAATCCACTATGGCACCCAGTTTGCAGTCATCTGCAAACTTTGTCAGCCATAATCCTTCCATATTTGCTTTCACATCTGAGAAATAAATGCCGAATAGGAGTGGACCCAAGACTGAGCGCTCTGGGACACCACTTGTGACGGGTTTTGAGTCTGACATGGCTCCAGCAATTTTAACCTTATGGGTTCTGTTTTTTAGCCAATTTGCTACCCATCTTGTGACATATGGATTTACATTTAGGCTGCTGAGCTTGTCAATGATGCCAGAGTGTGGTATCGTGTCAAAGGCCTTAGCCAAGTCCAAATAGGCAGTGTGGACAGCCTTGCCCTCATCGATGGCACTAGTGACTGTCTCAAAGAAGTCAACCAGGTTTAAGAGGCAGGATCTGCCTTTTACAAAACTGAACTGTGTGGGATCAAGGGTCTGCAGATCCCCAATGTCGCCATTTATGAGTTCCATGATGATTCTTTCCATAGCCTTACAGATCAGGCTGGTCAAACTTATGGGGCGTAGTTACCTGGGTCAGTAGAATTTCCCTTTGTGGAGTGGGACCACTGTTGCTGCGCCAGTGTTCAGGTACATAACCTGTAGTGAGGCTAAGATTGAATAGAGTTCTTAGGGCGGGTTTAGTTCATCTTGAGTTCACGTAACACGCAACCGGATACCATCGGGTCCCATAGATGCTGTGTTTTTGTCTTGTTGAGTGCTGATTTCACCTGTGTGTCTGTGATGACAGGTAGGTTACATTCAGCAGGGATAGTTACTTCATCTTTAGGGGTGAGGGAGGGAGAAATTTGCACTGAACCTATCTGCCAGAATGTTGGCAATGTCAGTAGGGTCAGTGAATTTTTGTTATTGTGTACTAGCTCAGAGCATATCTGAGAATTTCCTCCCAAGGTTCTGACATAATTGAAGAAGGCTTTGTGATTGTCTTTGGTATCCTTGGCAATCTTTTCTCAAAGTTTGCTTTAGATGTTTTATGAGAGCGTAGTTTTTACTTGTGCTGATCAGGAAGCCTTTCCCTTGTGGGATTTGGCTCTGTCCTGCAGTAGCTTCCTTCTTTGTTGTACAGTTTGTTTATAGCGGGGTCCACCAAACCGGCGTTTTTTCCTTGTGGAGAGGGTCTTGGTTTTAGTTGGGATTGCCTGATCCATGCATTCCTGGAGATGTCCGTAGAAGGCTTTTGTGAAGGATTCAGCATTTTGGGATGTGGTTTCCATTAACCCAGTAGGCTTAAAGGATATCATTTCCGACTTAAGGAGCACAAAGTCAGCTTTTGAAAAGTTTTTCACTGTAGTCTTTTGTTCTGGGGGTGGGGGTGGGATATGTACATCCAACGTGATCAGTTTATGATCAGATCTTACTAGTGAGGGGTTTATATCCGAGCATTTGGACCCCATGTTTGTGATAATCAGGTCAAGTATATTATCTCTCCTCGTAGGAGAGGTGACCAGTTGCTCCATAGCATTTGAGTTTATGAATTCCAGGAATCTTTGGGCCAGGGTGTTAGCTAGAATAGTGGGCCCAGTCTATGTTAGTAATTGAAGTCACCCAATATGATGGTGTTTGGTGTGACATTCATATCCTCCAGTGTTTTCAGGAATGCTTGATGGGATTCCTGGGATTGGGAGGGTGTTCTATAACATGCGACCAGTTGTATGGCAGTTTTGCCTATGGTGAGTAAAACTTGTATGGTTTCTGATGCTTCATGAGTAGCCACCAATCGAGAGGTGTAGGTGTCCTTTATGAAAATGGACACTCTCCCTTTGTGGTTCGCCTGGAACTTCAGTCCAAATGATATGAGGTATAGCCTGGTAGCTGGAGTGCTCTCAGGAGCCTTGAACCAGGTTTCAGTTACTGCACAGACATCGATGTTCTCCATACTGAGAAGTGCTTGATACCTGCATCTTGAGATTTAGACTTCTAGCGTTGAGCAGCATTTTTCCATTTTTGTTTTTATGGAGGTTGATTTGTCCTTTGAGCATTGCCTAAAAAGGCACTATGGGGTGGCAAGGGCCTTGGCCAGTATCCGAAGCCCAGTGGTGACAGGTGCAAGCCATCCTCATGGGCAACGTGGCTTGTCCAGCATATCATCCCAGGCTGACAGACATTGGATCCCCCTAGAATGACACCAGTGATTAAGCCAATTGTTAAAACTGATCATTTTGTCTTTGTACTGAGGCATCATTCTTGGCGAAGGCAGGATGCTGCTCAGGGTCAGGGTCATACCAGTCTGGGCTACATAATCGGAGAGCTCCTCAATGTCTCTTTTCATGTAGTCCAGGGAGGTACATCTCAGGTAATTCACACCCGCATGGACAATGACTGAATCATATTTGTACTTGCTTTGGAGTGACCTGAGTGCATGTGTAATGTGGCGGATCCTAGCCCCGATAGGCAGCTCACCGCTCTCCTTATTCAGCCTGGTAAGTGGAACATCGGTGTGTCTGACTATAGAGTCACCTATTACTAATGTCTCTGGCATAGTATTTTGCCTTAGGGGCTGTGATTGTGTGACACACCTGTTGTTTGAGGTATGTGTTGTAGGTGTTGTGTTTTGTGGGGTGTATTTCTGGGTGTCTGCTTTGGAGGCCTCTGTTGTTTTGGTAAGTTTTTTACAAGAGCCTCCGAGTATGTCTTTGTGTTATGTGTTTGGTTTGCATTGGTGGTGGTTATATGTGTGACTGGTTTTGCTTTGGGTGTGGGTACCATCTCTTCCTGACTGGTCTTGCCAGTCCTGAGTTGAGAGAGTTCAGCCTCCAGTCTGGCTATATAGTTGCATCTCTCACAAGTATATGTGTTAGTAGGAAGGAGGAGAGGGTTGTCTGTGTACATGAGACAATTGTAACATTGTCTTAAGATTCCCAGATTAACCAGCTGAACAAGAGAGGATGCTAGTGGTCTACCACTCGACATACTAGAATATTATAAGGAGTGTTGTGCCTTTAAGGGAAGTGGGTATTCACAGGGGTAGTGGATGCCTGTGGTGCTTACTTTAGGGTAAGAGTGCTTGGTTTTATTATGAGTGCTTGCTAAGGATAGAAGTTCAAAACAAGTGCTGATATATACAGCTAGATAGACTGAGTAGAGCTTCTAAGGGAAAAATTGAAGAGCAGACTTAAAGTTAAATCCTGTATAGAATAGTGTACCCCTGTATAACCGCTGTTGCGCTTAGGGGCGCGGGCCGCAGCAAAGCAAAATTTTTATACAGGAACTTGAAAAGAGCTGGAAATGGTCCAAGGCAACCAATGAATTACAGCTCAAGTGCTGAGGTAACTTCCCCCAGGGACAGATAGGCTGCACAAGGCTCCCCACTCCCACTGGTGAGCTCAGAAACTTCCTTCTATCCAAGTAAGGCAATGGCCAACACAGGAACTACACACAGCCCAGAATACAGCAAAGCCTGTATACTGGTCTTAACTAGTGGAAAACAAGGAGTATTTTTTTTGTTTTTGTTTTTAGAAAAGAACACAGAAATGCAGTTAGGCAAACAGTAAAATCGATTAACACAGGCTAGCACACTTTAGTGAGCAGCCTCAGCAATTAAATTAGCAAAAACAGTAATATTCGACCAGAGTCGACCAAAATGCTACTTTTAAGTGCAGATACTTTAGAATACAGCAGAAAACACAAAACAGTTGTATCTTATTAAATGAAAGCCAGAGAGGACAATGCAGATAAAAAGCCAAAAGTACGCTTCTTTCAGTTCTCTGTAGCCAGGACCCTCTGCAGGACCACGTGGAGCTCTGCTTGGGTATATAGCGGCGGATTTTTATACAGGAACTTGAAAAGAGCTGGAAATGGTCCAAGGCAACCAATGAATTACAGCTCAAGTGCTGAGATCACTTCCCCAGGGACAGATAGGCTGCTCAAGGCTCCCCACTCCCACTGGTGAGCTCAGAAACATCCTTCTATCCAAGTAAGGCAATGGCCAACACAGGAACTACACACAGCCCAGAATACAGCAAAGCCTGTATACTGGTCTTAACTAGTCGAGCAAAGAAACAAGGAGTATTTTTTTGTTTTTGTTTTTAGAAAAGAACACAGAAATGCAGTTAGGCAAACAGTAAAATCGATTAACACAGGCTAGCACACTTTAGTGAGCAGCCTCAGCAATTAAATTAGCAAAAACAGTAATATTCAAATGCTACTTTTAAGTGCAGATACTTTAGAATACAGCAGAAAAACACAAAAACAGTTGTATCTTATTAAATGAAAGCCAGAGAGGACAATGCAGATAAAAAGCCAAAAGTACTTAAATCAGGAAAGTGGTCGCTTCTTTCAGTTCTCTGTGATTTTATACAGGGACAGAGAAAGAGCTGGAAATGGTCCAAGGCAACCAATGAATTACAGCTCAAGTGCTGAGATCACTTCCCCAGGGACATATAGGCTGCTCAAGGCTCCCCACTCCCACTGGTGAGCTCAGAAACTTCCTTCTATCCAAGTAAGGCAATGGCCAACACAGGAACCAGAATACAGCAAAGCCTGTATACTGGTCTTAACTAGTCGAGCAAAGGCGGAAAACAAGGAGTATTTTTTGTTTTGTTTTTAGAAAAGAACACAGAAATGCAGTTAGGCAAACAGTAAAATCGATTAACACAGGCTAGCACACTTTAGTGAGCAGCCTCAGCAATTAAATTAGCAAAAACAGTAACATTCGACCAGAGTCTTAGAATACAGCAGAAAACACAAAACAGTTGTATCTTATTAAATGAAAGCCAGAGAGGACAATGCAGATAAAAAAGCCAAAAGTACTTAAATCAGGAAAGTGGTCGCTTTCAGTTCTCTGTAGCCAGGACCCTCTGCTCTGCTTGGGTATATAGCCAAAAACGCCTGAAGGCGATTTTTTATACAAAAGAGCTGGAAATGGTCCAAGGCAACCAATGAATTACAGCTCAAGTGCTGAGATCACTTCCCCAGGGACAGATAGGCCCACTCCCACTGGTGAGCTCAGAAACTTCCTTCTATCCAAGTAAGGCAATGGCCAACACAGGAACTACACACAGCCCAGAATACAGCAAAGCCTGTATACTGGTCTTAACTAGTCGAGCAAAGGCGGAAAACAAGGAGTATTTTTTTGTTTTTGTTTTTAGAAAAGAACACAGAAATGCAGTTAGGCAAACAGTAAAATCGATTAACACAGGCTAGCACACTTTAGTGAGCAGCCTCAGCAATTAAATTAGCAAAACAACAGTAATATTCGACCAGAGTCGACCAAAATGCTACTGCAGATACTTTAGAATACAGCAGAAAAACACAAAACAGTTGTATCTTATTAAATGAAAGCCAGAGAGGACAATGCAGATAAAAAGCCAAAAGTACTTAAATCAGGAAAGTGGTCGCTTCTTTCAGTTCTCTGTAGCCAGGACCCTCTGCAGGACCACGGAGCTCTGCTTGGGTATATAGCCAAAAACGCCCTGAGGCAGATTTTTATACAGGGAACTTGAAAAGAGCTGGAAATGGTCCAAGGCAACCAATGAATTACAGCTCAAGTGCTGAGATCACTTCCCCAGGGACAGATCCCACTCCCACTGGTGAGCTCAGAAACTTCCTTCTATCCAAGTAAGGCAATGGCCAACACAGGGTTGAGGAGGTGGTTGATTGTTTTCCAGAATTTCTGTGGGTTATGTAAGTACTTTTGTTGAGAGGTTTGGTAGTAATATTTCTTATCACTGTATATTTGTTTCTTAGCTTGGTTTCTTAATTGCCGATAGGCTGTGAGGTTGTTATTGTTTTTAGAAAATAGGTTGTCTTGAGAAAGCCATGGTAATTGTTTAGATTTGATGCAGACAGATATGTGGGGCAATGGTGACTAAAAGCTTATAGTAGACAGCCGGCTTTATAAACTAGGGTGGGGGCAGTTTATAACTTGGCTGAAGTTGTAGAGGTTGATTGTTGGAAGGGTAGTTAGAGAGGAGAGTGAGCCAATTTGGTTATATGGAGGTTTATGTGCAGATGGGAGATGAGGATTTCTGCTTGGGGATGTTGGGTGGTGGGTGGTTTAGTTTTTTCTACTTTTTAGAGAAACATAAAACACATAACACACCACCTCTTTTGCCTATTCTGTCCTCTGACTGCATTATAACCACTGCTGCATGTGAGAGTAGAGTCTTTGATGTAAATGGAATTTGAAATTTTATTTACATGGCTTCTGCAAATTAAAGTTGGTTTAGTAGGTCAGATTTTTTAGTTTGGTGATTGCCTGGTGGTATCTGAATGTGGGGTAGTTGAGACTTGATGATTGTATTTGCTTGATGGAATATAGTGAAGAGAGGAGGTGTATATCTGTATGTTAGAGCATGAGATAAGGGGAATGGTAAATTATGCCATCATTAGGGGGTTAGTAGCATTGTAGTACAGGGTACAGGAGGCATGCTAGAATACAAGTAAAGTAAGAAGTTAAGTAGTGTAGTATAGTAAGTAAGAGGGTGAAGGAAAAGGTGGGAGCTGTTAATCCAGAGGAGGGTGAAAAGGCGAAAAACAAACATAGAGTCGTTCAGGCAGTGGGAAGCGTAATGGAGACTGACAGGAGGAGTGTGAAAGGTGTGGTTAGATGAATAAAATCTCAAGACTAGCAAGGCCTCAGCGAAAGTGTGCACACCACCATGGAGGTAATTACAAAAAATTCCAATACTTGTTCTTGCCCATATCGTGAGTACCACCTCAAACTTGCATATGGTCAAAAGTCAGTACTAATTCATCAATTGCCGATAGGCTGTGAGGTTGTTATTGTTTTTAGAAAATAGGTAAAGGTTCCTGGCTCTGTCTCTTTTTTCGATCGGTAGGTTAATGTCTTGAGAAAGCCATGGTAATTGTTTAGATTTGATGCAGATTTTTTGTGTGGGGGCTAGACTATCTATTATTCTAAGAAATGTGTTGTTAAGGAATTCAACTGCAAGGTCATGATTTAGGTTTATTAAAGGTGACCAGTCACAGTGTTGTAGTAGTTGGTTGACTAGATCAGGGAAGAAGTGTTTCTTACTGCAGATGTATCTGAAGGAGTTAGTATATTGACTATGAACTGTTTTCCTAAGCAGATATGTGGGGTCATGGTGACTAAAGCTTATAGGTAGACAGCCGGCTTTATAAACTAGGTTTGCTTTGTTAGTTAATATCCAATCAAGCAGGGACTCCATTTTGAGTGTTTGTCTGTGTGAGTGGGGCAGTTTATAACTTGGCTGAAGTTGTAGAGGTTGATAAAGTTGGAAGGGTAGTTAGAGGAGCATGTGAGCCAATCAAAATTGAAGTCACCTAAGATGATTGTTTCTTGATTGAATGTAGAGGGAGACCAAGATAGTAGAAGTTCAATTTTGGGAAGATTGTTCCCAGGGGGCAGATAGGTAGCTATGATTATCATGGTTATATGGAGGTTTATGTGCAGATGGGAGATGAGGATTTCTGCTTTGGGGATGTTGGGTGGTGGATGGTTTAGTTTTTCTACTTTCAGAGAATCTTTAAACATAACTGCTACACCACCACCTCTTTTGCCTATTCTGTCCTGTCTGACTGCATTATAACCATTGCATGTGAGTTCAGAGTCTTTGATGTGGGGCTTTAACCAGATTTCTGTTATAACTGCAATGTTGGGGGAGTAGGTGGCAAGGATAGAATGGAATTCTGAGATTTTATTTACATGGCTTCTGAAATTAAAGTTGGTTATTAGTAGGTCAGATTTGGAGATTGTAAGTAGAGTGAAAGGAGTGTTAGTTTCAGAGAGAAGTTGGTTAGGAGAATGTGTGTGAGTTTTTTGGGGGGAGATGGAGGTTGGGAGAATCTTTGGAAGGGCCAGGGTTGGGGTGGATGTCAGATAGTAGTTTAATATGTATAAGGGAGTGCAGTAGTAGGTCTTTAGTTTGGTGATTGCCTGGTGGTATCTGAATGTGGGTAGTTGAGGACTTGATGATTGTATTTGCTTGATGGAATATAGTGAAGAAGAGGAGGTGCTGTATATCTGTGGGCAGATGTTGCTATATGATGTAAGTGCTTGTTGGTAGCATATTAGAGCATGAGATAAGGGGGAATGGTAAATTATGATATCATTAGGAGGGTTAGTAGCATTGTAGGGAAGGTACAGAAGGCCTGCTAGAATACAGCAAAAGTAGTTGAAGAAGTAGTGATGCATAGTAAGAGGTGTAGTGGAGGAAAAGGTGGGAGTTGTTAATCCAGGTATAGGTGAGGAGGTTGAAAAACAAATTATGCTAGAGTCAAACAGGTAGTGGAAGTGGTCAGAGGATTGGGCAGAGTTGGATGTGAAAGGGAGGAGGAGGTGAGGGTGTGGGTTAGATAGGTGTGACAGGAAGGGGGGTGGTATGGTTAGGTATAAATGTAACTGATGTCAGGGTGGGTGGAAATGGGGGTAGGGCAAGGGAGCAGAGTGAGCCTGAGCGTACTGAGGCCAAATGGAGTGGGATGAAACCTGATCCTAAGACTTGAATCAAAAAACAATCAGCCTTAGGAAAGATCAGACAAAATGTATTTCATAGTGATGTTTTGTTTAGAATGACCTCAGGGACTATGCCAATTGAATGCACTATAGACTAAATGTGCATGCTTGAGGAGAAAAAAGGTGTGGAATATGCCGATTCAAAGACTCTAAGCACAGCTGTCCCAAGGACAACTCATTAGAAGTATCTGTACTAGAGCTACCAAAATCAAATGGGGTAAGTTTTGTGGGGGGAATTTGAGAATAAAATCTCAAGAGACTAGCAGGCTCAGCGAGTGTGCACACCACTATGGAGGTAATTACAAAAATTCCACAATACTTGTTGGAGTAGGTAGTACAATCAGAACAATGTGAACAGCAACCTACACTTTTCTTGCTGATAGCTTGAAGGAGTCAATTAGTCTTTTGGAGGTAGAGTTGCTTGAAGAGGTAGTAGGTCCTCGGGAGTCCGTTAAGGATGTTTGGGCACTACAGAGTCTCACATTCTGTTTGTAAAAGGGAGGAGACACAACTTTTCTTGCTGATAGCTAGAAGGAGTCAGTCTTTTGGAGGTAGATTCACTTGAGGAAGTAGTAGGCCCCTCGGGAGTCAGTTAAGGACACTTGGGCACTAGAGTCTCATGTTCCATTTATAAAAGGGGGAGACACAACTTTTCTTGCTGATAGCTAGAAGGAGTCAGTTAGTCTTTTGGAGGTAGATTCACTTGAGGAGGTAGTAGGTCCCTCAGGAGTGAGTTAAGGGTACTTGGGCACTACAGACTCCCACATTCCGTTTGTAATAGGGGGAAACACAATTTGGCATGTGCACAGAAGCTGGAAAGGATGACTGGCTACCTCTAAGGGATGCGGAATACAAAGAAAAAAGCCTAACCTAACTCAGTTATTCCAAGTTTACCAAGAAGAGGCCACAGGGTGTGAGTCTGAACACAATGCTTTACACTTGCCCATATCGTGAGTACCACCTCAAACTTGCATATGGTCAAAAGTCAGGTACTAATTCATCTAATTCATTACTACTGAAACAGCTTTCTCATACAATGTAATCTAACATTCTCAGTGAATGTACTATTATTTTGTTCTTAAAATGTCCTAAACCCTTTTCTTTTTGTCTTTGAACCTTTTAGGATATGTAACATACATCTGGGTTGAACCTGAAATTGGTCCATGGGATAAGCACGCTATCCCGGTTAACAAATTCATAAACAAATAAAATAAATAAACCATACCTTGGCTTTCTACAAGTGGTTTACCCCATTATGTTGAAAAGAATGTTGTGGCTTGCTTATTTACTGAAATAACTCATATATCACTCCTTTGCTAAACAGAATGCACTGATCCCTATCAGAAAGAGGATCTTCTAGACCTGATTAAATTACTGCCTCCCAAATCACAAAATATTTAAATAAGGATCCTGAATACTCAGCTTACTTATTCTGTAAGTGCAAACAGGTGATCCTTTGGGGATGGAGCATCCATGTAGATGAAAGTTTGAAAATTTATCAAATGAAATATGAAAATTTAAAATTATTAAGCTGCTTAGAACCTTGGTATGCTACCATTTGTGTAAACAAAAGAAAGGTGAAATGGCAACACTGGGCGGATGTATACCACTAAACTAAACTACTATATATGCATGGATTTGTTTGTTTATCAAGTAAATTAAATGGACAAAGTACCTTTTATACACAAGACCTGGAGCAAAGACAGACAAAACACATTTACAATTATAACCGGAAATATTTACAACAGACTTTTCCTTACATACAGTAAAAATACAAAATAGCATTGTCGTTAAAGATAACTGCAGTGTATGGCTATGAAACACCAAATATCACAGAAAAGAGATAAAGCAATGATATAGTAATTACAGTAGATTGTATAAATATATATTAAAAAGGACTTGGATATCTATCATGACAAAATATCAATTAGTAAAGTCAAATGTATCTTACCTTAATCATTTGGTGGGTTGCGGCAAAATCAAGTCAGAACTTGCAAAGTAGAGGCTGTCTAGGCATGGCCTAAGACAGTTACCAAAAAGCAATGGTGTTCTTTGGAATAGTGAGCTATGAGGCATTCCAGACACTTAAAGAGACCTGAAGGAGACTCACTGTACTACAGCCAAGGATTTAGTGTACACGCAGATGCTTCACACCAAGGGCAAGGAGATGGATTTATGACAGCTTCTTCCAATGGAAGAACATTCTGTAGTTCATTTAATTCATAGACTTCAGCCAAAAGAAGAATTATTTGCAGCCATAGAAAATGAGTGTTTGGAAATAATGTGGGCCTATGTATTGTATGAAATTCACAGGGATAACAAAACATAATCCCTTAAAGTGGTTACATAGAACTAGTATACACAATTCCAAGCTTTTTAGATAGAATGTGTGATTGCAGTCATATAACGTGACCATTCAGCATAAAACAGATATCAGTGATGCAAATATAAGTGACTTTTCTAGGTAGGCAACTTGGAAGTTTGACTTCAAAAATAAATTATTTTGCCTTAAGATTTGCTTCCTGAGGGTCTCTCAGCAGTATTTATTTTATTTATTTATTTTATTTGCAATTGGTTAACCAGGATAGTCCATTGAGCCAATGGGAACCCATTTTCAGTGGAGTCCTGGGGAGAAAAGCTCCATGACAAAGCAAAGATTACAGCAGTTTACAAATTAAATTTTTGGTTACAAGACAAATTTGCAGCCATAGAAAATGAGTGTTTAGAAATAATGTGGGCCTATGTATTGTATGAAATTCACAGGGATAACAAAACATAATCCCTTAAAGTGGTTACATAGAACTAGTATACACAATTCCAAGCTTTTTAGATAGAATGTGTGATTGCAGTCATATAACGTGACCATTCAGCATAAAACAGATATCAGTGATGCAAATATAAGTGACTTTTCTAGGTAGGCAACTTGGAAGTTTGACTTCAAAAATAAATTATTTTGCCTTAATATTTGCTTCCTGAGGGTCTCTTGGCAGTATTTATTTTATTTATTTATTTTATTTTATTTGCAGTTGGTTAACCAGGATAGTCCATTGAGCCAATGAGAACCCATTTTCAGTGGAGTCCTGGGGAGAAAAGCTCCATGACAAAACAAAGATTACAGCAGTTTACAAATTAAATTTTTGGTTACAAGACACAGCAAAGCTTCAGCAGTTACAAGTAAATTTTTAGGTTACATTTAGTAGACGACAAAACATTGCATTAGTAAATATACAGTTTCTTGAAATGGAGTAGTACAATTTGAGAATTTAAGAAGTTATTTAAATTGGCTTAGTATTTTGCTAGATGCAAATATGAAGCTAGTGTCTGGGATATATGAGATAGTTGCCTATAGGAAGTGGAGAATAGGCTATGTTAGGTGGGAGCTGCATTTGCTTGAGTTATGGAAGGATGAAAACATGTGAGAAGAGGTGTAATAAAATGGGAAAATGATTTTGTTCTTTCAAAGAAAAGTGCATAAGAAGTGGTATGCATGTGTTTGTTTGTTAATCAAGTAATAAAATATGTTGTAATAAAATGGGAAAATAATATTGTTCTTTCAATGAAAAATGCATACAAAGTTGTATGTATGCATGTGTGTCAAGATAAAAGTAATAAAGTTGAATTACACTTGCCTTTTTAGCAGAAGCAAAATATGTAAAAAGATAATGCGTAAAACAGTATATAACTAGATTTACCACTGTAAAATTTATTATAGTTAAGAGCAAGTTTCTATGCAGCTTCTTGAATGTGCAAATCTGCAGTACAAGTGTCAGGCTCCTTTGAAACTGCTGCACTAGGTCACATGTTGATGCCATTAGTGTTATGAGACCCCCCCCCCCAAGCAGAAGCATTTAACTGTGGAAACAGGAAAGGCATCTTCTAAATCTCAAACCCAAGCTAGAGGAAACCCTGCTTCGAGACTTATAAATAGAGAGATAGACTGCTAATTCAATAAATAGCAAGAGTTACAGAAGCTACAAAAGTTACTGCATTGTCTACTAGAACATACCATTGGAACAGAACTCAACTTGTGATTGTTTTTTCACTTAGTTTAGCAGGTAGTAATCTACAGTAAACTTTAAAAGGAGGAATTAAATGGTACAAATTCCATCATTTACCCCCATTCTGAAAATATTGTGTAAGTGTGTGTGTGTGTGTGTCTACATTTATGAGCACAAGACAATTTTGGCACATTTCAAATACTATTGGTAAGTTTGCACTGAAGGGCATTGGGCTCATAAGGAGATGGAGGAAATGCTTGGGGGCCCCAGTAATTATAAGTGTGATATATAGCTGTGCAGTGAGTAGCTTATCTGGGTGTGGTAAGTGCTGTTTTTTGTTCAAGACAACATATTCTCTGCATTTAAGACCAGCTGACCTTTGTATGATAAATGTTACCAATGCTGGGAGTCAAAAATTCATATTGTCTGTTCTATTGATGGCAGCAGTGGAGGAGACAAAAACCAAACCTGTAGCCTCAATTTCTCACAGTGAGAACTGATATAAAACTATAGTGGGGCAAAAAGTAAACTTTATAAGTAAAGATGAAAGACACTGAAATGTGCCTTAGTCATTGCATAAGTAAATATTCTGTAGAGTAGACAGAAAATAAATGGTGTTCAATAAAATATGCTAGCAGTGCCTATAACATCAAAACATACAAATCAATTGATTCTACAGTGCAAACATTCTTTTAAGAAAATGTATTTTCTTTCACAACTGGAGTACTAGATGAAATAAATATCTCCTAAACTGAGTTAAAAGATAAAGTGATGTAATTCATACATTCACATACTAATCAAACTCCTAAGCCTCACAGTCACTCATCTAGAACATCACAGACATCTAGAATCTAGACCTGCAGCTACCAATGGCTATACAGGGAAGGATGAAGAATGGAGCTCTGAGCCTCCAAGTTCATACGTGACTGCTTCATATCATAAATACCTTGTTATAGGTGATTCCATAGTCAGACACAGTGACACATCACTTTCCTACATACATCTCCATGAATTCCAGTAGCCACTAATACTACTATTATATAGCAAAAACACTAATCACTGTAGCACTGCTTAAAGTGCAACCTCTATTTCATAAAATAACAAACAGGACTAGTGTCTCAGCAAAATATGCCTTCTCAAGGCACTAGTCCTGTATGTTATTTTATGATCTTCCTCAGAATACAGTTTAATTTGAGAAAACAGACCATGTCTTACAACAAGAGAATTGAAAGTAATCCTGTAGAAATACTCAGCCAACTAGTTACTACATTTTCCACATTTCTGTCCATTTTCCACTCTGCTCCCACCAGTACCTTATTCCTATCCTTGCCAGACCAATTACCCTGTGAATACCAGTTTACATAACCTTACACTGCCATATTTATTTATTTGAGCAGACACTCAAATTAAAACTCATTGGTTATTATCTCGAATGGTACATCATATGGGTGTAGTTTATCTGCTGCTTCTCGTAATTAGTTTAATTTATTCAAAGAAGGCTATCCCCAGTCCATTTACGTTAAGGAGTGGGTGGGCTTCAAGAATATGTGCCCTTTGCTTCATTTTGAAGGGTTTTTCAAATCTGTTGGTTTATGAAAGCAACTCAGAAGTATTTTATTGGTTCTGCACTGAACTGAATGACTGTGCTGTTAAACCAACTGTACCAGTTTCTATTAAAATAAGTGGTGAAGGAACGTAGTGGTGCTTTTACAGTGGTACCCCTGAATGTAGATCTACAACAATTGATAGATGAGCAAGGTGCTTTTCAATTCTAACTTGCATGGGTAATATACTTAACAAATTTTCAAGTTTCAATAAATTACAGCTAGGAAATTATAGCAATTTGACACAGCTGCAAAACCAATCAGTATTTTTTTAAATGAAATACCCTTTGTTTCTTCTATTGAAATTCAGTCTGCAAAGTTAAAGTAGATAGATTTATTGCCATTAGACTCTGCATGAACAGTAATATAGCAAATAAGCTTTGGTGTTGTTTACAACTGTGTTTTTTTTTCTTTTTTTTTTTCCTTTTTCATTTCTGCTCTGTAGTAATAGTACATTATCCTGATATGGCTTGTTCTGTTCATGGTTATTAAAATTCCATTGATCAAAACAAAATCATCAGAAGGACACTCTAATTTTAGGCAGGCATGGCAGCCAAAGCAGTGCAGTAACTAGCACTCCTCCTCATCCATTACCACATAATTACTATAAGTAACTCCAGTGCTGCAAAACCTGAGGTTAGGTAATAAAACCAAAACAAACAGACAAAAAAAAAAGAACAAATAATCATCCGGTCATTAAACAGAAGCAGAAATTTATGCAGCTAAAAACCTTCTCCAGGCTTTAGTTGAGTAAAATCCTAGAACTTAAATGTCATCAATAATTAATTAATACATAAAATATACTAGTCTTTGCAATCAACTTTTTAAAATTTAAAGGCACCATACAACATTACACAACATTAAGAAAGGATGTCTAAGATACCAGTCAAGCTTGTTTACAGTCTTTGAAAACTTTTTATCATGGCACTACTATTTGAAGCATTTAGAAATGTTATTACATGCAAACAATGAATTTTAAAGTCAAAATAATTTCAATATGCAATATTAAAAACCTTGTACTTACAGACATACACTGGAATCGATAGACATAAGTTGTAGCACATAGTCTGGATTGCAAGCAAGATTTTAAAATGATGGATTTGACCTTCCCCTCAGAGATGATATGAGGATTCAATATGCCATTAGAGTAGATTATTCATTACCTCCATCACTAAATGTCCTGCATCTTCCAATGGATATTGCAAGATTAAATGAGGACTGGATTTTATATTTTGTTTTATTAGGGTTCCAGGCAAGCTATCCTCATTTCCCACAATTTTTTGTGTTATACCTGGATTTTTTTTTCTGATAAAGTCTTCTGTGAAGCTATGAAAACTTTAAAGTAAGAGCAAAAGCCACATTAAGCAGACAGTCTTCTATTCATTGGTGTTTGCACAAAGTACCGAGCTGGGACATACTAGAAGACTTATAATAAAGTTATCTGTTTGGCCACTGGTGCAGGTGATGGTGACTAACAGACTGACTGTGCATTTTGTGACCATGGATCAGTTAGCACTCTGGGTTATAGAGAAGGATGGCAAGGTGAGTACGAGGTATATGGTGAGTTGGGTCTGAACAAATAGGACTCCAGCTGTTTCACTACAGATGGGGCAGGCTATGGGATTGAGTGTTGCAGTTATTACCTTTGCCAATAATAGCAAAGCAACATGGCAATGGCAATTTCCTTGGTGCCTGCATTTGTGGAAAGAAGCACAAAATGTAACTACTTGGAGACACTGCACACAAAATGTCAAATTCCTGCAAATTAAAAGAAACTGGAAGCAAATGCATCTGTTACATTAAATAATATCAGCATTCTCAGTCTCTGCCAGCTTTCACCTTCCAAATAACTCAGAATAATTTACAGGGACAACAATCTGAGGGAATAGGTAAAGAAGAAAATTTTAATTATTTGCAGTATATAACACTAACAAGGATGTTAACATACTGCTGTATTACTCATAGCCTTTCTCACTCCAGTTTATATAGATCATCCCCATCCTTATAAATAGCAAACATATTACTAGGCTGACAGAAGAGGTGGTGGTGACCTAGCATGGATAAGAATTTTAAAAAGGACTATAAAGATTGTGAGGAACATCAATCAATCAGTGAGTTGCCCCCAAATGCATTTTTATACACATACAAATGGCATGAAAACTCATGATCTAAACTATAGATTATGCAGATCCATTCCTTGGAAAACATTTCTAATTTTTATCGATGGAAACTCAAAAGTGTTTGTATGGTATGCCAAAAATTCTGCTGCACTGACTGTAAACACATAAAGAACGAGACAAAGGTTTAATGTGCATAGTTTTGTAGAAATGTTAATGGCTAATAATGAGCTTTATCTCACCAGTGAGGAATTTGCTAATTTTATAAAGAGAAATGGAATTTATCACATCCTTCTTCACAGTTTCATGCCTCGTATAATACCATGGCACAACTTTACAGACACAAAAAGAAGAACAAAACATGGGTAAGAAATAAGACTCACAACACTCTTCTCTACCTATCAAATTCTCCTTTGAGTGACAAAAACAGGTTTGTTTCCTGCAGAAATGCTAACACCACAATGGCATATACATCTATAGAAATGTTTCATTCTTTGTCCACTTCTGTGTTTGCTACTTTGCATGCACCATGAAAGTATAATACTGAAACTAAATCCACCATTAAGTCTTTCAATGCTCCTTAACTCCCCATCTCATCCCCTGGTGATAAATTATCCAAAAAGTATATTACTCCTCCACTCTCTTAATTCTGCTAGCATTAATTCTGACCAGTTCACATATTTATGTTTCATCACCCCAAACTCTCTTCATTCATTTTCATGTTGATATTTATTTCCATTCTTAAGGTTGGGCTGTCTCCCACACCATATCTGCTTTTCTCCTTCAGTCTACATGAATACATTGCCTTCCTTTATTTTTGCAGTGTAAGCATATTCTCTCTTACCCAAAGGCCTTATTCTCCCACTTCCATTCTTTTTCTTTGAATTTACTCTTAAGTGCCTGCTAGTTGAAATATTGATACTTTATCACCATATACTTTTGATAAATACTTAGTTTTTCTTAACCACCATTCCCCTGTCAGCATCAAGATCCATACCTCTTGAAGAGTCATTCATTCCTAACTTCTGCCATTCATTTTTCACAAGGGAAAGCAGTTAACTACCATCATCCATGCAGGGATATAGGATTGTTTGTATGCACCTACTCCATTGACAGGTCAGGCAGACAGAGTACAGTGGGAGACTTATGTGGGCAAGTGCTACTACGTACTCATTTTCTCTTACTAGGATATCTTTGAACTCCTTTGCAGGCATGCACCTTTAGAGCATGCTGTATCCTGAAGTTTCAACACCTAACCTTCTTTCGGATGGCATTCATTAGGTATGACTCTACTACCTCTGTAGCCATCCCCCACCAGAAGGGAAATCTGGATTCAGTAACTCATCATTAATAATTACTCTAACACCTAGGCCTGCTAGTTTACCTTGGATCACTACAGTGGATTCAGGGTAAAAAAATCTATGTGTATACTTATCTTCTTCGATATCTATTTCCCTTAGCTATAGTATATCTACGTTATTTAACATGGATACAATGTTTTACATCAGTTATAGTATATTTATTTACATCAGTTATAGTATATTTTTAACATGGATACAATGTTTTACATCAGTTATAGTTATAGTATATTTACATTATTTAACATGGATACAATGTTTTACATCAGTTATAGTATATTTATGTTATTTAACATGGATACAATGTTTTACATCAGTTATAGTATATTTATGTTATTTAACATGGATACAATGTTTTACATCAGTTATAGTATATTTATGTTATTTAACATGGATACAATGTTTTATATCAGTTATAGTATATTTATGTTATTTAACATGGATACAATGTTTTACATTTCTAGTTGTAATCCTGCTTTGATGGTATCTCTTGAGAAAAGATATGAAGCTATAATTTCAAAGACTGATGCAGGCCTTTTGATTTTCATGTGAGTTATATTGGTTTCCCCAAGTGCTCAAATGTTGTGCATAGATCTGTACTTTGCATAAAGCCACTGCACAATTTATGATTCATACATCGTCTAGAGATGAATAATGAAGCTTGAATTTTGGCTTCCTAATTTTAGGAAGGAGTATTGCTGTATAAGTTTCAGATTCTGTTTTAAATATTAATTAATGAACACATCATAGGCTTAAGGGTTATATCAGCATATAAAACTGACTGTGTCAGAAAATCAGATCATCTGTCTAAGTGTGGTCTTTGCATCTGAATGTAAAAAATGAACTTATTTCTTCTGTTATATAAACCATTTTTATTTATTTTTTACTCTAGCCCCTAACATAAGGAGAAAGTTTATTCTGAAATGTGCTTCACTGGTAAAATATATCACTGCTTTCAAATGTTATTTAGTATCAGCAAACTATTTTACTGAAGGAAAACATAATAACAGAATGCTGACTTGCTATAAAAAAAATAAACTAATTCCATTTTCCAAGTTACCCTTTCACACTAATACGTACACACAAGCATGTGAAAATGGATGCTCCTTCATACATACACACACTCACATACACACACACACACACACACACACACACACACACACACACACACACACACACACACACATACACACACACACACACACACACACACACACACACACACACACACACACACACACACACACACACACACACACACACACACAGACCCACTCACTCATACACAGTTAATAGCATTTCATTCATAAAACTTTACCTTTACTACTATTTCTCACCAGAATGTAATTGCAGACAATTCTCACAGATGAAATGTGTAAACGCTGTAATAAGATAATGCTTACTGCAACAACCTCAACAAGATAAAGGTGGCATGCAGCTGACAATATGTTTGTAAAATTACTCAACATCCAACTACTTTATCTTCTTGTTTAGGGAAACGCACAGCTGGGTAATTTGCTGAATCGAAAGAAATGTAAGCTAAGCAACCAAAAATCGTAAAACTACACAATGGACAAAATGAATGGATGAGCAACAACTGAAGAATTCTGGAAGTGGGCTGTGATTCAGACTTATTTTTTTATATTTACTACTATTTCTTGTCAAACAATAGTTTCCTGTAAAGCAGAATTCCACTCTAAAGACACAAATGTTTGGAATGCAATGTTTAAGCAGTAAAGCACAAAATTGTTTCAGTCAGTCTGCCAGGATGTATTGCAAGCCCTTTGAGGAACGGAGACCTCAGATTATTGATTCAGTCCAGAGTTTAACATACCAGAAAAAAGTGCTCTCGTGCTGAAAACTGTTTATATGTTTATGTCAAAGTTGGCTTGTTTAGCAATCTTTACATATAAGACTGGAGCAGTACAATCATTAATTGGACTAATCATCTATGAGTCATCAGATTAAATTTGCCAGTTTCTTTATACCCGTATTTTTCCAAATCAATTAATAAAATTAATTATGATCTTGTAAAATCACTTGTCAAATTCAAACAGACAGAAACAATTGCTACCCTCTTGGATGATCATAGATGACAGATAGATGCTAAATGAGTGAACCTAAGTTCTCAGATCTCACTATGCAACAATGACTGCGACAACAAAAACAATTTTTAATAAGTGTTCATTTTCAACAATGTTTACTACTAGTAAGAATCTGGCAACTACATTAGGTTTTACTTGACGTTGTCAGCCTATCAAAATTTTGCATGGGACATCCCATGTTAACTCTGTTTTTGATCCCCCCCCCCCCCCGAAAGTCCACTAAGCTTTCATGTCAGCCTCCTACTGGTTCATTTACTTCCACAAGGGGTGAGATCAAACCAACCCATTCATTCCATAAGGAACCGAGGAGGCAATTGTCAGGCACACACACACTTTAGGAGATTTATTTTAATTTATGCTCCTAATGCCTTTCACCCTTTATAATAGTAACCTGTAAATCCTTGTTCACAGAGAATGTGCATACTTGATTCTACAAATGCTGTTTCCAAGTATGCAGTTCATCTCAATGCAAGTTAGTTCATCTAGTCCTACAAGCAGCTCCAATGACAGCCCCCGCCATATGTCTCATTCAGTCGCCATTGTACCTCCTTAATATACAGTCCTTGTTGTAATATACATTAACTTATCAAAAGATTCAGACACCTGTTTGTTGGCAGTCATTGGAGATCGAAGCTACTAAGTAATGACATACATTTGAGTTTCAGATTTTTATTTTCCTCAGAAAATT
Source organism: Protopterus annectens (assembly GCF_019279795.1). Lineage (NCBI taxonomy): Eukaryota > Metazoa > Chordata > Ceratodontiformes > Protopteridae > Protopterus > Protopterus annectens. Next base: position 712,169,884 of record NC_056735.1, read on the forward strand.
CATGTTATCAGAAATCCTTTATTTAAGAAAGTTTGTAATTTTAAAAGAGCAGTAATTAACATCCCTTTCTATTTTTGAGCCTTTGTTCACCCTTTATTTTAGGCTTTATCTAGATTTCTTTAGCTGAATGCAACCTTTTTTACTGTTGCTGCTGCCAGTAGTCCAGCTCACTCACCATCTCTCACAGGCACAGCTCTGCTTCAGAAAATGTATGCTACCACAAATCCCAATATTCAAGTAAAATATCTTCATATTCTGAGCCTTTGTCCCCCCTTATTTTAGGCTTATCCAGTTATTTTGAGATAAGAGATGAAAGCATATCTCTGAACTGTCCAAATTTTTGCAGAATATCCAGATTTTTGGCTCATACGGTTGGTCCATGCCTCATAAAATTTGTAGTGTTCTGTGAAACCACTGGGGATCGAATTCATTAAGTAATCACAGACATCTGAGTTTCAGATTTCATATCCTTCAGAAAAAAATCCATGCTAATGGAAACGCTGTTAATCTAGCAACTTTCTGAGTTTATTACAGCACTATTTAAAATCCATCTCTATATTTGATCCTTTGTTTCCCCATTATTTGTGGCTCTGTCCAGAAGTCTTGTGACAAGAGGTTGAGAGGTCTGAGGGTTACACAAACCTCTTATGTGATGCTGCTGCTGCCAGGGATCACCTGATCACTCTCACTCTTCACATTCTCTCACTCTCTCACACACACATACAGTCTCTTCTGCTTTCATGAACACATTCACTCATATAGGCAGACAGCAACATAAACACACATACACACACACTTTTTTTTCTGTTTCATTTATGTTCGATGATCTCTCTCTCTCTCTCTCTCTCTCTCTCTCTCTCTCTCTTACTTACTTTCATAAACGCATATACTCTCACATGCACACATAAACACACACACACACACACACACACACACACACACACACACACACACACACACACACACATGCTTTTTATTTTACACTCACTAAACAGCAAAAGTGCTGCTTAACAAGCGTAAAATAGCACACACACACACACACACACACACACACACACACACACACACACACACACACACACACATGTTTTTTATTTTACACTCACTAAACAGCAAAAGCGCTGCTTAGCAAACGTAAAATAATGGTGGACATTAGTTTTTTTCAGTCCAAGCTCCATGGCAACTTGATATGCTGCCGTGAAGCAGCAAACTCATTTTTCAGGCAGCATTACCTGTAGATTAACACCCTGCTGGACAACGTTCATTCTCCAATCAGGGTGCAGTCTACAGGTTGCCCATTCTCTAAAGTTTAGTAAATTAGGTCAATGCAACAATTAAACAGTTCCACTTTGGCAAGCTGCAGGATGTGTGACATCTGGTACAGAAGGCAGTGGACATTGCTGGGGTTTGTGGCTAACATGCCTTTTCAGTTCTATGCAGCAGGCTGGGGCGGTACCTCTGAAAAAGCAGATTAGAGCAGTGGTTCCCAGTTTCAAAAAGGGGGACAGAAGAAAGTGTTTCACTTACAGAGAGTTCCCTCTTAGCTTCTGTGGAAAAGGATTTTGACAGAGGCCACAGGATGTCTACTCATTTACAGTTTTAAGTATACACACCAAACATTGGAGACCAGGAGCCTTACAAGTCATCCAGGGTAAAAAAAGGGCTGCAAAGACATGCTGGCATCATTGCACTAGCTAACCCTACAGCTAGGGACTATGGCTGACATGCTATATGCATCATAGCTAAAAGCTACATGTTCATAAATCTCCCATAGATTCCTTCCTCCCCAGGCCCAGTACAGAGATACCTTAAGGTTAAATTTCAAAGGAGTCAGGAAGCCCACCCAGAAAAGGCTCATGTCTAGAAGTATTCAGTTAGGAAGTAGCCACAGGTGGATGTGGGCTTGAATTTGTGTGGAAGTCAGGAGACAGCTGGATGAATGAGGTTGTTGGGTAAGGAATGAAAAAAATAGAAAGTGTTAGCTTAAATTTCAGCACTTTAATACATGAGATGGTAAGGGAGAACTGTGTGGATTATAAACCTTTGACTCTCATTAATTAAAAGATGTCCATACCATAAGGATTAATGATTTGTGAGACTCAAAAAAATAAAATTCCTTTTTCATGAGATGCAATCTGAACATTTTTAAGTGACTTTAATTGTAATTTCCTGTCATCACTGTGATTTCACTGTAACTTTTTAATGCATCTATTGTTGCTGCTGTTTAGTTATGAAGTTCAACTTGTGTCTAGTCATAGCACATCTTTATCTGTATCTATACATACATGTTTATATCTATCGATCTATATCTGTGTGCGTGTGTGCGTGTGCGCGTGCGTGTGTGTGTGTGTGTGTGTGTGTGTGTGTGTGTGTGTGTGCATGTGTGCGTGTGTGTGTTTGTGTGTGCAAACTTAAAACAGATTCTAGGTACAGAACACTCCAGAAGTCCTGATCTTCTTTTTCTACCTCTTAATATACAGGACACTGCCAGGTTCTTGAATTCCCCCCTCTTTTACATATTACTTACCTCTTTATCTTTCAGTTTTGATTTCTACAGTAATTTTACAAGTAACCATTTGAAATATGTTAATTATTTATTTATTTATTTAGTTAGTTAGTTAGTTAGTTAGTTAGTTAGTTAGTTAGTTAGTTAGTTAGTTAGTTAGTTAGTTTCATTTGTTAACCTGGTAGTGTCCAACTGGACCAGAAGCCCGTTTTCAGCAGAGACCCCGGGAGAAAAGCTCCAAGAAGATTACATAGATATTTTACATTTGAGATAAGCAAATTTTAGAAAGAATAAATTGAACATAAATATTTATGCAATTGCAAATAGAACTGCAAATAGAACTTCAAACTACAAGGTTCTTAACAAGGTGTCTACAAAGTAAGCAAAATTAAACAAATAGTTTTGCCATATATATCTCATTTAAATTACAAGGTTCTAATACATGGTATCTATAAAGTAAGCAAGAATTAAACAAACAATTTTGGCATACATAATTTTTTTTTTTTTTTTAATAACAAGTTACGTTTTGAGTGTGAGAAGGCTTATATAGCCAGGATATATAGAGCAATAGGAACAAAAAGGAGTTGGAATATTGGTGGGTTGAAATGATTAGCCTGGGTGGAAACAGGAGCAAAGTCTATGTTTCAAGAACTATTCCTTAAGGGTATGCTTAAATGTATGTCTATCATTAATAGACAGAATATGCTGTGGAAGAAAGTTCCATTGTTTGGCGATAATATGGGAGTACAAGGGGATACCATACAAGTTGTGTGCTTTGCTAGCCTTATTTTATCAGCAGACCTAAGGGAAGTTAGGTTGCTGTAGGGTTGAATAAGATTTGACAGTGCTGGGCAGTTGTCAGGTTTGTATAAGACTGTGTGTGCGGCTAGTAAGTGATTCAGGGTAAGTTGATGAGAGAGCTCTAACCAGTTTAGCTGGAGAAGGGCAGTACAGTGATAGGATCTATGAGATTGACTGGTAGCAAATTTTGCAATTTTGTTATAGCAAGATTCAAGTCTATTTAGGTCAGATTTGCAAAGACTGGTAAATATTTGAGAGCAGTATTGAAGGGATGATAATAGATGGGTTCTAGCTGTTGCGAGTCTAGCATGGTCAGTGATATATGCTTTGACCCTGTAGAGTGAGCCCAGTTTGACATGCACCTTTTTAATAGTTAGTGCAAGGTGATTGTCAAACTTCAGTCCACTATCAGTTGTGATGCCAAGAGGTTTTGTATAATCAACAGGCTCTATTTTAGTGCCATTGGAAGAGGAAATACAGATGGGGGCTAGATTATTGGCTGTCAGGGTATGCTAGAAAACCATAAGTTTGTTTTTTTGGGGGTTTAGAATAAGTTGCTGGGCTGTTATGTAACTTTCAATGTTTTGGAGGACTGATTGTGTTTTTTCTTGGAGCTCTGTGATTGTGGGGCTGAGCAGATTAAGGAAGCAATATCAGCATATTGTACAATTATTGCTGGGCTTGCAGAACTATTAAAATCATTAGTAAAAACTGTGGATAGAAGTAGTCCCAAGATTGAACCTTGTCAGACTCCAACAGTTATAGGGAGTTGGAGGAAGAGTTTGTTATTCCATAAAGTGGCTTGTTTCCTATCAGACAGGTAGCTATGGAACCACTTTAGGGCTAGTGAGCTGGAATGATAAGAAGTTAGTTTGTTAAGAAGTAATTGATGTGATACAGGGTCAAAAGCTTTTGACATGTCTAGGAAGGTAGCAGAGACTAGAGAGAGAGAGAGAGAGAAATATTGGGACATGATACAGTCCCAAAATACAGAGACTGAATGGCCGAAAAAAATAGACTTACACACACCAACTCCAGAATGACTATTTCCTAGTTCTCCAAGGTATGGCAATAAGTTCGGGGTGTGTGGGAGTCTTGCCTCCCGCATTGTAAGTAGTACAGGAGGGCTTGTCTTCCTTGTAAAAAACAAGTTTAAAAGAAAACAGCAATGTTCGAGGTTCACTCTTCTCCTGGGCTTTCAATCTTTTTTTTTTTTGGTCTGTCAGCACTGGATTTTTCAAGTCTTGACATTTCAGTAGAGTGCCATACAATATATATACTCCATTCCTCACTAACTTTGAAATTATGCATTCTCTGTTAATTTCTTTATTTATCCCCCATGTAGCCAGCTGGATTCCTGCTACTCCACCATCATCTGCTTTGCCCTTACTTCTGTGCCCCTGGAACTAGAGCCAAAGGCTCTTGGGTAGAGCACCCTCTGTCACTGTTATCCGCAACAGCTACTGACTGAAGTCAGTTACCATTGGATGACAGCTAAAATCATAGTTCCTGGCAGAACACCTCTCAACCTCTCAGTGTGAGAAATGTGGACAAAGCCAAAAATAATGAGTGGACAAAGGCCCAAAGAACAAAGGACAGATTTTAAATATTGCTCTTATAAACTTAGAAAATTGCTACAATAACAGGTTTTGCATTATTATGTATTTTCTGAAGGATATGAAGTCTGAAACTCAAATGTCTGTCATTATTTCTTATTATTTAGTGACCTCAAACCTTAGTGATTTACCAGAAAATCACAAATTGTATGATTAGCAGACCAAAAATATTAGGCAAAAATCTGGACAGTGCATGAAAATCTGGACAGTTGAGAAGTATGCCTGGTAGCTGTATTCTCCCTGCTCCCTCATCTGGAGAGCTTCTCACCCTTCTACTATACATCATCTTTCCTTAACTTCTCTGCTCTGCTCCATCCCAGTCATCAATCACTTTCTTTCTAGCTAAGTTCTCCTCTAACGTTCACATTATCTGTTCCGCCTATATTCCGTTCCTTTTTCATGCCCACATCTCTAACCTTCTGTGCAGCACACAGGGGTATTTATCTCCATCTCCTTCATGTATTGATGTTGTTAAAGTTGATCCCCACAGTGTTCTTTGACTGTTGTAATTGTGGGCAAATTGATGGCAGCAAAGACTTTTTGTCTAGGTCCTTTTTTTTCCGGTAACTAAAAATATTGTGCAACAGTTGCTTAGCATGCTCAGAGAACCAGAGATCATTACAGGACATTTAAGCAGCACTGCATCAGAGATCTATCTTAAAGACTATCTCCCTTCATGCATTTTATTCTTGCAGCATATTTTCTGATATTGTCATCCTGTTAGGTTTATCCTTTATACATAGAATCATGGGTTGTTTATAATATAATTGTACTATAAAACTTCACATATTTCTGAATCATTACAACTTCTGAAGTAGCCACAGGGTGTTTAAACACCCCCAGAATTATATGTGAATTGCTGCTACCCTAAATTAAATTCAGTAACTACTCGCTTTTATGCTAGGCCCTCTAATTATATTGCCAATCATTAATAACCCTCTGCCTCAACCCATAACTGCATAAGGTCCTCTCTGGATTTTCTTGGTCCCCTGAAGGTTCATGCTCTCTATCTCTGCATGTCTAGGAGTCATTCACTGGAGCACTGCAGTAACCTCTCCTCATACAATGCAAGACTCTATAATCTTTTCCCTGTCCCTTCACCCAGATTCTCCAGTGCAAGTTTTACTTAGATATGATGGCAAATTTCCCCCTGGCATGAAGATTTCTGTCCACAGTATAAAGGAAATATATTGGCCTTGCCATCCATTCATTCATCTAGTCAATATTAGCATAAACTTTTGCCTCATAGGATAATCCTACCCTCTCTGTTCATCTTTCTCCATAATTTTTCCACTCTTGGCTTGTATTTTACCACACATATACCCTTTAACCCAATCACTATTTTCCTAAGCTACTGTTTTACACCCTTCTTTGCTATTAATGACAATTCTCTTTTCAAGGCCCAAGCTACCATCTTCTATATCTAATGTGCCATCATCATTATCTGCAATCTGTCCTTTTTACCTCATCTCTGATCTTCCTAGCCCCCCCAACAAATAAACAACCATCCAGCTATTCTGTGCACCTCTATCATATATCTCTCTCTATCTCTCTAACCCCTCTTGGCATTTCCTATCCTTGTCACAAAATCACCACATATGGAGTTTATCGATCTAAAGATGTACACATCAACACTTTACATTCTCCCTCTAGCCTTACCTCTTTATCTTTTTGTGGTTTTTATACCAGCGACATACAAGTCTCAAATGGAGATAGTAAACCAGGCTCACATTTCTTAGCTTCTTAATAACCTGCAATACTTCCTTACATAAGCCTCTTTGAGTCAACCCTCATTTTTTTACCTAAGGCATGTTGGAGCTTTTTCATCTGTTTTTTTTGCCTTGACTTTACCCAGATCACTGCAAATAAACCACATCCTACCTTTCATAATATGAATCTAATCAGGCCTAATTTCGCATTCACTCATTTTCCTTCCTCTTCCATCCTCCTCTGTTTTTTTAGCCTAATTGTCCTCTGTACTAACCAGTCCTCCTCCCTCAAATAATAAATTCCCTTCACTTTGCAAAGTTCTTTCCTCCGTATCTTCTACTTTCAAATCCTTAATATACTCTGAGCCTTTAGTTTTTCATTTGGGTTTAGTGTACCTATAGTACTTTGCATCATAGCGTCCTGTAACCGTACTCCATGCCCCATTCAACTCTCTACCTCCTTATCTGTTTTACTATCTGCTACCTGCTTCTTAGAACCCCTTCTACAGACATCTCTGTCTTGCTTTCTTACCCATCTTAACCTACTCTTCTACAGTCCTCTGAGCAACATTTGCAACCATTACTTGCCCTTAAAAGTCTTGCATCACCTCAGCCGCCCTTTTACTACACATTCACAGCCTTCCTTTATTTATTCATCCTAACCTTCAGTTCCGTACACTCTTGCTTCAAAGTCTTTTATTGTCCCCAAGTATGTCAAAAGATGCAACATTACTGCTACAACCATCATGGTGACTATCTCTAACCCTCCTCAAGGTGTTTATCTTTTCTGACCACCTATCCTACATCACATTCACATTTTTCCTTGTCTCCTCTCAGATATTTTTTATTATTTTCTGAAAGCAATATTTCCCCTCTAAAATTTGACCCCCCCCCTCCCTCTTCAGGCATACGTTACATACATCATTGACACGTGTCAATAATCCAAATATAAACACAAGACTTGCATAAACTGATCTGCTTGATATTTGTCACTATCGCCCATCACATCACTGTTCAGTACACCTTAATGTGACACATAGCTAGATCATTTACAGCACAGATAATGTGATTTATGTGATGTAAGACGTATTGCTACAGTACATTGTGAGTTGCAATAAATACATTTCTGTTGTCAGTCTGTCAAACTAACAGCATTGACCATTCCCCTAAACATATGTCTTGTAAATTACAATTGTGTGTGCTCTCTGATGCTTGCAATAAGACTTCTCCTGCAGTGTGAGAAATTAATATATGTGTCTGTAGAGTGTGGACTTAAATGGGCAGGTGTTAGAATCTAGCAATGTCTAACTAGTATGAGTGTGTCTGACTATAGTAACAGGAAGGATTGGCTTATCTAACAGATCTGATGTGCGCACTGCCACCTAGTGGGACATTATAAACAGGAAGATGGTTCACCAACTTTTGCACTCCCTTTTATGTTAGATATGCATTGCAACACAATAAATGTCTGCTGCCTGACACTTGCAATAAGACTTCTTCTGTGTTATGAGCAGTTAATACATGGTTCTATATAGTATGGACTTAGATAGGTAGGTGTTTGAATCTAGCAATGTCTAATTACATAACAATGTAACAAAAGAACGATAGGCAGGAATGTGTTAATCAACAGATGTGATGTGGTTAATTCAACCCAGGGTAACACTGTATGGCAAAAGCTAAGTCCCCACTACTAAAGGTGACTCAGAACAAAGTACAAACTAGACAAAGAAGTACTGAGTTCAACACCACGATTAAAATGTTTCAGCTTTAATAAGCAAAGTTAAAACTCACTAAAACTATTGCAAAGCTTAAAAACAGATAAAGCATCAAATGATAAGTGCTTTCTTCTTCCGACCGAGACTTCCTGTGCTTCATTTCATATCCTTAAACAAATATTCACCAATCAGTTGATTTCCTTGCAATGTCAGTCCCTCCTACCACAAGCTGTCAATCACTTTCTTGGCGGCAGACAAGCCTCCAATATTAAGCAATGGAGAAGCATTTCTGTTTCAGAATAGGTTTCAATGGAACCATTACATTTAAGCCTGGCTATCGGTTAGCTCTTAAATTATTTATCCACCCAATTTCATGAATCTCAGTATTGTCTTGTACATCCCCAGCTCTATGTTTATTTAACATTTGTTAACCAGGAAAGTCTGACTTGGAACAAAGCCAATTTTCAGTGGAGGCCCAGGGAGAAAGGCTCCAGATGCATGTCTTTGTAATGTGGGAGGAAACCAGAGCACATGGAGAAAACTCACACAAACACAGGGAGGACATGCAGACTCCACACAGAAGGCACCCCAGCCGAGAATCAAACCGGAGAACCTCTTACTCTGAGGCAACAACGCTACTGCTGCACCACTGCGCCATCCATGGGAACACATTCTATAGCTTTAAAGCTAAAATAATGGGTTGTATTTAAGCTAATATGAGATGCCAGTGCATTTTTCATGTCCTTTTGCAAGATATCTCATAAGTGGAGTAAAACCCTGTCTTTCAAACGTTGGTCAGTTTTGCCTAAATAGAAACAAGGCCAAAGGTGGCAGCATGCTAGATGTACAAGATGTTCATTGTTGCAGGTTGCTTTAACATTGAATGCATAGCTCTTGCCTGTAGTTGGATGGATGCAAATACTACTAGTATCTATAAACTGACAGGCTTTACATCTTCTGCATTTGTGGGTTCCTTGTCTCAAAATATTAACATTTTTCTTGGGAAAACTATCTTTATTGCAGAAAAGTCTTTTGATGTTCTTCTTGTTTTGAATTTGAACCTCAGTCGTTCTCCTACGATGTTTTTTTATTATATCATCTTCAGTCAAAACAGGCCAGAACCTTCTGATTACATCACATACCTTCTTGCGGTCTGTACTAAAAGTAAGGTCACAATTTAAATTGGTTCCTTCAAGGTTCCTTGTGACTTGAGGTGTATCCAATGTCACATTGCCAGTACTACATCTGGAGAAGTAGGGACGTCCTTTTGTTCGTCTTAAAATTTCAGGGTGGATTTTGGCAGTCAAGTCATCTCTACTGTAGCCCCTATTAGACAGATTCTCTTCTAGTTGCCTGCATTCTTTCTGGAATATATGCTCATCCTGGAGATACATACAAGTTGATTCTCATAGATGTTTCTATGGACAAACCCAGGGTGCATACTACTCCTGTGCAGAAAATGGTTCTTCTAAGGGCTTTTCTTGTAGACATGCATACTTATTCCACTGGTTTGGTCTAACTGCAGGCATATGTCAAGAAAATATATCTCATTCCTTGACTACTGAAGTGTAAATTTCAAAAACTCTGTAGTAGTTTCAGGGTATTTAGAAAAAGACTTAAGCTCATTTTGATTCACATTCCAAAGGATAAAAATATAATCCACAAAACGTCCATAGTATATAATATTAGTAGACCAAGGATTCTTATCGCACAAAACATGCGCTGATTCCCATTGTACCAATACTATGTTTGAATAACTATTGGCACATGGGGTGCCCATAGCTACATCCCATACTTGCCAATAATAAGTACTACCATATGAAAATACACTGTTTTCCAAGATTAGTTCTAATAGAGAACATATCAAGTTGGAGTTCAATCCGAATGGAGATAAAAAATCTCTGACTGCTTCAATCCCATAGGAATGCGGTATCACTGCGAATAAATTATTTACATCCATTGTCACTAATAAGAGATTGGCCATTCTGTCCACGTCTTGCATTTTCCTGGAGAAATCCTTTAAAAAGCTACCTGAGTAGTAGGGACCGACATTGCAAGGAAATCATCTGATTGGTGAATATTTGTTTAAGGATATGGAATGAAGCACAGGAAGTCATGGTCTGAAGAAGGCAAACTTGCTAAAATCGCTTATCATTTGATGCTTCATCTGTTTTTAAGCTTTGCAATAGTTTTAGTGAGTTTTAACCTTTATTAAAGTTGGAGCATTTTGATCACGTTGGTGAACTCAGTACTTCTTTGCCTAGAGGTTAATACTGTATGTAGGGTTACCACCTTCTTTCGTGGCTAAAACCGGAGTAAAGCCATGCCCCTCGTGTCACCAATCACCCCACCCACCCAACCCTCTCTCCTGCCCACATTCCACCCATTTTGTGACATCATGATGACATCACTTGGTGGCAACCCCCTCTTTTTTCATTCCTGCTGCCTGCTTTCAGCTGATTTACTATGCTTTTCTGTAAAAAAAGCATAGTAAATCAGCCGATTTACAAACTCCAATAGTCTGTTTTCTTTTTGAAACAGAATACTGGAGTTTGTACAGTGTTTTCCGGACTACTGGAGAATCAGTTTGATTTCCGGATAGTCTGGAAAAAAAATGGAGGGGTGGCAAGCCTGTATGGTTACAGGATTTTAGTCTCTCCAACCCCCTTTTAGATCAGATATATCAATTAAAACACACTGCTAAAGTCATCCCTTTCGGTGTGTGCAAAATGTCTCTGTTATGACTTATTCCATGGTGTCAAGGATTAATACACAGTTCTACAGAATAAGGACTTAACCAGGTGTTTGAATCTGGCAAAGTATAAGTACTATATGTTTGTGAGATAATATTTACAGACAAGATTATCTTAATCAACAGATGTGATACAGATAAATCACAGTTGTGTCAACACTTACATGGCTACAGGATTTTGATCCCTCAAACCTCATTTTAGGGGAGCATAACCATTCAAACATACCACTGAAGTCATCCCTTCAAGTGTGTGCTTTCTGATGTATTGGTTATGAATTCTTCTGTGGCATTAGTGGCTAATACGCATTCTGTGGCATTAGTGGCTAATACACAGTTCTGTGGAATATGGACCCAGTTAGGCAGGTATTGAGTCTAGCACAGTGTAAGTAGTGAGTGTGTAAGAAAATGCAAACAGGCAGGACTGGTTTCTCTAAGATATTTGATGTTTACGATTTCACTTAGTGGAAACATTTACAATGAGAGAGAGAAAGGTCAATTTTTTGCATTCCTTTTTATGGAAGCCATGTGTATTCCAACACAACACTCTTTGATGTGACTTCTTTTGTATCATCAGAGATTAGTTCACAGCTCTATAGACTGCCAGTTTAGTTAAGGAAGGGGTTGAATCTAGCAAAATTTAAAAACTGTAACTGTGACACACAGGACTACCTTAATCAATATATGTGATGTGGATAGTTCGACATAAGGAAGACATTTATATGGCTAGATGATTTTGATCCCTCATACCCCACTTTTTAGGGAAAACATATCCATTCAAACAAATGGCACAAGTTATCACTTCTAGTGTGTATTTTCTGGCAAGTGTGACTTGTTCTGTGGTGTCATCAATAACTGCATAAGTCTAAAAGATGTTGAAGTACAGTGCAGATATTTGAATCTGGTAGTGTGTGACTTTTATTATTTTGTCAAGAACAGAGTGGTAAAATGTCATTTTTGACAGATCTTGATATGTGGCATGCTACTGAGTGGTAACACTGTCACATGATTTTGGCTTATGATCCCCAGGGGATACATTCCTTTTAAGGCAGCCCATATGCACTCAACACAATGCTCAGGTTATCTCTACATTATGTTCCTTCACACAACACTGTTATGAATTCTTCTATGGTGTTAGCAGCAACTTCACATGTCTACAGACTGTTTGAATTAAATGGCCATGTGCTCACATCTTGCATTATCTACCTTGTATTAGTGTGTAAAAATATGACAACAAAAAGGACATTGGTGACATGGAATTGATTAATAAACTTGTGGCATCTCATATTTTGTTATGGTTTGTGGATTGGTGGGTGGTTTTCATCCCTTGGGTACAATGTTTCCTTGTGTGCATGTCCAAAATAATACTGTATGTATTGCATTTTCGATTGTGCAACAGTTAGCACAAAGCAACACAAGATTTATTGTCTTTACTCATTTTGTGACAATAAATGCTGTGAATCTGTGTCCAGTATCTTGACTCGGCTGACTGTCACACAATGGAGATAGGCAACCATGCGTGGAGGACAAATTATATATTCAACTCTTATGAGTTCCTATAGGCTCATAGGGGAACAATGAATGGCAGATAGTGAAGCTGAAAGAAATATAAATTAAAATATAAATTAAAACATAGGTTTGCTGAAAGAATGTTTCTAACTGGACAAAAAAGCTAGGAAATCACTCCACTGGTCACCCACAAGTAAAAAATAAAGTCCGTTTTATTAAGCACTTTTCATCTCTCCTTATAGGGAGACTTCTTCAGGTAGTAGTAGTTTACATGGCTCAGTGCCAACACTATCCGGCTTTCTATATTGGAAAAATGGACCGCAAATTAAGGAAAAGAGTATATGAGCATTTATATTATATTTCCAAAATGAAAAAAGAAAGTGCACTAGCTAGACATGTTGAAGCATTTCCAGATCATACATTCAAATTTAGGGCTATTGACTGTGTGAATTCAAATGGAAGAGGTGGTCCCGATTCATTAATGTTGGAGAAGCATGAATTGAGGTGGCAGCTTCGTACAGACGCCTGCCATTTTCCAGGTTTGAATGAAGTGTATTCTATCCTGTGTATTCTTAAATTGAAAAATCTAGAGAGGTAGGCTCATGAAAGGTATAAGTAAGTCTATACCCTCTGGTTGTAAGGTGCTGTCATGTGGACAGAATGGGTCAGGATAAATTATTTTAATAAATTATTTTAATATTTTAATATTTTAATTTTCATCAGAATGAAGACATTAAAAATAAAAATATACATGAAATAAATAATGCTGATTTTGTATTTTAGGCTAAATATTTTTAAGACTATATTTAAGGCATTACTTGTAAAATATTGAAATCAATGTTACAGTTAATAATATGTGGATCTCATAGGGAAGGGTGTCTTTAAATGGAGGTGTGTTAAGTGTCACATGATTGATGACTTTTTTATTTAAACTTTGCATTTGTACATGTCTGTTATCTGAAGAAGTCTCCCTATAAGGAGAGATGAAAAGCGCTTAATAAAACAGACTTTATTTTTTACTTGTGGGTGAACAGTGGGAGTGATTTCCTAGCTTTTTTATCCTGTTTGTGTTTTTTTGGCTTTTTTGGTGTTTACATGAAAGAATGTTTCTACTCAGCATTCATAAATGACCAAAGTAAGATTCCAGGCTATGAAAAATGTGATCAAATATGGCATATACATTTATCATTCATGCCTTAGATAAACAGTACTTAAAGGTGAATGACTTTACATTATGCTTCAAGCATTTTGGGGGAGGGGTTATAGTGTTACCCAGCAAAAATATCTGTCTGATTTTTCATGTGTGGTTGATAGTTTGCTTTCTTCCAAACCTAGAATCAGTAACGCCTCACATATGTAATGTTATTCTGTGTCACCATATCTCTATGCCACTCTCTTTATTCTACTTTTCGTCTCACTCTTTCTTTATTCTCATAAAATGCAAAGACATTTCTTGCCTTGTGATATACAGTTCTCCAAGTCTAGTGTCATTCATTGCTAACAAAAAAATGGTTAGCATTTTGTCTCTTAAAGGCCATGAATGTTCTTGGCACAGAAAACCATCTAGTCCAAGATGTATTTCATTTTATATTCATTCTTCTTGCCAGTCATTGCAATCATACGTCTCAGCTGTCCAGAGTTTTGCAGAATTTCCATATTTTGCCTTATATTTTTGTCCAGATTTCTTGTGTCAAGAGGTTAAGAGGTTGTTGTTGTCTTTCGGCTTTTCCCGGTTAGGGGTCGCCACAGCGGAACTCTGGTCCACTAATGATTGGCAGTAGATTTTCATGAATGCCAAGGTGCCAGCTCGAAGTTCAACCTTCAATGAAGGCACACCCATTTACGCATGTCTTTCTAATGCCCACCCAACCGCGGGGAGGACATGCAGACTCCCCACAGAAGGCACTCCCCGCACTCTAGCCAAGAATCGAATGGGAGAACCTCTTGCTGTGAGGCAACAATGCTACCGTGATTGCAATAAGTGCCTAAGTGCACAATCGCATTGTCTCATTCTGTCTATGTAGTGACATGTACTCTTAGTAGAATCCACTCGGCGCTTAAGCTTACCTTGTAATGTCATTCAGGTCTAGTAGTGCTACTGCTTCCCTGAAAAGTCAATGATCGGTGCACTTCCTTTCTTCCTTCTCATTATACTGGCATTCAGTAAGATTATGACACTAAAACGTGGAACATAACTCCTAAGGGTAGCATAGGGTGAACAGTCGGTGGAGAAAGGATGTGAAGAAATCAGGAGATATGAAGTAATTAGAAATAAAGGACAAATAAAATGGCTGTCTCTAGTGGGGAGCTACAGCAGGCAGAGATCACATCTAGTGAAGTCGGTTTTTGATTTACATTCTGGAGCAAGCATCCTTTTTCACCAACACACATGTATCTGCTTTTGCATCCAGTGCTTAGAATTTCACTTATTCCACTTTGAAACAAGTTCCTTTCTTGTTAATCATATCTGCAGGTCCAGTGAAATAAGTGTAATTATGTTAGTTGATGACGTTCTGTGCCCCACACTTTCTTCCTTATCCTGCATGGTGAAAGTCTATTATTTAAGTTTATTATCTTCATCTCTTCTCTTGAGCTGAGCACTTCTTGATATTTCTGCATGCCTCCATAGGTTGCTCACTGTAAATCAAACATTTTTGATATGCAGTGAAAGGAAAGGATAGATGAAAATTTCAAAACCTACATTATCGAAGAGTACCACAGACTTGTACTGCATCTAATCTTTTCAAAAACTAGAACTGATTCTAAATTGTGTAATATCAAACTAGACAAGCAACACAGGTGTGCAAAGCTGATCTTTGATGTCAACATATGGTGGTCCCTAACATTCCTGCACTTATTTCATCACTGTTTCTGAAATAAAAGAAGCTTGAGAGGAAGACTGCTAAGGCATGACTGAGTCATGTTTACTGATACCATTTTAATATTTTTCTATAGTGAGAAGTTCAGACTCATAGCCATATTGCAAAATAATTTAAGAGTTGCAGTGTGTTGTGTCTGTAAGTCACTTTAGGTTGATTGCTGTGCAGGTTTAACTACCTTTGGACAGTGCATTGCATTGCAATCATTATAAAAGCCCTTGTGTTTTAGCATTTGAGTGAAATAAGGGTCTTTAATGTACCACATTTTCCTGAACTACCACTAAAAGTGCTGTATGTTTGGTGATAAGATACAGGTAGGACTGATGCTCTGAATACATCTGAGAAGACTATTACTTTAGCAAAGTGGTATATATAAATGAACAGCTAAGTGAATACGTGCATTTTAAAACTTTCCATAATTTTACAGTGGGATGCATATAGTACTGCATCATTACTCAGAATAAGCATTAGGCAAGAGAAAGTATTTTCTATCCTAGCTTGCCTAAGATAGTAATTGTCTAATTCAATTACAGAACATACTATTCAAGAAATAATTAATTTAATAAATTTAATAATAATTAATAAACTTCTTAATCCAGGAAATACAACTACTCCCACACCTTCTGGCTTTAACCTTAGCAACTCCACTCTGATCCCAGATGCCTTCAACAACTATTTTACAGAAGTTATTCAGACCCTAGCTAATTCACTACCCACTTCTACTCCTACCTTATCTATTACTTCTAATACCTCCTCTAACACCTTTCGTATTCAACCTGTTGCCACATCTCTTATCTTTAAGCTTCTCAAGAAACTTAAACCTTGCACTCCATCTGCTGACCAACTCCCATCTGAATACCTACAAATTGCTGCAGAAGCTATAGCATACCCTATTTCCATACTTATTAATAGAACTAGCTCTGAAGGAAAAATCCCCACCATATGGAAAATATCTCACATCATCCCCCTACATAAAGGGGGCTCCTCTACTGAGCTCTCAAACTTTCGACCTATTGCCTTACTCTCCCCTTTATCAAAGATCATGGAAAGATGCATACACAAACAAATTCTTTCCTACCTTCTACAAAACAGACTTCTAGCCAATTGTCAACATGGTTTTAGACCTTCCCACAGCACTACAACTGCCCTCCTTTCCTTTACTGACATTATTAATAATAATAAGAACAATAATCTCCTCTCCTCTGCACTATTCCTAGACCTGTCAAAAGCCTTTGACATGGTTTACCATAACATACTTCTTGACAAACTAAATCTCTATTGTCTGAGCTCTCAAGCACTGCAATGGTTTAGGAGCTATCTCCAACACAGGCAACAAGCAGTTCTATGGCAGAATAACCTATCATCCTTACTACCAGTAAACATAGGTGTTCCACAAGGCTCAATCTTAGGTCCCTTGCTTTTTTCCCTTTTTATTAATGACCTACATGTAAACATTCCCCAAGCCATCTGCATTCAATATGCCGATGACTCAACTTTAATCTGTTCTGCTAATAATGTTTCCTCACTACAATCCCTTACTCAAACAGCTTTCCATAAAGTTGAAAATTGGTTTATGGAACATTCCCTCCTTCTAAATCCCAAAAAAACAAAACTTCTTCTCTTTTCTCCTACTCTCAAATCTTCCTCACCTTTCTTCTCCATCTCCTCTAATGATGCCACCTGTATAAGCCCAGACATGACCACTGCCTATTAGCTATTACTATTGACAACCGTCTTAATTTTGATCACCATATTGATAACACCATCAAATCAGTTAACAAAAAAATAGGTACTCTCTACAGAATTAAACCCTTCCTTACCCCAGCAGCTAGAAAAACCATTGCCCAAACCCACCTGATCTCTACCCTTTTCTATGCCTCTGCCATTTATACTAACTTATCAAAAAATAACATTACCAAACTCTCTACCTGCTACAACAGTATAACTAGATTCATTACGGCTACACCCTTCAGAACTCACCACTGTCTTAACCTCAGACAACTGGATTGGTTAGAACTTAATAGCCACTTACTCTATCAACAACTTACTATCATTCATAAGTCCCTTTACTACCCAGATGCTACCCTAGCCTTACAAAACTAATTACCCCTTATAAAAACCTAGCCACACTCCGATCTGCTAACAAACTACTAGTAGCCTCGACTAAATCTTACAATAAAGCTGGTGACTCATTATTTTCAAATTCTGTCCGGAAAGTCTGGAACCAACTCCCTCAAGAAATAACCAACATTGACTCCACATCCCTTTTTAAAAAACATATCAAAGAGCTCCTAAAAACCCACTGGCTATGTCCCTGTGCTAACCCTGACTGAAAACACTACCCCCTTACTCTTACTTCACTCACCCTCCCCTGTTTCTTGCCTCTAAATGCCACACTTACTGATACCAGCCACTTCCTTATTTTGAATCCTCTATACATTTTACCTATTCTCTCTTTCATCTTTAATATAGGCAATTTTTAGTGGCTTCCTAATCAGCTCTTTTTATTACTCTTACTCACTTTCCTGCTTACCTGAAATTTCTGTTTTTAACCAGCTGTTTCATTTATAGTTGTTAATTATAATTTTAGGTTGTCTAGTCTGTGTCTGTTTTTCTCTTTTACTCTTTTAGTATTACTCATGCTTACCATTGTATCATTTTGTACTTTTGCTTGCTATTGTCTTTTGTATTGTAAAGGTTTGCTTACTGCCTGTATTTTGGAGCTTTTCTCCCCGGGCCTCTACTGAAAATGGATATATGTCCAGCTAGACTAGCCCGGTCAACAAATGTAAAATAAATAAAAATAAATAAATAATGCATCTGTGATGTTCATTATATTGATCACTGCTGCAGTACCCTTAGCTATATGGGTTATATCCTGCCAAGGATATAACAGCCAGCCAGCTTTTAAAGCTTCAGGACACCATCCATGCACCCAAACTTTCAGGCAGCTTGAGCTGAGCTGACTACAAACAAGTTTGGGCATGAAGGCCTTCAGAGCTTTACTGCCACTTCTGAGGCTTTCGGGGATCGACGACCAGCTTCTGTTTTCCTTTGCTAGGCAGATAAGTTTCCTTTGAGGGGAAAAAAAACATCCATTTTCTTAATTATGTTGATATTTTATTATTTTCCTCTTTGGGAAAGTTATTTTAAAACTTGCAGTGTTGTGTTTTGAGGCACTGTTTCAAGACTGTGATATACTTGTAAAGAGAGTCCTTTTTTCCCAGTTTAAAAGTGGTGAAAAGTAAATGAAAATATTTATTCTGTGTAGAAATGATGTTTATTTTACTTGTGTGGGGCTGGCATAGTGTAAAGGGTAATCAACTAAAATGAATTGAGCAAGTCCCAAAATATGGAGACTGAATGGCTGAAAGACTGGACTTATGCTAAATCCACGACGCCATTTCTCAGAATATTCCATTTTCTCTATGGTATGGAAGTCTCTGGGTTAATATATATACGTTTTCAGGTGTGGGAGTGCAAGGGGGCATGCAACTCCCTGCAAAAAGAGGTTTAAAAGAGAAGAGTGATTTTTGTGATTTGGTCTTCTACTGTGTTTTCAGTATTTTTTTTAGCTTTTTGGCACTCAACATTTCGAGTGCAGACACTTCAATAGGGAGCCATTTTAAAGTGCTTTTTACTGTGTTTTTCTGTCAAAAAAATAACTGTTGTGGACTGGTAACATATAGGTTCATATATATATATATATATATATATATATATATATATATATATATGTGTGTGTGTATATATATATCTATATATATATATATATATATATATATATATATATATATATATACCAGCATATCAGAGCCAATGCAAAAATGATTAGATGCATCTGTTTTAGAGCACTGGCAGATCTCAGCATTAAGAATTAAATATTATTCAAATACTAAATAAATATATTCAAAAGCCTATAAACAACAGGAAAGAAAATTCCTGGCCTCCTGGTCTCTCATAGACTGGTCAGTCATTATTTAAAACACTTAAGATTATCTCATCACCAAACACTAAACCTTACATACGCAACTATCCACTACCTAACGAAACCAACCCCTAAAGGTCCGTCAAGCACACCTAACCTAACCCAGTGCATTCAATATGCCGATGACTCAACTTTAATCTGTTCTGCTAATAATGTTTCCTCACTACAATCCCTTACTCAAACAGCTTTCCATAAAGTTGAAAATTGGTTTATGGAACATTCCCTCCTTCTAAATCCCAAAACAAAACTTCTTCTCTTTTCTCCTACTCTCAAATCTTCCTCACCTTTCTTCTCCATCTCCTCTAATGATGCCACCTGTATAAGCCCAGACATGACCACTCGCCTATTAGCTATTACTATTGACAACCGTCTTAATTTTGATCACCATATTGATAACACCATCAAATCAGTTAACAAAAATAGGTACTCTCTACAGAATTAAACCCTTCCTTACCCCAGCAGCTAGAAAAACCATTGCCCAAACCCACCTGATCTCTACCCTTTTCTATGCCTCTGCCATTTATACTAACTTATCAAAATAACATTACCAAACTCTCTACCTGCTACAACAGTATAACTAGATTCATTACGGCTACACCCTTCAGAACTCACCACTGTCTTAACCTCAGACAACTGGATTGGTTAGAACTTAATAGCCACTTACTCTATCAACAACTTACTATCATTCATAAGTCCCTTTACTACCCAGATGCTACCCTAGCCTTACAAAACTAATTAGCCCTTATAAAAACCTAGCCACACTCCGATCTGCTAACAAACTACTAGTAGCCTCGACTAAATCTTACAATAAAGCTGGTGACTCATTATTTTCAAATTCTGTCGGAAAGTCTGGAAAACTCCCTCAAGAAATAACCAACATTGACTCCACATCCCTTTTTAAAAAACATATCAAAGAGCTCCTAAAAACCCACTGGCTATGTCCCTGTGCTAACCCTGACTGAAAACACTACCCCCTTACTCTTACTTCACTCACCCTCCCCTGTTTCTTGCCTCTAAATGCCACACTTACTGATACCAGCCACTTCCTTATTTTGAATCCTCTATACATTTTACCTATTCTCTCTTTCATCTTTAATATAGGCAATTTTAGTGGCTTCCTAATCAGCTCTTTTTATTACTCTTACTTACTTTCCTGCTTACCTGAAATTTCTGTTTTTAACCAGCTGTTTCATTTATAGTTGTTAATTATAATTTTAGGTTGTCTAGTCTGTGTCTGTTTTTCTCTTTTACTCTTTTAGTATTACTCATGCTTACCATTGTATCATTTTGTACTTTTGCTTGCTATTGTCTTTTGTATTGTAAAGGTTTGCTTACTGCCTGTATTTTGGAGCTTTTCTCCCCGGGCCTCTACTGAAAATGGATATATGTCCAGCTAGACTAGCCCGGTCAACAAATGTAAAATAAATAAAAATAAATAAATAATGCATCTGTGATGTTCATTATATTGATCACTGCTGCACTAACCTTAGCTATATGGGTTATATCCTGCCAAGGATATAACAGCCAGCCAGCTTTTAAAGCTTCAGGACACCTTCCATGCACCCAAACTTTCAGGCAGCTTGAGCTGAGCTGACTAAAAACAAGTTTGGGCATGAAGGCCTTCAGAGCTTTACTGCCACTTCTGAGGCTTTGGGATACCAGCTTCTGTTTTCCTTTGCTAGGCAGATAAGTTTCCTTTGAGGGGAAAAAAAAACATCCATTTTCTTAATTATGTTGATATTTTATTATTTTCCTCTTTGGGAAAGTTATTTTAAAACTTGCAGTGTTGTGTTTTGAAGCACTGTTTCGAGACTGTAATATACTTGTAAAGAGAGTCCTTTTTTCCCAGTTTAAAAGTGGTGAAAAGTAAATGAAAATATTTCTTCTGTGTAGAAATTATGTTTATTTTACTTGTGTGGGGCTGGCATAGTGTAAAGGGTAATCACCTGAAATGAATTGAGCAAGTCCCAAAATATGGAGACTGAATGGCTGAAAGACTGGACTTATGCTAAATCCATGACACCAGTTCTCAGAATATTCTGTTTTCTCTATGGTATGGAAGTCTGTGGGTTAGTATATATACGTTTTCAGGTGTGGGAGTGCAGGGGGGCATGCAACTCTCTGCAAAAAGAGGTTTAAAAGAGAAGAGTGATTTTTGAGATTTGCTCTTCTCCTGTGTTTTCAGTATTTTTTTTAGCTTTTTGGCACTCAAGTGCAGACACTTCAATATGGAGCCATTTTAAAGTGCTTTTTACTGTGTTTTTCTGTCAAAAAATAACTGTTGTGGACTGGTAACATATAGGTATATATATATATATATATATATATATATATATATATATATATATGTGTGTGTGTATATATATATATATATATATATATATATATATATATATATATATATATATGCCAGCATATCAAAGCCAATGCAAAAATGATTAGATGCATCTGTTTTAGAGCACTGGCAGATCTCAGCATTAAAAATTAAATATTATTCAAATACTAAATAAATATATTCAAAAGCCTATAAACAACAGGAAAGAAAATTCCTGGCCTCCTGGCCTTTCATAGACTGGTCAGTCATTATTTAAAACACTTAAGATTATCTCATCACAAACTTCATGCATTAGCTTCGGCTTTAAGTCATATATAGGATATGTGACAAATGTGTAACAGTAAATGCACTTCTCAGAATCCTGTACTATTATTCATTTAGCAATTACTTTTTTCTAATTTAACATTATTCATTTTTAATGAAACAAGTGAACCGGTCCATGTCTGACTCTTTTTCACCTATGACTTTGCCATAATAGCAAGGATAAATGCAGTCTGCATGAACAATTTATAGTGGCCAATGAACCAGCATTTTCTGGGAGCAGGGAGGAGTTGGAAAGTGGAAAAAACTGAAGCATCTGAAGAAATCTCTCACAGACATGGGAATAACTTATGGGCTCTATATAACCAATGATGAGCAGAAGTCAGGACTGAACCACAACTGGAGCTATGAGGCAACCATTTTAAGAGCCATTGTATTAAATGGTTTAAAGGAAATAGCAAAGGAAGAACCAACTCTTTAAGCTTACAATTTGAAGAATCTGCTGCATATCCTTACAAACAAATCAAATGACCTGACATTTGTTAGTAAAGAAAATGTTTCTCTTGTACATTACTGACAAAAACTAAACTGAACCCAGGCAGATATTGTTTTTCAGCCTTCTCTCTAAAACCAAGTGGAGTACAGAAATAAAAGTTGCATAACTATATAATTGCAAAGGTCAGCAGCCTACTGCTGGAATGCCTTAAATGCCAAAGTGAAGATAAAAGCCATCACAAACAATAAGACTAGTAGGTGCAATGCAGAGTCACTGAAAATCATGCAGCAGCAGCAATGTTTCAGCTTCTTATCCTTGCCAGACAAACAGCAAGTTGACTAGCAAGTACTGAAGGGAAACACAAATGCATGCATGCACACACATACACACACGCGCACACGCACACACACACGCACACACACACACACACACACATACCCACACGCGCACACATACACAGACACACACCAGTTTCTACTGAAATAATATGTAGAACAACCCCAGCAAGTGTACTGGAAGAATGAACTATTTCTTAAATATTAATAATAAGAAATGACACTTTCCAAGCAGCCAAAGTACTAACTGCTTGATAAACACAAAATATAAGCTGACACTTTGCCAGCAGCCAGAGTCTTAACTGCTTTGACTGTACTCCACCAATGTCTTAGAACATTCATAAGTATATGCACAGTATATACATTTACAGGGCATTCCAGAGTTATCATTAAATCCACCAATGTCTTGAACATTCATGTATATGCATAGTATATAAATCTGTAGGGCATTCCAGGGATAGCTTTAAATCCAACAATGTCTTAGAACATTCATACGTATATGCACAGTATATACATCTATAGGACATTCCAGGGATATCAATGATAAATTGCATGTGTACACACAGAAATAAACATTCAGGGAGACCATATTTGATTATATAAGGGAATTATTTAAAACAGATATAGATATATGAAACACAGTTGTTTTACAATGATATCATCATTGACAGGATCATAGTGATAGATAGATAGATAGATAGATAGATAGATAGATAGATAGATAGATAGATAGATAGATAGATAGATAGACAGACAGATAGATAGATAGATAGATAGATAGATAGATAGATAGATAGATAGATAGATAGAAAGACTGATAGTTAGATTTATAGCTAGATAAAATGTCACTGTTTAGCAACAATACATCATTTTCAGGATTTTGGGTAAGTCATACATTTAGCCATAATGAAGGCTTACAGTTTGGTTATGTGGATTGTGCTCTCATGACCAAACACCACCCAGTCCACACTATGGGTAAAAAATAAGACATGACAGAATACATCAAACTAAAAACAGGCCATGTATGGGATTTGAGAAGCCAAGAAGCACCTCACTGAACTCCTAAAGGAGGCATCTGAATCACATGCCCAAATCAGAGAAGATAAGATATTCCAAGAAACTGGAACCAACCTGACGAACACTAGCTTGCCAAACTATTCCAGGCAGGTCCTTGGAACAGCTAGCAGATTGTCATCTGATGAACTGATTGTCAAACCAGAACATAATTAATTGGGCGCTATCTCATGCAAGCAGGACCCAGACTGTATAGCACTCAGAAGGTAAGAAGAAGAAATTTAAATACAGACTTGGCAGTGCCGAGTAGCCAGTGTCAGTCCAACAACTATGGAGTGTCTCCCATTACTGGAAACTCCTAATCAGTAGTCCTCCTGAGGAATTCCACATCCTCTGTAGCCACACCAGGTCAATGTCTTAAAACATATCTTATAGGGCATGATAATATTCCAGGTCAAAAGATACAAACACATGTATCACTGCTGCAGAGTCTGATGATGGTATAAGTTTCTGAATCTGTGAAATATTCTTTAGGTGATAATAGAACAAACTAACAACAACACAGATGTGGTCTTTCAGTAGCAACCTGTCATCAAGAATCATGCCGAGATCACTTACCTGAGAAATACATTTCAGTTAGTTTCCTCAATGAGCATTAAGGTGGAAGCCAAGAAAAGAGGAAGGTGTGATGGATGAATAGTAGCATGCATTAGCATCCCCTTAGTCTTAGATGGGCTGAGATTGACACAACTGTCAGTCATCCATAGACAGAGTCGAAGAAACCTCTAAAGAGAAGTAATGTATGGCACAGACGCTTGGGTAGCTATCATCAACAAAAGACTCATAAGAAATACCTCTCTGTCAATGACCTCTACAAGGGGTACTCTATGAGTGGCTCAAAATATAAGGTTCTGTTGAAACCACGGTTAAGTTTTCAGACACTTGACAACAGTGCCAGGATGCATTGTATCAAAAGCCACTAAGCTATAGAGAAGAACCATGATCAAATACAATGTTTGATCACGATTTTAAGACAATCATGGCAATCCTATTGATGTTATCTTAGTTTTGTGCTTAGAACTAGATGCAGAATCCCTCACGTCAAAGATGTCATAAGAAGTTAAATGAGTATATTTGTGTATATACCACTTTCTTAGTGGCTGCATATATAAAAAAGGTTACAGACAAGGCAAAAATTCACTGAGTATTACTCTCTAGAGTGACCTTCAAGAGAATGAGCTAGATAATTCCTCATTTAAGAGCAAACAGTCCAGAAGACAGCTAATCCCAGTGAATTTAGGCAAGATTTACAAGTAAACCAAGATCCAGAGAGTAGAAAGTAAGACTGACTTATGCAGCTGCATTCATAACTTCATCACCACTGACATAATCCAACTCAACCCAGGAAAACACAAGGGTGTCAGCACAAGACATATCACAATAAACCATGGATACATTATTTGGAGAGAGCTACCTAATCTTTGTAACCTTCTCGGCTAAGAATTCTATGACTTCTTCAGTCTGAGTGGAAGAAAACAACTCTGAGCAGTGACAGAGTCTGGGCAGCACAGCCTACTCACCATCTCAGATAGTGTAATTGAGTAATTATATACAGCAGGGCATGCACTGGACAGAGGATACTCCTTCACACATGCAATTCCTGTTTGGTATGCTGCATAATAAATATCCAAACTAGCTTGCCCTTGAGCAGCATTGGCTTATGCCAGTTATGTTCCAGTCATAATCCCAGAATCCACATTGATCAGAGCTCATGGTGCAATATAAGCTCAAGTTGTTCATATCCAGGGTGCTAAGAATAGACTTGTCATCTCATGGTGCAATATAGGCTCAAGTCATTCATATCCAGGTTGCTAAGAATAGACTTGTCATAAGATATAAAAAGCAAGTCTTTATCATAAGTACAGTTCCAAAAAACAGCACCATTGATATTTCAGAAGTCCCTACAACTGATTACCTCTATACCGGGTTATATAACTGGTGGAAGCCCAAGCTTGAAGTAAACCTGATAATAGTACTGGACACCAGTTCCATCACTAGGTTTCAGGTTTTCAGACTTCAAGACCCATCTAAAACAACATGTCTAATGAATGACCACATTTATGGACTGCAATGCTAACTCCCTTAGTGAAGCCAAAACTCTCAAAATGCATAATTAGTTTGTATCCAGCTCACAAGTCTCAACACTGACCTTGGCATTGACATTGCCCAAGATAAGCCATTAAGGGGATTTGTACACCAACTTAATGAGGAGACCCAGAAGCCCCTGCAGACATGGTCCTAAATTTGCTGGTGACTAATACAAAAGGAGAACTCTGGTCAGAGATATTTGAAGATAGGAATGTCGACCTGACTCAGATCAATCATGAAAGAATAATGAATAGCTACTCACAACTCATACCCAGTGCCGTAAATAATCCATAGATCTTGCAGGATAAATGCCACCAAGGGAAGGGTGCTAGTACCATTTCGCTAAGTCTTTGTAGTTTATCTGTATGAAACATATCTGAAATATACATGGCTTGCTCTGGACTGATCTGACATTAAACAACACAACCTTAACTCAAGGTACCACAACACATCACACAGTTTTTTGTCAAGATGCATTTATCTTTGATGGCAACTGGAAACTCTAATTCCAACATGTTGCTCCAGCTTGGAACATGTAACAGAGCAGTGCCTCAAGCAAAAGGCCCAAGGTTAGTAGTGATTCCAAGTCTTCTACACATTAAGGAAACTGTGGGTTCAAGCATAATAGAGTCATAAAAACAGAGGGTGAGCAGAAGGTCCCTCCAATTGAAAAGTCCAATATTAGAGTGGTAACAACTAAAAAGTGCAGTAGAGTCTCATAAAAGTAAGCTTTTAAACAATAGATATATCTAAGTGAATAAGAGCTTCCAACTTAAATTCTCCAAGCAGAAAGCAAAAGTATAAATGCTAAAAATATAGTCACAGAAATTCTTAGATATTAAAAGCAGTGCCCATTCGTGTAGCTACACTACTTCAAAAACATTTGGTCTCATCATTCACAGTAAATGCCACAGAACATCTCAAAACATAAAGCATCCTTCTAGGGAATCACCCAGTAGCTAACACCAGCCACATGGAGAGGTACAAGTTCTTAATACAAGTATCCACATAAGGGAGGAATACCTCCAAGATAATTCACACCATCACTAAGACCAATGACTGGTGTCAAAACCATGGCCTTAAGCTTAATGCCAAAAAAATGCACTAACATCCTTTTTGGGAAAAACTCAGTTCCCACTAATTAGCATATCAATGGGAGCCCACTGAACACTGAAGGTGTTATAAGAGATCTGGGGACACAGGTTGACAGCAACCTCTCCTTTGACCACCACATTGCCACTGTGGTCAGCAATTCCTTAACTAGGGTTTTGCATCCAGGAAGAAAGAGGTCATTGTCTCTCTCTGCTCTTCCCTCATTAGGCCAGTCATCATGTACAATGTCCCAATTTGCATGTACCTCACTAGACACCTGCAACAACTGGAGAGGCTGCAAATGTACCTCACAAAGAGGATCCTAGGCCTTAAACAATTGTCCTATATGGATAGACTGAAAAAACTCCAACTGCTCATATCACCTACTTAGAGGTGATCTCTGCTTGACTTACAAAGCCAAATGCTACATCTAAAGAATTCCCAATCCCTCTTCACCACATGCTCTAGAGACCTCAACCTCATTACCACAACCAACAGAACGTGCTGGAGGGACAGGTTCATAACCCAGAGACTGCCCATGCTATGGAATAGACTTCCCATACATGTCAAACAGAACACTTCACTAGCCCTCTTCAAGAGAAATCTTGATAAGTGGATGGGAAATAGAAAATTCACCCCGGGGATCACTCCAGTGGCTCTACTTGACTGAGGCACTAGGAACTAAGGTTGGGTGGCATGATGCCAGGGTAATCCTATGGGTTAGGCTTGTAAAGGCTCCAGAGCCATTAGCCTAGTACACATCTATGAACCTATGAATCTATGAACCTATAAGTTCATAGGTACTTACTAGGCTATTGATCTTTGGCGAGGGTAGAATTTCACTCAGAGCCAAAGTCTTACCTGCATTGGAGAAACACATAACAATCTCCACTATACCTCTGTTTGCATGTCCTGCTGAGCTGAGAACATGATGTCATTCTCACTTACATGAGCTTCCACTGGGTCATAGTCATATTTATCCTGTTTGAGAGACTGTAGGGTCCATGTGACATCGTGGATCCTACCACCAGAAATGCAGCTGTCACTATGTCTTTTTCCAGCTTAGTGAGTGTAGAGTCAGTGTGCCTGGCAATGTGATCACCAGTTCCTATAACATTTGTACTTGGATGCACAGACAATGGAAGGTTTGCTGTCTGCAGTTTGGAGATTCTCTGAGTTATGTGGGCATGGTGTAGTTGGGTTTCTGGATTTCTCCTGAGACTCTTTATTCCTGAATCTTAAAAGCTGAGGGATTTTCTTAACAGCCTCAGATTATGTTGACATAGTGTTATCTTGGGGACTTATGAGTGAGTTTATATGTTGCTTATCAACCATTTGTGCATGTGAGATGACAGTTTCCAGGTTATACAGATAATTACACCTCCCAGAAATCATGTCACATTGGTCCAGTAATAGTTGGCTGTCAGTGAGCTTGAGGCAGTTCCTACTCTGCCTCAGAATACCGAGTACAGTGAGGTCAGCAACAGAAGACAGAGGCAGACTGAACTTCTGTGATTGACAGGTGAGTTGAATTACTCAGGCAGGAATATTAAACTGAACCAATTTAGTCAATAGTCTGAGAATGAATGTTGGAGTAGATAAACCATGTTATAAAGAAGATATACTAGGTGAGGTGAAGATGTGCTAACACTGACTTAACAACTACTTGAACCTAAGGGAAGAAATGATATAATACAGTTTAAACTGAGAGTATTACTTAGCTATAGTTCACACACCACACAAATTCAGTGCAATGACAGCAATGTGATTGCTAAAGGTAAAGCATAAATCAAACAGTAAGAGCTGAGGGCAGTATACAAGTGCTGTTTGGTACAATGCATAATTCTGGTAGTGAGAGAGCAATACACAAACTCTGTTTAATAATAAAATGAGGATGGAATAGGCATTAAACATTGTACACAGTATGCTCTAAAATAGTCAGCTCACTTAGCACTGATACATACCACACGTTTCAAAACTCGATTGCCATCAGTAGAAAGAAGAGAGCTAGGATGCCAACAGGCACGCACTTCAAAGACTTAAATAGAATCAGGTGCCAAAAAATGATTGCTTCTAAGATTTCACAAAGGACATACTTCACAATACAACAGTTTCTTCTGAGATTTATCAGACTTAGTTGCCACATACTTATTTGCAGCCAAAACAAGTTGCTGTTGATATGTAGCCTATTTACAGTGGGAAGTGACAGTATTAGTAGCTGTTGATGATGGTTATAAACTGGCCAGGGAAGAGCAAGAAGCAATTATAACACCCAACAATAAGTTAAGCAACTGACTTGTAGCCAACAAAATAAGAAGAAAACCCACTGCAGCCACCATGGGCCGGATTCACGAAGGCTTGCACGGGGTCTAAGAGTAGAGTAAGACTCCAGACAGCCAATATGTCTGCCGAGCAATCCAGGAACAGCCGGCAGGGGCGTGCATGAGAGCTCCTAAAACGACTCTTGCACGGACTGTGTTAGGTTATGCAAATTACCTCATTTGCTGCTGAAAGCTATGCAAATGAGGTAAATTTGCGATCCAAGAAACACTAACCTGTCCGAGTAAGAGTAGTGATATTTGCAGAAATGTACTCCATTGGTAACTGAGTACCATTCTGCAAATAGCAAAACGGAGCAATGACAGCTCCAAATAAAGGATGCATCCAGTTGAGAAAGCATGCCAATGGCCAGTGGCATTTATATGTGTTGAAAATAATAAAAAATATTTTTTCCCCTGATCTCCAATGTTTAAGCATAGGGCAGCACCTCGCAAACGTGCAGCGCTCTAAAAACCAGAAAAAAAAAAAAGCCAAAAATAGGCATTTTATTAAAAATATCCATCTGCCATGCAAGTGAATGACAGGCTGAAGACAACATGGCTACTGAGTAGTGGTTGCTAAGGGGGGAAGCTCAGTGTGAGAGATGTAACCAAGCATTAGTAGGCAATCCTATGCAAATGAGTATAAGGATAGTGAATCCCAGTGTTCCCTGCCATGTGAACCATGTCCCTAGAGTGTAAGAGTAGGATTTGGGGAGTAACAGAGTAGAAGATAGGTGACATCATGAGGGGGATATGTATCAAAGACTGTAAGCTTATTGGAGCAGAGTGGCATGTGTTTGCTGTGAGTTACTTAGGACTGGAAGAGGCGTGTCTACAGATGTCTGAACTGAAACCCAGAAACCGAAGGCGTACGCCATGGTTACCACCAAAGTTTCTTGCAAAGATGCTTACACTGTGTGCGCGCGTGTGCGTGCCTGTAAACCCATCTAAGCCTGTGTGCGCATGTGTGCACCCGTGTAAGCCTGTGTAAGGCTGTCTAAGCCTGTGCACCAGCCTAAGCCTGTGTAAGCCTGTGTAAGGCTGTGTGCACGCATGTGCGCTCTTGTGCACGTGTTTGCGCTTGTTTGCGTGGCGCCGCCCCCTGTGGAAACAGAAAGGTAAAAGTAGTAGTAGGAAGTTAACCAAGGAGAACTAGCAGACCTGCCAAGTGAAATCAATCAGAATCAGCCAATTACACAGGCAGTACACTAGCCCAGCCCAGCCCAGCACTTAAAACTCTGCAAACAGCATCCCCCCATGTTTTACTCAGAAACACTGCAACACTGCAGTATACAAAGAGAAGGGCTGCCATTGCTGTTATAAGGCAACATGTGCAAGATGCTGAGGGTGGTGCCATTGTGAATGTTGCTGAGCTACCTACAGTGAGGAGACGGAGAAGAGTGTACAGACCCAGGGTAACCTACCAGGGGCTACATGAGCTGGAGATAGTGGAGTGCTATAGAGTGGACAGAGAGCTCCTGCAGCAAATTGTTGAGCTGTGCAGGCCACGCCTCACACACAGAACCAACAGAGGGGAACCCATCCCAGTGGAAACCAAGGTATGTGTTGGCCTAAGAATACTAGCAACAGGTTCCTTCCAGATACCAAATGGTAATATGATGAGGATTTCACAGGCATCAGCATCCAGGGTACTGCACCAGTTCCTGAATGCCATGTCAGCACATGTCGGTGATCATGTATATTTCCCCAATTCCCGTGAGGTATTGGCCAGCAATATGCATCTCTTCCAGCAAATAGCGGAATACCCTGAGGTAGTGGGTACAATTGACTGCACGCACATACACATCAAAGCACCAGCCGGTGAGCGGGGTAGGGTCTACATCAACTGCAAGGGCTTCCACTCCATCAACTGCCAGGTCGTGTGCGATGCCCAGGGCATAATACTGAATGTGTGTGCTGGCTGCCCTGGAAGCTACCACGATTCCCATATCTGGCATCTGACGCAGCTGTACCAGGCATTTGCCAATGGGGACATCCCTGACGGTTACCTAGTGGGGGATGCTGGATACGCACTGGAGCTGTGGCTGATGACACCCATCAGAAATGCACACACACCTGAACAAGAACTCCATAATGAGGCACATGCACAAACACGAAATGTAATCAAGTGTGTGTTTCGGATGCTTAAGTCATGCTTCCAGTGGCTGGACACATCTGGTGGAGCCTTGCAGTACTCACCAACTACATGTACCCAAATTGTCATGATACGTGCCATGCTACACAATATGATCCTGCGAAAACAGCTGCAGCAGGAACAGTATGGGGCAGGGCCAAACAGTCCCCCACCATTGCCAAGGCCTGAACAGGCACAGCGTGACTCAGAGGAGGAACAACCTGAGCCTGCCCCAGTAGGCAGAAGGAGGCGTGCCCAGTATGCCTTGGCCTTGGCAAAGAGGCAACGCATAGCACATGCACTGGCTCAGTAGGAACCCTGGA
The DNA here is from genome assembly GCF_019279795.1 of Protopterus annectens. Lineage (NCBI taxonomy): Eukaryota > Metazoa > Chordata > Ceratodontiformes > Protopteridae > Protopterus > Protopterus annectens. Next base: position 712,201,815 of record NC_056735.1, read on the forward strand.
AATGATACCTCTCTCTGACTCGCACACAAAACAAAAAGGGATGCCTAACTTGACACTACCTGTTTCCAAACATGTACAGGGAGTGTAGTATGTGCATCCGACATAGGCAGCCCTGCAGCACCACCGGAGGCATGATTGCCATGTTTTAAGCAATATAAAGCAGTGCTAATCACCATTTACCAATATTTAGTATATGTAAACAAAATTGCCCGTGCCAACTAGCGCAATGTTGGGCAACATTGAGCAATGTTGGGCAAGGTCGTGCAATGTCACGCAAAGTTGAGCAAAAACAGGTAAACATGCTCACATTAGCTTTACTGTCCCTTAAGCAGTCTGGTCTGTCCAGCATGAAAATAAAAAGCAGTGACAGGGCTCGAACCCAGGACACTGTGCACTATAGTCACAGTTCTGAACCACTAAGCCATGATAGCATTGCAGTAGCACAGACACAGTAGGACAAATGTACAGTAATGCAAACACAAAGAAATGCTGTAACATGCCCCTAAAGACACATATGGGTAACCTCCCCCACAGGCCTGTGCAGACAGAGAACATCAGGCCAGACGGTGTGATGTGGGTTGTGTAGGCTATGAATTTGCAATCTAATATATGTGGCATTGGACGCTAAGAAGTGCAGTACAGAAGTATGCCTCAAGCCAGTATGACAGGCAGCAGTACAGACTGAAATGGTGTACCGGACATAGCAGTACAGGCATAGCAAATGTGTATAAGTGTCAGGTGAACCCCTCATTGTATGTACACCCACAGTAACAATCAAGTGTGCCCCTGGGTAGAAATGTACAAAGAATAGCTGTCCCCCCCCCCTGTATGTAGAAATCTTGATAAGTCTATGCAAAGTGTCTCATGGAAGCCCTGCAGGCACAGCATGATCCCTGTTGATCTATGACACAAAGGTGAGGCCTGCTGTAAAAATACAACTTGATTTTCCATACACATATAGTATAAATGTCTATACTGGGCGTGCTCACACACTCCAACAAATGTAGTGGATTTCATTCAGCATCACACTAAAAGGTCATACTGGGCATGCTCACACACATAAAAAACTAAGCAAATGTCAGGCAACAACATACTGAAAGGTCATACTGAGCATGCTCACACACATGCCAAATACGGAGGTGATAATAAGGGATCTATGGACAAATGTGGATAGACATCTCTACTCCCAGAAATACATTCACAAAGTTGTCAGAAAATCATGCTATGTGTTCACGCAAACTGCCAAGGTCTGTGCATGTAGGTCAAAGGAGGTTCCCAGTACTCATCAGTCATCAGACCCATCAGAGAGTACCACAACACACTTGCGATGATTCTGACTAGGCATGTTCAGCAGCCAGAAAGACCACTGAAGTACCCTAACAAGAGGATTACTGGTCTCAAACAGTTGCCCCATGCAACAAGACTGAATGTAACCCAATCTGTACTCTGTTGCATACTGTCTACTCAGGAGATCTCTGCCCAACAGACAGGTCCATGTCATGGCTACACTCAGATCTGTTCTGAGTTACAGCTCAGTGGCACTAAATATACAGACCCAACTGATATTGCCAACATCCTGGCAGATAGGATCAGTGTTAACTGTACCCCCCTCTCACCCATGTAAGAGCACATCTGTATAATGGAAGACTACAAAGTTGCTGTCATCATGGCTACACAGGTAAAAAACACTCTCCAAAGCCAGTATCACAGCAGCCATGGGGCCAGATAACTTCACAGGCTGTGTTCCACACAAACCACAGAACGAACAGGCACCACACTGACGTACCATGTGCAGTCATAGCCTCACCTCATGCTTTGTGCCTGTTGAATGGTGCACAGTGATGGTTATCCCACTACACAAGGGTGGAGACATGATGGACCCCAGGAACTAGCTCCCCATTAGCCTGACAAGCCCGGTCTTCAAGGCCATGGAATGTATCATCATACAACATATAAAAAATTACATTTGTAATCCCCAAACCCTGGACCACAACCATGTTGGGTTTGTAAAATGCAGATCATGTCACCTAAACCTGATAGATGACATTGAAGCAGTCAACAGAACCGTCGACAGGGGTAAGATGATTCACACAGCCTATGTTGATCCTGCCATGGCTTACAACACCACCCCACACTCAGGAAATATAGATAAACCCACTAAACTATGTATAAATTGCTATGTCACAAGATGTGCTACCAACAGGCTTACCGACAGAACACACACTGTGAAAGTAGCAGACTCCAAGTATGACTTTGGACCGGTGATGATTGCAGTACCACAAGGTCCAGTCCTGTGTTTTGTCCTGTTTAGTATCTACTTCCCTGAAGTAAACTTTAACATGGAAGGTCTGTGGCGACTGAAGTTTCCAGAGGACTGCAAACTAGGAGTCTTAACTGTAAACACTAAAGATGTGGACATCCTACAAAAGGGCCTCACTGAGACAGATGGCTGTTGTCAAAGCCATGGGCTCTAGCTCAATGCCAAAAGATGTATTGTCATCCCCTTTGTTAAAAACTCTGTAGCCAAGAACTACAACATAGGCAGTAGTATACTTAACACTGAAAGTGTGACAAGAGACCTTGGGTCACAGGTGGACACTGGACACAACTGTGATAATCACATCCCCACAGTAGTCAGGAAACCCTGCTATGTGGCACACCTTATCACAAATTGTGTCTCATGCAGAATAGAAGAGGACATTGCTCCCCACTACTCATCACTCACTAGAACTATAATAGAGTACAATGCCACTTTTGCTATGTACCTCACAAGACAACTACAACAACTGGAAAGCCTGCATCAATACCTCACAAAGAGCATTAGCAGCCAGAAATACATGCCATACACAGACCATCTCAAAATGCTCCATCTGTACTCCCTTGCATATCGCCTACTCAGATGTGTTCACTGCCTAACATACAAAGCTATGTCAAATGCAGAGCTGTTGGACATGCTCCACGTAAAACACTCACAATCCCTGTGACCTGCATACCCAAAACTACAAGTGAAATACAAAAGAAAGAGGTGTACCCATTTACCTTATAGATATCCATACCTTCAGGTTAGTGGCACAGCATGAGGCCTTGGAGACCATGCAAGTGCAACTAACATTGGGCAAAGCTGCTCATCAGATTGTAGCCTGCTACAGATCACCTACCTTGTCACAGGAACCTCACACAGTATTCCTGAGAACAGTGGAAAATATAAAGGTCCTATCAAACAGCATTATATGAGGTGATTACAACTACCCAAGCATTGAGTGGGAGAATTACTTGTGTACAATGTCCTTTGTCCAATGTTTCCTAGAGTTTAAAAGCTCTAACACCCGGGAACAGCTGGTCACCATGCCCACTAGAGGTGACACCATACTGGACATGATCATCACCAACATAGGGTACCAGTGTTCCACAACAGAGGTAACACCCTCGCTGGTAATATCAGATCATAAAGTAATCACACTGGACATCCACATCCCGCCCCCCACCCAGTCAATGATACCACCGTGAAGACATTTTCAAAAGCAAACTGCACACGTCCCAAGACAAAATTGGAAAGTTCCAAAGACCTCTTGCTGTAGGATAATGGCATACAATCTGCCGAATCAGTTACAAGTGCATCCTATGAGCATCTACAGGGATGCATGGATCGAGACATCACAAATAAAACCAAGATGCACTCCTCCAAAAATAAGAAAACAATCTGGTGGTCATTGCCCATAAATAAGCTAGACAACAGAAGGAGGAAACTAACACCTGATAGAGCCAACTTCAATAAAGGAAAGGCTTCACTGATCATTATTAGGAAGAAGCAACGATTGCTCATAAAATAATTCAAGGACACTTTCAAAAGACAAATTGCCAAGGACTGTAAGAATAACAACCACAAAGCCTGCGGTAGCTATACCAGACATGTAGGTGTCAACTTCCAAATATGCTGTCAGCTACTGACAAATGGCAAGGAATACACTGAACCAACTTTCATTGCCCACATCCTGGGGGACAAGTTCAGTGCAAACCTCCCCCCATCACCCCCAAAAGGGCCTGTGTCCATCACAGAAGGATGCAGAGCCCCAGACGTCATGGACATGCAGGTAAAGACAGCCCTCTCCAAAGCCAAGAACACAGCATCAATGGGACTGGATGATGTCCCAGGCTGCGTCTTACACTAGGCCCAAAAGGAACTACACCCTTACCTACATTCACTGCCCAGACTCAATCATACCACAGGGTATGTACCCAAAGAATGGCATACACTAACAGTCATCCAGCCCCACAAAGGGGGTGCCACAACAGAACGTGGAAACCATTGCCCTATATGCCTACTCAGCCTGGTCTACAAAGCTATTGAGCAAATTGTCATGGAACCCATAAACAGTGATATTAGGGACCTCCAGACACTGGACTCTACACAACCTCGCCTTGTTAAAGGCAGATCCTGCCTCCTAAACATAGTTGACTTACTTCAAACAGTTACCAAGGACATAGATGGAGGTGAAAGTAGTCCACACAGCCTACCTGGACCTCACTAAGGACTTTTTACACCATTTCCCACTCTATCATGGACATGCTTACCAGCCTGAACATCAGCAGATATGTCACAGGATGTGTGGCCAAGTGGATCACAGATCAAACACACATGTTCAGAGTTGCGGGTGCCATGTCTGACCCTAAGACAGTCACAAATGACATCCCACAGGTCTTGGCCCTGGGACCCCACCTGTTCAGTAGACACTGCTCAGAGGTACAGGCAAGCACGAGAGGAGTATGGCTGAACAGGTTTGCATATGACTGCTAACTGTGGTCCATAATCGACACTATGGCTGACACACACATCCACCAGAAGGGGCTTACAGAGACAGATAGCTGGTGTCAAAACAATGCCCCAAGAAGATTGCCAAAGAATGCATAGTCATCCCCTTTGGCTAAAACAAAGTGCAAACAAATTACCACATAGGTGGTACTCCAGTATGTATGGAGAAAGTCATGAAGGCCCTGAGGACACAGTTAGATAGTAAACTCTCCTTTGATGATTACATGGCCAAAGTGTTTAGACATTCCTTCTATGTAGCCCACCCAATGTCACCTAATGTAACACACTTTGTCTAGTCTGATGATGTCACCAACCTACAAATATACCTGTGGAAAGTCAAACTCACAGTAATGTGTATAGCGCGTAGTGTAAATGCATGCTCCTGTAGTATCATAGACCAGTTAGGTAGGGGTTTGAATCCTGCACTTGACAAGTGTGTGTGTCTGTTTGTGTGTGATCTCCTTGGACAGGAGCAACTTTTTTGGAGAGTACTCATACACCTTAAAAGTGGTATACTAATCTTTGTCAGGTCTGATGATGTCACCATTCTACAAATATACCTGTGGAAAAGAAAACTCACAGTCATGTGTATAGCACGTCATGTAAATGCATGCTCCTGCAGTATCATAAATCAGTTAGGTAGGGGTTTGAATCCTGCACTTCTTGTGTGTATCTGTTTGTGTGTGATATCCTTGGAGAGGAGCAACCTTTTTGGAGAGTACTCAAACACCTTAAAAGTGGTATACTAATCTTTGTCAGGTCTGATGATGTCACCATCCTACAAATATACCTGTGGAAAACGCAACTTGCAGTAATGTGTATAGCATGTCATGTGACTGCGTACTCCTGCAATATCATAAACCAGTTAGGTAGGGGTTTGAATCCTGCACTTGACAAGTGTGTGTGTCTGTTTGTGTATGATCTCTTTGGAGAGGGGCAATCTTTTTGGAGAGTACTCATACACCTTAAAAGTGGTATACTAATCTTTGTCAGGTCTGATGATGTCACCATCCTACAAATATACCTGTGGAAAAAAGAAGTCACAGTAATGTGTATAGCGCATTGTGTTAATGCGTATTTCTCTAATGTCATAAAGTAGTCAGCTATGGATTTGAATCCTGCACTTGACACCTCTGCTTGTGTAATAACCTTGGAGAGGCACAACCTTTTTGTAGAGTAGTAGAACACCTTACAAGTGGTGTACTTATCTTTGTCAAGTCTGATGATGTCACCATTTTACAAATATACCTGTGGAAAAAAGATACCCCAGCAATGTGTAAAGCACGCCGTGTTAATGCTTACTGCTCTAGTATCATGAAGTAGTTAGGTAGGGGTTTGAATCCGGCACTCAGTGAATATGTGTGTGGCACTGTTGGTTAATGTGTTGTGTGGCCCCAGTAATGGGCGCAGGTGAATACCACTGGTTACTGGCATAGTATAGTACCTGAAGGATCCAAATTTTGCTGTGTGTCCTACAGCTGTGTGTCAGTTGTGAAGACATCATCTAACGATTGGTTATGGTCAGGCTGTTGAAGTTATGTATACTACCAGAATGCAGAACAATGACAGATAGTAACAGCATCACCCACAGCACAGTGTCAAACCATGTCATACACACATGTGTAGTCAGGTTCCGAAATGTGTGTAGTACAATGCATACTGGCCACCAATAGAAACTATGGAGTGTTACTGTGTAATACAGGGCATGTCACCCTGCCCATGTGTCCACTATGCACGTACATGCAGACAGTGCACCTCCACCATGTTCACAGATGTACACCTGCAAATCTGTGCTACACACATCCCACACATACTGTCCACTCTCTAACAGATGCTGCCAATACTACACACATCAGCCAAGTGGCACGTGGGCGGACAATACACTATTTTAACTAACACTGGTGTAAACAATACTACAATGACAATCATAGCTTTAATGCATCATGCCTGCTCAGCTACACCTTCAAGCATATCATTACACTCTACTGCTGACAACATGGTAACATTGCTATACTGCTATGAAGATACCCTATGCATCAGCATCATGGTGATCTGTTCCTGCATCGATGTTACAGATGACAGGAGGTGGCACAGGTTTCATCATATGCACAGGGTGTGTTGTTGGTTTGCCAGAGGCCTACAGTGAGCCATCCAATCAACATGTATGTGTGTGTGTGTGTCTGTCTGTGTGTGTGTGTGTGTGTGTGTGTGTGTGTGTGTGTGTGTGTGTGTGTGTGTGTGTGTGTGTGTGTGTGAGGGGCAAGAGTACTGCTATGTGCCAATGTTGATGAAATGTGTGCGGGTATGTGTTAGCCCTAGGTGTCTGGTTCGTGTGTGTGTGTGTCTGCAGGCACACAATTCCATCACATGGCTGCCATATATGGGTATTTGTGGGACAGCCACAAACTGTACCTGCCAGGCTTTACAGATCACCGTCTCTGGCCACGGATACGGTACCTGTCCCTGACAGGGGTGCTACTGACACTATCAGGTACTAAGCCAGACTCGGTACTATCCTCAAAGGTAGGTGGATGTACACTGGACCCAGGTCCCTGCTGGGACTGTCCAGAGCCACGTGCACGTGGTCTTCTAGGATGTTCTATGGACAGCCCACCCCCAACATTGCTGGGGCTGGTACTGGCACTACGGGAGCGGCTGTGACTTGAGGGACGTCCGTGGCGACTGCCAGCTGCTGCTGTTGCTGGCATACGTCCACGTCGACAACTCAACCATCCTGCACTGTCCTGACACTTGGACATGACATTGCGAAGGGCATCCAATGTCTCTCCCCAACGTCTATCAGTGACCTCAGTGTAATGACGGATGGCACCTGCTAGGTCACTGATACTGTCAATTACGGCGGTATTATGTGCCCTCTGTGCCCTTAGTCACTGTCTGGTGTACCGTTCCATATGTGCCTGTGCCTCCATGACAGCCTGGAACATGCGTGACATTGTAAGACCTGTGGCACGTCTGCCAGTGGCATGATGAGCAGCAGTGCTTCGACGAGAACCCCTGGACATCTGCCTATGTGGTACTCTTCCAGACATCTGGGTATGGCTGCTGTGTTGGGATGCATGTGCCATGGATACTACACTGTCCTGGCCAATGCTGACTGTACGCTGTCCCTCAGCTAAGGGCATTAGTGATGGATGCATTGGCAGTATGACTGTGTGCATGGATGGGGTGGACACTTGTGTACTGTCGATTTGTGGCCCAATGACAGACCCTGGCAAACATGCCTGTGCCTCAACACACCTATCATCATCATCACTATTTTGCTCAATGACATTAGTTTCCCCACTGCAGTGAACCAGCCCAAAGTCAGCACCTGTGAGAGAAAGACAGGAAACACACTTTACAACCTGTACATAATGTTGGCACACATGAACACATGCACACATGCACACATGCACACAAATGCACTCCTCACTAAAACAGACACACACACACACACACACACACACACACACACACACACACACACACACACACACATGCCACCAGCAATCCAGAACATACTCAATAGCGGGTGATGGTGGGGTACAGTATCACAAGCCAAACAGTTATATCACACGTGTAAGCATGCAGGACGTGTGTTGCTCAACAGCATGCAGTGCGGGTGTAGACAGCCCTTGCTAATAACAGTATACATGGCTTTGATGCATGTGTGTTGTTGTTCAGTGATTGGCCTCACCCTGGAATGCAATGTGTACGTGGACACAACATTGATGTGCAATTATTAAAAGCTCTGCAATGTCCTGTGCACCATCACTCACAGGTATACATACCATGGCTGGATGTGTATCTGTGTGTCACATAGATATCCATTTCTAATTAGAGCATCTGTGTCTTTAGCAGATAATTGTGGACACAGGTTTAGCACATGCATGCTATGTATATACACAGGATAAGTGGTGCATGTATACCTGATGGAATACCATTGCTCAACATAGCCATTGTACAGTGGTTATGGTGAGTGTAGGACATATTTTGGACATGCCAGTGCCAGCCATGACATGACATGCTACAACACAACTGCAACATTAAACATCACACATACACAGTGTGTGTCATGTGACCTATACACTCAATAGCATTACAAGACATATATGTGTCACTTTGTACAAATGGTGATTGCTATGCATATTGTGTATCGGTGCATATGTTTGCACACACACAACATTGAGATGCATAGCAGTTAATGCTATGTGTGGTACTGTGGTCACTGTAACTGGATGAGGTGTAGTACCATGAGCCATCATCATGCAGCATCATGTGGTCACTCAAGGCTAATAATGTGTGCCAGACCGGCACATACCATGCTGTACCGGAACTGCAGTACCATGGCTACATTCACCATTTCACAGCCAGTTGTTACATGGGTTTATATGGTGCCCAGTAGGGGGCATTGCCTAACATGAATGTGTTATGCATTGAAGAGTGTCGCACAACTACATGAGAGGCCTCTACCCCTCAGGTATATTATGTGTGCTGTGTGGATGACATTTGGGATACTGGAGTGTGACCTTACAGCGGGTGTCTGAATATGCCATGTGTAGCATGTTAACATGTACTGCGTATGACAAAGTTGTGCATGTGTATCGACTCTGCCTATCCAATGTCCACTACAGTGTTGCCACAATTGTGTGGGATGCTCTGTGTATTGTATGTGTTTTAGGCAGCTACCAACGTTACTGGGATGTGCATAGTCTCACAGCAAACATGCACAGCATGCATTATGCGTAGGTGTGATACGTGTACATGGCCTACACCTCACCTATGACATAAACATATAATTAGCAATTTTAAATGTAGAACACACTCACCAGCATGGGTCTTCTGCCTTGCTGTCTCATGAGAGGGACCTACAAGGATATGAGACAGTTTGTCAGTGGCAACAACTGTGGCATTGCTACTGTGTGGTTGCAATGTTACAGTAGTACAATGGTTGACAGTCACAGGCCTACAGATTATATTCCTAATTATTAGTATTGCACAACACTAGGCACCACATCTTCTAACTACACAGTACACATCTCACATAAGCATGCTCTACCAATAGAGGTAACAGTAGTCTACAGTTATGCCATGTTACCTGCACGCTCCATGTCAACTTGCTGTGTGGCTCCAGCCTCCATGATGATACATGTTACTTGTTGTTGGCCAGGAGCCACCTGGCTCAGGAGCAGCTCCTCCCCTCTGGTGAGGGGGGGATGGATGGCTACCCCACCACCTGTGGCAAGCTGTTGTCTATGGATATCAGCTGCACACTGCCAGACATGTCTAATTAAATCACTGCAGTGATGGCGTACCTGCTCATATGTCCGGTTATGCATGCCTATGTCATTTACCCTCCGGACAAGATCTTGCCACAGTGCAGTCGGCTCATGCTGGTCCTGGCTGGTTCTGGAGAACAGCAGGGCATAGGGCTGCACCAGACTTGTTGTAATCTGTTCCTCCTCTGCCAGACTATAGCTGGGGTTACGATGATGGGACATGACCCTGGAAGACAATGAAACAATATGTGTGAGCAAGTCATGTGGCACACTTAACATTCTAAAGTACAGATATCAATTAACTGCCATATATAGCAACCTATTGGCTGTCAGAGGATATACACTTTCAATACCACATATCAGTGCTCAGCCCACAACTGCCTGACAGTGCCTGGCACACTCTATATATCAAACCATGTTTTGCACAGCAACAAAGATAAACCAGTATGTAAGACTATAAACAGTACATGGCACACTGTATGTGACACAATGCACCACCTAGCCACAGGAGGTGTATATCAAGCTAATGCATCAAGAAATATGTAATCCATTGCAATGATTGTAAAGTCCAGTTACAGTATTACCAGTATACCACACTAGTCATTGATGGCAAACCCATGCCTAACAAATGTGCACATTCATTAATATAGGTGGCATACTGCTGACCTACACTATACATGTTGCTAGATACGCACCTATATCCTGTAACAAACATATGACCGAGGCCATGGTACAGGCATACCCACACTCACATCAGACATACATACCAGACACAAAGGTATGGCAACCCAGATGACCTTTACCTGTGTACCATGCAGTACTGTGTGTCAGTAGTTACAAAAACTTATGCCTGAGGTATGTAATCTGTGAGGACTACAGGGAACACACTAAACAGTGGTTCCAAGAAATGTGGACATTCACCATACTGTGCTGTTTAGGCATACAGCTTCAGGTAGCACTACAGTTCATACAGGAGTTGTATTCACCAGCAGTAACACTCAATAAGCAGACATGTACTGTTTTAGCCTACAATGGGACACCCCAGTCGGCACCAAGGGACTACGACAGACCGTATGGCATACTGCTTTTTCTGCCTAGCAATTGCATACACATCTTTTGCTGGGATCACAGCTAGGACACATAATACCATGACAGAAATAGTTTCCCACTAAGCTATCACACATATACAGAACTCTGACACATTCACCAACACATTCACCATCACACTCAGTCAACCTCACATAGCAATTATTGCAACAAGTACATGTGGGTGTGTATCGCTTCATAGGTAGGTAATAGGCTATTGGCCCTAGGGCCTATAGAGGTCTAGCCATATGCTACCCTGGCCTTTGACACACAGGTAATTACGTTTCACGTGGCCCTGACAAGCAGAGCCACAGAGGTGATTCCTGGGGTGTATTTCCTAGCTCCCATACAATCATCAGGATTATTTATGATGACTGCTAATTAGGAGCTTTGTTTGCTATTGATAGGTGGTTTGTTCCAGAGTATGGGATGTCTCTGAGATAGGAATCTATCCCTCCAGCATGTGCTGTTTATTGAGGTCATAAGGTTTAGGTCCCTAGAGCGTGTAGCTCATAGGGATTGTGATCTGTTTACGTGGAGCATGTCCAACATCTCTGGGTTTGACATAGCTCAGTATGTTAGGCAGAGGTCACCTCTGGGTAGGCAGTATGCAACACAGTCTAGCTGTGGGTTTGTGGGTTTGTGAGATGGTCTACATAGGGCATCTGTTTGAGGCCGGTATTACTCTTTGTGAGGTATGCCTGTGTCATTTCCAGTTGCTGTAGATGTCTTGTGAGGTACATACCACATGGGGCACTGTACTCTATAATGGGCTTTATGTGTGATGAGTAGACGGCAACACTGACCTATATTTCCCTGGATGACACACCTTTTGTGATGACGTGTGCCATGTAGACAGATGACATGACTAGTGTGGCACTGTGATTATCAGAGGGGAGACTACTGTCCACCTGTGTCCCATGGTCTCTTATCACACCTTCGGCATTTAGTAGACTACCACCTATGTGTTAGTTAATGGGTACAGAGTTTTTGCAAGAAGGGATGCCAATGCAGTGTCAACATTGAGCTTGAGTCCATGGCTTTGTCACCAGGCATCTGTTGCAGTAAATATGACCCTGTCTCTCTCTCTCTCTCTCTCTCTGTATATATATATATATATATATATATATATATATATATATATATATATATATATACACACACATACATATAAACATCCATTGGTGTACATATAGATATACATATAGGCACATATACAGTCCCCCTTTCATGGTGGGGATATCAATTATGTGAAGGTTGCGAGGTATACAGTTATGTCATAATATTGCACAGTGTTGTGTGGAATGCATTGAAGGTGTTCTCAGTCCATGTAGCTTTAGCAGGCCTCACTGGCTGCAACACTGCAAACCTGACGAATCATACCCACAGCGTTTAACCACCACATATCATATACCAGCACTGTATGCTGATTTGTTTGCCACACACTACAACCTACATAGAAATATGCACATAACAACCTTCAACAACATATATATGTCCATCCTTCACAAACAGTTGCAGTATGTCCCTTGCTCTATGCACATGTACAGATGCTAATATATCTGACACAAACAGATCTCTCCATATGTGTGTGCCATACACACACAAGGTCCACACTGTTGCAAGTTCGTGTACCTCACGGCTGACCTGTTGGGCCTTGCTGCAACATGAATAGGTGTCACATGTGAGCACACAGTAATATTAGAGGGTGTATATATAGCTGCAAATGCTAGATTAGCATACTAGCTTGGTACAGCTGTTGCCAATGCTAAGCTACACATTAATATAACTATCATGCATTTGTTACTCCATGTTTATATAACTGTATGCGCTACTCCCCCAAACAGACATTGTACACACTACTGTACAGAACACAGATAACATGGATCAGATGTTTGACATTTAATGCTGAACTACATATGTCACAGTCATATCCCACTGCACACAGCTACACACTGATTTCTGCATGCCAGTAGTTATGCAGGGCATCTGTGCATAGATACATACTGCTGCCACATATGGATGATTCAAACTATATAGAGTACTCTTCATAAACATCTACTACATGCCAGTAAAGACATAGCTGTTACATACCTTTCCTTTGTATGTGCTCATATTTGTCATTTCCATGTGTTTTGTAATAGATTTATTTATTATATCTTATTTATTTTTTGAGATATATTTATTTCTTTCAATATAATTTTTTTTTCAATATATTATTTTTTTTCCAATATATTATTTTTTTTCCAATATATTTTTTTCAGATATATTTTTTTCAATATATTTTTTTCAATATATTATTTATTTTTCAATATATTATTTTTTTTCCAATATATATTTTTCAATATATATTTGTTTTCAATATATATTTTTTTCAATATATTCATTTATTTTTTTTTTTTCTTTCAATATATTACTTTTTCTTTCAATATATTTTCTTTTCCTTTTTTCTTTTTTTCTGCAGCTGTTGTCTGTGTCTGCGCCCATGTCTCTCTCTCTCACTCTCTCTCTCTCCCTCCGTACCTGCAATGAAATGATTGCATGTGTGGACAGCAAGTACAGCCTGCTTTTATAGGTATCTGCACATGTGCATGTGATGGCCTCTGCACCAATTGGTGGCCACCATTTGGTAATTGCATGCAGCCTGCTGTGTGGTACTTGCAGTACTCACTGTCATAGCAACCCAATGCTATAAATTGCTAAGTCAGGTAGGCATAGCCCTTTCAGCTTTCCGAAGTGGGGACCATGCTTGTTTGCTGTGGACATCATTGTGTACGTCAGAATGTTGGTATAGTTCTTATAACTGATGCTAGGGGTGCAGCCAGTGATTTAATTGTTGTACTCAGACCTGAATGTTGCCACTTCCAGTACACAGTTGACAGTGTAGACTTGTACTCATCCCCTACAAATGCTAATACAAGATACGTGGGAGTATGTAGTTTCTTTTTTACTTATACAATTAGCTGCCATACATATGTAGTTATTGAGATGTTTTCATTTGGCACATGAACTGTTTGTGAACTGCTATACTGTGGATATTAATGTACTCACTTCTGCGCAGTTTGTGTTTTTTTTTGTTGACATTAGCAAAGGATGCTCATGAAAACTGGACAATTCCAGTACTGAGTATGCCTACCTACATCCTTCCTGGACCTTGAACGCACAGGTATTTTGTACATTTGGGTGGGGATTGTCCTGCTATGATACTGTGTGGGGGTTGTAAAGTGCTGCTGTAACATTATTTACTGCTAATATGGCTGGTTCTGTTATCACAGTCATGTAATGCTATTCAATAACAACTGCTGGTAAAGTTCCACAGAACAGGTTTTGTGTTATGGCATTCCTATCTTACCTTTATATTCACTCATTCTGATGCACGATATATATATTTCAGCAACAACCTGCTGTATATCTACTGTGGCTTAGTGGTACTTCATGCAGTCTAGTGTGTCCGGGGTTCGAAACTGACATTGGTGTTTTATTTTGCTGCTGAGTAGAACAAGGCCCCTAACATGCAGGGTGACTAAGGCACTTTTAAGCATTTGTAAGTGGGTTTGCGCGGGTTGCGTGATGCTTAGCAATACTTAGCTAAGCGCACACAGGCGCACACTCGTGCAAACCCACTAACTACTCCTTAAAAGTGTTTACTCCCGCTAACCCCCGCGCTCATTTCTTTGAAAGAAAATAAAATGGGGAGATAGGAAAGTGATGAAAAAGGGGCACAAAGAGGGAAAGGCAGTAGGGAAAATAGCTCGGGATGTGCAGGACTGGTGTAGGGAAGGTCCATAGCAGTCCATTTCTTTAACAGCAACAGCTGTGCATATACTAGTAATTTGGATGGAAATTTGAAACCTTCCACCCCTGAGAGAGGGGTGAGGACAACAACGTATGTTGTACTGCCAATTAAATTTCAGTCTATGTGTCCAGTGGACATGTGTGCAAAATGGGCAGCTATGTATGGGGCATAATTTTTTTGTGGGAGCAGATTGCCCATTTTGTTTTTCAGGTGAGAGTGGAATGTGAGGTAGGGGAAGTAGGTATATTTTGGGAGGTAGGTTGGGGAGGTAAACAGACAAGACAAACAAGATGCATACAGGGGCAGAATATGACATATGGGGTGAGTGAACACCATTGACGGGGAAGGGTGTTTGGAAATCGCAAGCCCATGAGCCCACAGATGGCAACAGTAGAACTCAGATCCCCACCCATGGGCAGTCACCGCTGCACCTTCACAGCCCAGAGGGTGGCTGTGCTGGGGGCTGTGTAGGAGGGGCAGGCTCACCTGTCAGTCACGCCACTCTTGCCTCGAGCTGGCGTAGAGGATCAGCGACCGAACGCTCGATCTCTCTACGCACCACAGCCCGGACCGTTCGGAGGGTGATAGGTGGCGCTCCTCCGGCCATGCTTGCATGGGGGGGGTGAGCCCCATCCCCTGCAGCGCTTCCACCCAAAGGTGGCACAGGACCAACGTTGGAGGAGGTCCCGGGCTGGGCACCGGACCTGCTGGTGCCAGGTGCCATCGCCAGCTGAGGTGGGACAGATGGGTCCGCTGGGACCAACTTTCCCATACGTTCTATGTTTAGGAGGATTTAATGACAATATGGGTTAGTAATAGCCAACAGCATTCCAATTTAGTTGTAACAGCATACAGTAGTATTCTCATTAACCCAACACACCAGAGTTCCAACAGTTGAACAGCAAGCATAACACATGCATATATAGAACAACAGTGGACACTCCAACAGCATGCAGGATTAATTGGTGGCAACAGGCCACTAAGATTGTGGTATGTGAATAGGGCACATGCATCAAAGTAAATGCAGATATTTATAAACCAATAGGACATGTGTCCCAACAAATGTTATGAGATTAGACATACCCATTGAGGTGTGGAATTGCATTGTTTATGCACATACAGTAGGGTGTAAAAAGATACCTCCATTAACAACCTATACGTACTTAGAGTTTACACTACATTCCTATTGACTGCAGTTATATATCCCCTACATGTATTATTACACTAGGCGATGTCCATTAAATTGTAAAATGGGTTTTGCTAGTTCTTGATATACCTGACCTGTATCTGACATACAAACTGTCCTGGATGCAGATGTTACTGCTACATATTTATATATTTCATTTATATTTATGTATCTACATATCTGGATGTGTTCAGGTGACATTATCAGGTATATGTTGACAGCCCCCTACATTTCTAGCAGCACACTGACATTTCTGGGGAACACAATAACAAGCAACTCATGTGGCAGATTAACCTGTACATGCCGGCCATGAACCGACAGTTGAGGACTGTATATATATATATATATATATATATATATATATATATATATATATATATATATGCTTAACAGCTACTGGCACTCCCTTCATCCACTTTATATGGGCTTACCTATGTGTGAGTTGACTGCACTTAATACAACAGTATTATTTCTATAATGCAAGGGTACAACAACATATCAAAGAAAGTAACACGGACACACTCCAGGAATTATACCTTTATTAATTACATTACACACTTTTCTGGTTGCTCTCTCATTTATTTGATATATCAGTGCATGTAGAGTTCTTTTATTCAAGACATATTATACCTTTATTAATGGGTTACAACACCTTTTGATGCTGTCTCACTTATTTTATATAACAGTACATGCAGAGAAGTTATTCAACACTCATTATACCTTTATTAATGGGTTACAACACTCTTTTTCAGGCTCTCTCACTTCTTTTATATGACAACACATGCAGAATAATTACTAACCTGCCTGGTGGCACAGCCTTAGCAGCCTATCTGCATAGGCTTGCTGATTCACAGCACGGACACCTGCAGCTGTGAAGTAAATGAAGGGATATTGAGACATACCTACCATAACATAGACTACAATAGCAATTCTTACATACTTCATTCCATGGTTACATACTCAGTAGTGGGGCATTTTCCATTTCACTGGCCTCCTGTATCCACTGGTTCAGTCGGTCCTCCTTGCATCTCTTCAGGTCTGAGTAGTGGTGTCTGACCTGCTCACCAGTCCAAGGGACGCCTGTGGCACTGGTGAGATCATGTGCTAGATGGTTCCAGGCTTCCGCTTTGTACTCAGTGCCCTGAAACTGGCCCTGCAGGAGTCTTGCATCATGATGATGGACGAGGAGCCAAACCATTACTTTTGACTCCTCAATGCCCCACTGTTACGCTCAAAAATGAGAGCCCTCTCGGACACCAGCCATACTGTCTGCAAATGGGAGCTGCAACCAGCTATGGCAATTATTCCCGCCTATGGAGCTTAAATATGCCTCATTTCCCGCACTTATTTGTGATTGGCCGGTTTTGAAAAATCTCAGCTAAATGCAAACCTGCTTAGCAATGGGTAAACTTCCAATGATATATATGAGTGTGTTGGAAATGCATCCATATTAAAAGCTGTCATGGCTTAGTGGTTTAGTACTGTAATTATGGTGCACAGTATCCCGGGTTCGAGGCCTGTCATTGCTTTTTATTTTACTACTGGCCAGACTGGCTAGGAGGTGTGGCTGTGTTTAACTGACTTTGCTCAACTTTGCCCAACGTTGCTCGACGTTGCTCTACGTTGCTCTACACTGCCCAACGTTGCCCGATGTTGCCCAATGTTGTGCTAGTTAGCGTGGTACGCAGCTGCGCACGAACATGTTTTGCTTGCGCTAGTTGGTGCAATGCGCAGCTCCGCGCAAAACTATTGCGCTAGTTAAAGCAGTTCTAAGCTATGAGCAATTATATTTAACTGTGCTTAATACTAGTAAACTTTGCGTAGTAGTGCTTCACATTGCTTAAGATACGTTACTTATGCATTTATCAGTATGCATGACCATTCCACCTTCTTATATATATATAAAATATCGTTCACTACCACATAGGCCATTTCAATGCATTTTATTGAAATTTAAAAGGTAAATGTCAGGAATTCTTTTTATGCACACATTTCCTACAGAAAATAGGTAGGGGAGTGGTGGGAATCGAACTGGGAATGCCTCCTCTTTGTGCGAGGGCTCTACCACTACACTATTGCTATTTGGCTTAATTTGCATATAAATAGTTTATTATCCTCTTCAATGTCTACACTGCTAACTGCAGCTAAGCAATGGGCAAATCCGCGCATACACGCGCAAATATGGGCAGCTATATCGGGAATAATAAAAAAAAGGAAAGCTTTTCATTTTAAACTTGTACAGGGATTTAAAAGGTGGGGGAGCGTAGTGTTGGGTATGTGGACATTTGAGCGGACTCGCTCATTTCAGTTGACATTTGCAGTTTAGGCACTTGCAGAGGCGTGGATATTTGGACTGCTCGGCAGTCTGACACGCCCCCTGTACTCGTGCATGCTCCATGTTAGCCTTAGAGTTGAGTCAGCGCGCCCTCATGAATATGCATGACGCGCTGACATCATACTCTTACACTGCAGTTTCCGTGTAAGACTTAGTTAGTCTTACACGGTGGATTAGTGAATCCCGGCCCATGACTTCATCAGATCTGAGATCTGATGAAGAGCTAATGCCTGAAAGCGTTTTTCTGTATGTTAAATAAACTTTTAACTGGTCGTGGTGGCTCCAATGGGTTTTCTTCTTATCCTGTATGGTATATTTTACCACTGTGGACTTTTACTTCTTCCTTGGCTGCTTTGGATTTTTATTGCTGTAGCCAACAGCAACTTTTATCAACTAACAACAACAACAACAACAACAACAATGTGCAAGGCAGTGCAGCTGAGCTGAGAACAACAAGGAGTTTTTATAAACAAACAACAGTAGCAGTTTGCAACTCAGAGCAGGTTAAGACTGAACTGTGTTACCAGTAACAACCTTTAATAACTATGCAAACTAGGTGGCAGACCAATATGAACAAAGTAAATGATAACAACTATAAACACTTTAAAACAAAACAATTCCATCTATATAGTGAAATGTGCCTCTCTGCTTTGTGTAATGCATCAAACATAAATCCAATTACAACTAGTCAGTCCAGCAGAAGTACATTAAAAAAGGAAAGCCAGAACAAAGCAGCAGGTCCTGCAATGCAGCACAGTTTAAAATCTATACTTATACATCATAACTAATCAACTGCAAATTATGTCTGGAGCAAGCAAAATTCACAGAATACCAGCAAATTTCATAAATTCATTAGAATAAAAAATTTGTTTGAAATGAGCAAAACACTTGCACAATAAACTATATTAACAGATTAGCAATAAATTCACTTTAAAGGGCACATATTGAGTTGTGTCGAATAAAAAATACACTTCGTTAACATCTTTATGACAGGTAGTAAGGTCAAATCTAGAACTGGTCAGTCCAGTAACATTGTGTTGCAAGCAAATGCAACACAAAGCACCCAAGCCAAACAGAGCAGCAGATCTTACTATGCAGCACAATTTAAACAATGTACTTAAAAGTCACAGACAATCAGAAAGACAACTGTAAATTAAGCCTGGAGCAAGAAGAGTACTCAAAACACCAACACATTTCCTGAACTCACTGGAACAAAGCCAGAAAGTGTCCCAGATGAACAAAACACTACCACAATAAACTGTACTGACAGATTAGTAGTAAATGAACTTTAAAAGCACACAGATTTAATTATATTAAATAAAGCGCAGCACTTCCCTGATGTTTTTGGGACTGGTAGCAATGTAAAATCTAAAGTTTTAATATTATGTGATGCTAGATCTAGACTCTGTAGCAGTCCTGGGTTTCATTGCTTCGGGCCTCAATTTTTATTTTGTGTGACTCTAAACAAGTCAATTAAATAGACATTCCTCCCTGTTCATCCCTGAAAAGGGAATGTGAGTACAGTGGGCTTACCTGGAATCAGTAACAATCATTTGAGACATCTAGGGTCTGTGATAATATTCTTTGCATTTACAGTAGTGAGGATAATCCTCACACAATTGTAAAGTGTTGCACAGCTGTGAAATTATACCTATCCTGAACATTTCTCTTTATTTTCAAGTTAAGTACTTAGCTACCAAATCTTTACTGAAATTATCAATAGCAATCTCTAATTTCACAAAAGCTTATTTTATTTCTTATATGGTTGGTTGCACTCATTTTTCTGTCTGCCTTCTGAGCTATGGATTACTTCCTTGTAGGTGTCTGACAGTGACAATCCTCCAAACTTTCTTTATTGTTTTCTTATCAAAAGTAGTAACATTTATAGTGTCATTACTATAGTTGTTTCCCACACTTTAGGTAAATCCATCTTTTACACATTTTGTGCACTCCTTCTTCCAATTATTGTCTGAGTATTGCCTTTGTCTTCCACCCTACTTCTACTTCGCAGCATTTTTTTCCCTACAATTCCTGTGAATCACTGTTTTTTTCTCTTATAAATGGCAGTGAAAGTAATTTGCTTTCAGAGATCAAAGTGTGGTATATTGTGGAATTCCATAGCCAAAACAGAAAAATAACTGACTACAGGGAATCTCGAACTAAATATCAAGGTGCACTGTAATGTGAAACTGTGAAACTCCATTATTAAAAATAGCAAAAAATACTAACACTAGAGATTCTTAAATTAATATAACCAACTCTGAAGTTACTCCATCTTCAAATAAGAAAAAATATTATGTTTAAAGATCAGTTATTCCAAAAGATCACTAAAACAATCATTTTGTTGGAGTAAACCTATATGAAAAAACGTAAAAAGGCATTTGACAAGTTAAAACATTTTCATGGAGAGGGGTCAAAGCTCATGTCACCCCATGTAGAAAGCTGTCAGTTCTGTATTATAAACAATGTCAAGATTTTTTTCACCTTAGGGGAATGGAAATTTCCCTCCTGTAGCAGTCTGAATTAAAACTTGTGCACCCTGGTTGTTAGCCACCAAAATTCCAAGACTCGCTAGTATGAGTCTTGCAATAGCGAGACTGAAGACCAAAAATGAGGATTTACATATACTAAATCTGAAATTGTTTTAACTCAATATATTCTCCTTTCTTCAAAGTATGGTGAGTGTGGAGTCATTATTTATACAGTGAAGGTGTGTAGGATAGTTGTCTCCTGCAAAAAACAACTTTAAAAGAGAAAAATGACTGTTCAGTCTTTTTTTCATCATTTCAAGGCTTGATATTACAAGTGTCGACAGTTCAATAAGGAGCCCTCTGATCACTTGTAGGTTATCATACTCATAACCCTACAAAATTGAACAGCAGAAACCAGCACCAGACCATAAAAATCACTAAAATAAAAATCCAATGACCAGGTAGCACTCGATACAGAAGTTTAATATACCAAACAGAATCAATCACCGTTAAGTGCTTTCGTCTTTAGTCATTATCAGAACCTTGGTGATGAACTGGTTGTGGATGGCACCACCCATGCTCAACTGAAGGTAATAGCCAACCTGCTAGCTGACATATTTGAAGCAAACTTCACCCCGCTATCCCCTCCAGTTATCTCTCAAAGTATACCTGCCACCATTCCTCATCTATTATCTCAAGAGCGCAGGTCATATCTATACTCTCCAAGGCCAAAAACACAGCATCAGTGGGATCAGACAACATTCCAGGTTGCCTTTTAAACAACTTAAAACATGACCTATTAGACCCACTTGGATCCATGTTTAACTACAGCCTACAAACTGGCTATGTTCCAGTGGAATGGAAGAGAGCAGCAGTAATCCCTCTGCACAAAGGGGGACCATCAATTGACCCTGGCTATTATAGGCCCATAAGTTTGACTAGCTTCATCTGCAAAGGCATGGAAAGAATGGAGACATAATATATCAGTAAGCAAAGGACAGTAGTATCGCTGGAAATGAATTCATCCTCAGGTCTTGGTGAGTACCTTCATGAGGTGGACCCTAGTTTTCACAAAATTTCACCAAAACAACACTGATATATAGACTATATTTTATATAGTATATAACATGGATAGAAGTAGGTTCAAAAATAAAAAAGACAGCTGGGTGCACAAGACCCAGGATAAAAAAGTGCCCAATCCTGGTAGGTGCAGTGGTGCCAGGACTGGAAAAAAATATGGAATCCTCAAAACATGGACAAATTACTATAATGGGGTTAGGCCAAGCACAGGGGGAGGATGGCTCCCTGTTGTAGAAGGAAGTAGTAGTCCACAAAAATCACAAAATCAAATAGACCAGAAAAGAGCCATAAAGATGATAGAGTGGACTACTGAGGATAAGAAAGAAATGATGCATTGTTACTGTTATGCAAGAAGCCCAGAATTTCTAAACAGAAGATATACAAAAAGATTAAGAGATAAATTAGAGGAAAGGAAAATACTTCCACAAGAAAAACTGTCGGAAGCATCAAATAAAAATGTGTGTTCATTAATACAACAGATTTATGAAAAACATTATATAAACCAAGAAATCTTGGACTATTTGGAAAAAGAAGAAACCGAGGAAGTGCAAAAATGCAAAGATCAAAATCTAGAGATTTTTGAAAAGTATAAAAAAGAAATATGGAAACGGGAAAGAAAGCGAGATTTGATATGGTGCAATATTTATGCAAAGGAGAAAGCCAAATTAATCAATATAAAAAATCAGCCCTAAAAATATTCAAAGAGAAATATAGGCAAAGACATCCAGATATGAAAGATCTCACAATAAAAAAAGAATATCACAAGGGGGAACATATAAGTGACGATTAGTAAAGCAAAAGTTAACAAATAGAAGCTGAAGTTAAGGAATACCTGTGAAGTGAAAGATTTAGTGTAGAAATGTCTAGCATAATAGAACAAGGAGTCTCCAAGGTAAAGAGAAACAGGAGGAGCAGGCGACATCTGAAGAAGAAATATGGACATGGGAAAGAAAAAGGGATTTAACATGGTGCAATATTTATGCAAAGGATAAAACAAGCTAATCAATATAAAAAGAACAGCATCAAAGACATTTGAAGAGAAATACAGCCAAAGGCATCTGAATATGGAAATTTTTACAATAGAAAAAATAAGAAAACAAAGAGAAAAAGCAGAAAAGAGGATTAGTACTGAAGAAGTTAAAGAAATAGAAAATGAGGTTATGGATTACCTGCAAAGTAAAAGATTTAGTGTAGAAATCTAACTCTGATAACATCACCGCAGGATAGAGCAATGGATCCTCAAATTAAGGAGAAACCAGTGGAGTGGGAAACATCTGATCAGTTGCCATATGAAGATACTTTGTAGCCTTCTATAATAAACCAGTACAAAAGTTCAGCTGGAGATGCACAGCAAGGGAAGGAACAGGAAACTGTGACAACTCTGATGCAGTCAATGTTATGGAGTGATAGGCCAGTGAGTTCCCATATGAAAGAGCAGTGGATAACACAGGACAAAACTGAAGAGAATGTGGCACAGGAAGATGCTCTGGAATTTTCTGTAGAATGACCACAGAAAATGAAAAACAAAGAATGTGTCCTCAGTTTAGAAGAAAATGATCTAAGAGAAGAGTTGCTTGATTTGATAGAGATGGACAGACATATTAAGATCAATGAAAGAAACAGACTACAGAAAGTCAATAAAACCCAAAAAGTTAGAAGTTTGATAAAACAAATGAACACAGTAATTAGGTCAGTTGTTCATAATGATTCATGTGACATAACAGAACTAAATAGGATATATTACTGTGCAGCTAAATTAATAACAGATAAAGTCTTACCATAAAAACACATGGCAGTTAGGGAAAGGAAGGGGAGAAATCAAATGCTATCATGGAAGGTAGTGAATAGAAAAAACTATAGAGCAATTAAGACAAAAAGTGTCACTGTTAGAAGAGTATAGAAGAGGGAACAGATCAACA
Source organism: Protopterus annectens (assembly GCF_019279795.1). Classification (NCBI taxonomy): domain Eukaryota; kingdom Metazoa; phylum Chordata; order Ceratodontiformes; family Protopteridae; genus Protopterus; species Protopterus annectens. The sequence continues at coordinate 712,225,777 of NC_056735.1, forward strand.
AAATACTCAGAAAGATAGACATGATAAAATCAATGTGCGCTATCACAACAGATCAGGATCTATCATGTACTATCACAAATAATAAACTAAAAATATCAGCACAGGCAGAAGAACTTAGAAGAAACACAGATAAATATAAAGGAAAAGTACAAAATAAGCAATTTATTGATGACCCAAAAAAGTTTTATAGAGAATTGGGAAACAAGGCAAAAGGAATTGAAACACCACCAAAAAAAGAAATAGATATATTTTGAAGAAATAGTAATGAAGATCCTGTGGAACATAACAAAGATGCTGACTGGATCGAAGAATTAAAAGAAAGAATAAGAAGTTCAAATGTACAGGATATGAAATGGAATGAAGTAACCGCCCGAGAAATTGGAACAAAGTTAAAAAAGGTCCTAATTAGAAAACTCCAGGCTCAGATAAAGTACCTAACTTCTGGCTAAAAGTATTAACATCTTTACATGAAGATTTAGCCCTGAGTAAGAATTATTTATATTCCCCCCCCAACAGACACCAACCTAGTTAACAAGAGGAAAAACAATACTCCTACTTAAAAGTGAACCTGCAGGCAATCCTAAAAACTATAGATTCATAATGTGCCTTCAATGAACATGTAAACTATACACTGGAATTGATGTTGACAGAGTTTATAGTCCTTTAGAAGAAAACTCAATCATGGCAATAGAACAAAAGGTTAACAAAAGAAAGTCATATGGAGCAAAGGATCATTTGTTGTTAAATAAAGCCATAATGCAGAACTGTAAGAAGGGGAAGAATGTAAATATGGCATGGATAGACTACAAAAAAGCATTTCACAGTATTTCACATTCATGGATAAAAGATCTCATAAAATGCATAAGATATATATCATACACTGACTAATTACATTACAGCAATCACGAAACAGTGGCAAACCACTTTGCAGTTAACCCATGATAAAAAATTCAAAGAAGGATATTCCAGGGTGACTCTTTGTCACCTCTGATCTTTTATGTTGGCATTAACCCATTAAGCTGTCTACTTAACAGATAGATCACTGGGGAGGGGACCCCCCCACGCCTCCAACTGCTGCAATGACATCAGCACACATATTTCCGGTTGTTTTGCAAGAGGGAACACATATTTATTCAGTCTCAGAAGCCTGAGATGGAGCGGGTTAAAGTCTGCTGACAGGAGCAATTGTGTGTGTGTGAAAATGCCCCCAGCAGGATACATCTGGTGGCTAGAGGTACTCAGGCTCAAACCCTGTTCCTTGGGTACAGGTAAAAAGAGCCTAAAGTCCCTAGCCACCATCAATTGTGAACTTATGTTGTTCTGTTCCTCTGGTTTTGCAGGACTGGTAAAACAAAACCTTTTATTCTACCAATTTTCTAAGGTTACACAATCAGTATTTGAAATGTGTCCCTAAACATTTTATTCTAGCAATTTTCTAAGGTTACAAAATCAGTATTTGAAATGTGTCTCTATTTTGGGGCTGTATTCCCCCATTTTTGGCTTTGTTCTGTATTTGTGTGCTAAGAGGTTGAGAGCTATGGTGAGAAGTGATGACTGAATTCACTAAATGATATGATAGCCATTTAGGTTTGTCTTCCCATCTTTCAACAAACTGCTAGTTTAGCTAAGTGGTAAGTAGCTGTGACTGTAATGTACTGGGTTCAAGAGTTGGCAGTGAAATGCATGGTGGTAACAACATTTTATGCAAGCAACTTTCCAAAATTATACACGCAATGTTTAACGTATCCCTGTTTTTTGGCCATTTGCCCCCCCCCCCCATTAAAAATAAGTTCAAGAAGCTGTGCAACATGCCTATGGCTTAACACTACTGTGATTCTGTATTTATATATTGTGTGTAGAAGTAGACTGTTATCATGGAAATGTTCTGAATAGGGTAGTTTTGTCATTATTGGTGCATGCACTTTGCTTCATTGCCTACTGGAAAAATGTTTAAACAATAAATTTAAAATGCAATTGTGTGTGGAGGTAGACTGTTATCATGGAAAAGTTCTGAACAGGGCAGTTTTGTCATTATTGGTTCATGTATTTTTGTTTCATTGCCTACTGGAAAAATGTTTAAACAATAAATTTAAAATGTGCTCTAACTTAAGTCTAACAAGTGTGCTGTACTATACAAGGAATATAATTTAATACAATCAGGAAGGTGAATCAAGGAATGCATACATGTATGCATGGCCCTAAAAATATGTTTGAAAACAGCCCAGAGGAAAGTGTGAAAGGCTCAAAATCATGGGCAAATTTTAAGCTTTACTCTTGTTACCAAAGCAATGGATGAAGGTAAAACAGTTCACACCACATTACCTTGACCTGGCCAAGCCTTTTGACACAATCCCCTACTCAGGTGTAGTGCAAAAGATGAATAATGTAGGAGCAAACACTTACATCACCAGCTGCAGGAGATCAAAACAGGGGAAGAGACCAGTCACCAATGGAGTCCCCCATTGTTCGATGCTGAGACTTTTTCTGTTTGGCATATGCATCTCAAAAGTAAAAGGAAATACCAAAGAGCTTTTGCCAGCTAAGTTTGAGATGACTGCAAGCTGGGAGAAGTTATTGAATCCCCAAATGACTTAACCATCATGCAGGAAGGTTTGTCCCAAATAATAACTGGTGTCAAAATCATGACAATGCCCTCTGAGAACTGATCCAATTGTTTGGCATTTGGGAATTTGTGTGTACAGTGACCTAACTTTTGCCCAACATGTGTCCAGAGCATAAGAAAGTATTTTTATATTGCACAGCTTATAAACAAATTGATTGTGACTAGATCTGGAGATGGTGTTGTCCCCCTTTACAAAGCTCTCATTATGTCAATCATTTTGTATAATGCCCACTTTGGCATGTAGCTGTCCAGCCCCATGCAACATTTGGAATACCTTCAGAGATACCTTATTAAAAGGATACAAGTCCTAAACAATAGGTCTTGCATGGACCACCTCAAAGATTTATTACTATACACAGTATCCTACAGAGTGCTTAGAGATGACATGTCTGGCATACAAAGCATCCTCTAACATAATACAGATGGACCTACTGAACATCAGCAAGTCAAATGGCATCAGAAATACTCAGTCCCGGTATCTAAACTGAATGTCGTGAAGAGATGGATATATATCCCAGAGGCTACCCCTGTTCTGGAACAGACTATCCATAAAAATAAAGCAAAGCTCATCCATCCATATTCAAATGCAACTTGGATCTAAGGATGGGTAATAGAAAATGTACTCCAGGATTTCCCCTCATGCCACTAATGGATAGAGGGAGTTCCTAAATGCTGCATCCGTTACATGGCCCCCTCAAATTATCTATGGTATGATCACAGTTGTCCTTACTAGGGCTAATAGACAATTATCAGCCATGGGGATAGCTAAGATCAATCAGAAAATGTTCAATTCAAGTACCAAAAGGGAATTGGCTAAGCTTAAAATGTCCTCCAAGTGAACCTATGTTGTGGTAGCAAATAGTTATAAAAAAATTTCCCTTTGTAGTTCACTAAGTGCCCCTGTCACCCTCCACCACCACCACCCCCCCACCACAACCACCCAGTCTTTAACAGCTTCCGGCACCTATGAATTTGGCTCCCAAAAAAATGACAGTGTAAAGACTTCTCATCTTCTTTTTGTGGATGAGTTAAAACTGTATAGTTCATCAGATGAGGAAATGAAAGCACATCTTCAAGTGATCAAACTTTTTCAGATGATATAAGAATGTCATTTGGTCTGAAAAACGTGTAAAAGCAACCTTTAAAGCAGGAAAGCTGCAGCACCAAGAAAACACATCCTGGGACAGAAATGTGATATAAAAAAGTTGAGCAAGAGGGAGCGTATAAATATTTGGGAATTGATTAAGGATCAACAATAAAACATGACCAAATGTGAATAGAACTGGTATTATAAAGGGGGTGGATGCTGCAGTCCTTTTTGGTGAAGATACCTAGTAACTATATGAAATTGTTATCAGTTTGCCATTCATTCCCTATTGTAATATTACTAGCTTATCGTTTTTTTTAATGTAACATAGGCAATTTATTCCTCAAGGGCAACAGGCACTTTATTTGTAGATGAAACAATGAAATATAAAGTTGTTTGCTAGCAGCAACCTCTTCATTGGTTACATATTTCTGTAATGTGGAATTATTTAGACGACTTTTACTTCTTCAGAGATTGTGCATATTTACTGATACTGGGGGACTGTAAAAGTTTGAGTAGACTTTTATTTATTTATTTATTATTTGTTTATTTATTTATTTATTTATTTTAACATTATTTTACCAGGATAAATCCAACTGGACACAAAGTGCCTGTTTTCAGTGGAGTCCTGGGGAGAAAAGCTCCAAGGAAGTTAACAGAGTACATACATGGTTTAGTTAACAATAAAAAACTGGTATACAAGGTAAGAGAAACAAAGAAGTATAAGAACAATTTTGTAAAACAATAAGATACTCAAACAATAATTTTATGATAGAAATGTTCTGAATTGGGCAGTTTTGTCATTATTGGTGCATGCATTTTGTTTCATTGTTTACTGGAACAATGTTCCAAACAACAAATTTAAAATTCCCTCTAACAACTGTACTATATTGTACAAGGAATATAATTTAATACAATCAGGAAGGTGCATCAAAGAACACGTGTATGTTTTGTGTGCAAGGGACCTATGATTTGAAAACAGCCCAAAGTTAATCTTTATCTGCCACTGGCAAAATGTATTTTCTTTGAATGTGGGTTTCAATTCTGTTTCAATGAATGTGAGTTTCAAGGGCAGAGACGTTTTAATGCTAATAAGTCTGTTTTCATTGTGAGATTGCATCACTTTGTTTAGCAGATGTTTTAGTGTTTGTGCTGTAAAATGCAAAATAAAACTTTCAAATGAAGTCCAAATCATCGTAGAAGTAAAGCAGTATGCACATTAGTGTTTATGGTAAATGGGGTGAAATAGCCAAGTAATGGTTCATTGGAATGGCTGCAGGGGGGAGGCTCCATTCGACCATGATTTTGTGAGGGGGAAGGGTGGCAAACTCAAAGACAGCCCCGGCTGAAATATACCTCTCAACTGTCCAGATTTTCACAGAATGAATAGATTTTTGCTTCTTATTTTTGGTTTGTTCCTCATAAAATGTGTGGTTTTCTGGCAAATAATTTAGAAATTAGGTCACTAAATAATAAAACAGACACCGAGTTTCAGACTTAATAACCTTCAGAAAATGCATGCTAAAGCAAGACCTGTTATTCTATCAACTGTCTCAGTTTATACAACAATTTTTAGTACTGTTTATATGTTCCCCCAGTATATTTGGCCTTGTCCAGATTTCTTGCAGTAACAGGTTGAGAGGTACATGCAAATAAATTGCATTATAGAATTAGGCATATCCAAACCTCTCAAATGTCCCCAGTTTTAGCTCAAAATGTTGCTCTTCCCCTAATAATCCCACTGCAAAATGGCAATTTTGGAAGAAAACGTGGAGGGTTTACAATTAAGAAATAACTGTAATAATCAGAGTTATAGATTACTTTTATTTCAGAAATGCATGCAGATTCTTTTATTTTGTCAGCTGCTCAAGTTAGCAGTACTAATATTAAAAAAGTGTCACTTCTTTGACAGGTTCCCAGCTGTATTGTGTGGCTATTTTATATTTTTGCATCACATTTTTGGTCCATTTTTCATAAAATTATGTGTTTTTTTTGGCAAATTAGTGGCAAATCATTAAAGACTGAAGTTAGAAAATAATGACAGACATTTGAGTGTCAGATTTCAAAACCTACTATTCTATTATATTTCTAAGTTTATAAGAGCAATATTTAAAAAGTGTCCTTATTTTTGGACCTTTGTCCCACTTCTATGCATGGCTTTGTCCAGATCTCTTGCTCTGAGGTTCAAAGGTATGACAAATTTGTCAGGGCCATCACAGTCAGCCAGAGGCATTTCAAATTGTGACATACTTGTTGCACCCCACTCCCCCATGTAGTGACTCTAGATGTTTCCAAGCAAGGCAAGGAGCAGTTATGCAGTGTAAATGTGCAGAGCATCCCCCAATCCAAGGTAGACACAAGTACTACTTTTATCCTGTCCTTGATTTTGCAGAATGTTCTGGTTTCTGTCATATTTTTATACTGTTGATTTATACTTATTATTACTCAGAAAGTGCCTGTTGCTCTGTGTTTAAGTAGCATTTTTTACTTTGATCATGTTTTCCCCATGAAACAAGTAGATAGATGTTGGCAGGCAGCAGGTCTTTTTTGGATAAGAAACATTTTTACAAGTGGAGGTATCACAGAGATTGCTACTTTCAGCATGTTACTTGGTACTTTAATAAAGCTGAATATAAATTATAATTAGAATTGCAGTGCAAGGAGAAGTGGTTTGAGTTGAGTGTTGCTTGTTTTTCTTATACTTGATTTTGACTGGCAATCCAGTAATGTATTTAAAAAGTAATTTATTTTTTCATGCCTCACAACCTTTTTGTTTCCATCTAGATATTAAGTAAGCTGTCATTCAGCCAATGCACTGAAATATTTTTTTTTCTTCTACACTTCATTTGTCTTGATTGGACTCTCATAATGATGGTTTGGCACCCAGGGCAGCATATTTAATTAAAGTTCCAGTTTTTGTGGTTTTGAGCATAGCTCTGTCCCTTTTTAGTTGGTCACACCCCTTCCCATTGGCCCCACCCATTCAGCTGCCTTCTGCAGCCCCGCTTTGATTTGAAGTCACCAGCCACCACTGCTGTTGCATTGGGGATTGTGTAAACATTATAACACTGAAGTAGTGGAAACACATTGGAAACACGAGCCACAAAACATTATAGAAAATTATGAAGTCTATACGACATGGGATCGCCCATTACAAACAGTTCAAAAAATAGATGCAAGAAAAACAGATACAGTAGTCCATGAAAAGAAGGCAAAAGTAGCATTGATCATTGAAACTGCTGCACCCAGTGACTACAGTGTCTTACGTACAGAGAGATAGAAAGTCATAAAATAACAGGATTTGCAGACATAAACAAGGGCAATGTGGAAGAGGGATACCCAGACAGTTCCAATAGTAGTAGGTGCAAAGGGTCTTATAAAAAAGAATTTGTAATCGTACTTAGATATGTTACCAATACATGTAACTTTACATGAAATACGGAAGGAGTCATTACAGGGCACATTGCAGGTGCTGTAAAGGGCACTTCTTGCTAACGTCAAAGATTAAAACAATACTAATTTCATGAACTTTAATCATACTTTGACTTAGGAATGGGATCCATTCCCATCATAGTATTAGAAACCCAAAAGACTTGGAGAAATTAAAAAAAGACAGAGACCTTATTAACAAGGACATAGGTAATTTCCAACTCTGGAACCAACCCAGTTCATATTCATTAAAGTTTGACCATGCCTGTTAAACATGGTTGACTTCTTCGAGAAATTCACAAGTCCCTGGATGAGGGAAAGACAGTGCATACCACCTACTTTGACCTAGCCAAGGCATTTAACACAATCCCCCACTCAGGTATTATAGAGAAACTCTTCTGATTGAAAATTAACTGCTACATTACCAGATGGGTAACCAACTGGCTCACCAAAAGGACACATACTGTCAAAGTGGGTGACTTCACTTCTAGCAAAAGGCAAGTCACCAGTGGCGTACCACAGGATTCTGAGCTGGACCCCATACTATTCAGAATTTATTTTGCAGATGTCCAGGCAAATTTGGACAGCCTGTGGCTGACCAAGTTTGCTAATGATTGCAAATTGGGAGCAGTCATTGAATCCTCAACAATGTTAATATACTGCAGACAGGGTTCACGCAGTCAAATGATTGGTGCCAAAGCCACAGATTAAAGCCTAATGCAAAAAATGCATTACTATTCCATTTGGGAAATCTGGCATCTCTGCTAGCTACATTATAGACAGCACTCCCCAAGTGTAGACCCAGTGGTAAGTGATCTGGGTACACAGGTTGATAGCAAACTGACCACCATGTATCCACAGTAGTATGAAAATCCATCTATGTGGCACATCTTATAAATAAAGGCATCATATCTAGATCTAAAGATGTTATAATTCCATTATACTCGGTCTTCATCAGACCAGTAATAGATTACAATGCTCCCTTTTGCATGTACCTCACCAGACACCTGCAGCAGTTGGGGAGACCAGAGAGGTTTCCCACTAAGAAATTACAGGGTTTATAAAACAAGTCTTACACACAAATACTGAAAGCCCTGAAAGCCACTGTATTCTGTCTCCTACAGGTTGCTAAGGGGTGAACTGTGCTTGGCTTACATGATAGTCATTGACCCAGCCCTCATGGAAATCCTACACATTCATAAATCAAACTACATGAGGGTCTTAACCTAACCTCTGACATAAATAGGTCATGCTGGACAGAGAGATACATCTCCCAGAGACTAACACTTCTCTGGAACAAACTTTCAGTTCATGTGAAACAGAGTCCCTCCCTGCCCTCTTCAAATGCAACCTAGATCAATGGATGGGTGACCACAAATTCACTCCTGGAGTAGTACCTATGTCCCTCCTGGAAAGAGGAAGGCAGTATTAACTACCATAGCCCCTTACCTTGTGCAAACTTCACTCACCTAACCACTGACAACTGGGGCAACGTTTAGATAAATATGGCTAGGCTTGTAAGGGCTCTAGAGAAATTAGCCTCGTAACCTTCTATGAACCTATGAACCTATATAAACTAGTTTATCACTGACCCTTTTCAACACTTAGTCAAGGATAAATGCAGTATATGTGGACAGCTTAGACTTGCCAGTCAAACATCGTATCTTTTCTTGGTGAGGGACTGCAATACCCTTACAAATCCAAGACAAACAGAGGGATGACATACAAAGTTCATACAGATAGTGACTGGACATCAAGACTGAACCCAGGACCTTAATGAAACTAAAATAAAGGCAATAGAGGTAAATTATGTACACACACACAAATTGGTCAAACCATATCCATATTTATGGGCATGATAAAATGAAGTATTTAGGAGTATGGATTAGAAATGACTGTTGTGGTAGCTAAGGATATGTGGGAAGACACTAAACAGAAGATAATATAAAAATTGTTACTGTCATTATTGTAAATACTTAAATGTACTAGTTGTATTTACTTCATTTTGTAATATTTTTATTACAGTTATTCGCTTCACCTGATTACTGCATGTGTAATTTTTGCTTATGTTGTATTGGTGCACTATTTTTCTTGGGTTTTGTGTACAGCCTACTATGTTATCTTTTTATGTTTGTATTGTTGGAGCTTTCCTCCTCGGGTCTCCACTGAAAATGGACCATTGCCTCGGACTAATCTGGTTAACAAATGTCAAATAATTAAAATAAAAATAAATAAACTGAGAAACTGGAAGCTTTGTTATACAGATATGGATACTAAGATACAAGCCATTAAAATGTTTTTAGCCCTTTTAGTCTTATACACAGGTCAGGCATATTTTTTATCATCCAGAGGAAAAGCTGTGAATGGCAATTAAAAAAGAGTTGAAGGATTTTATCTGGGAAGGGAAGACAACTAGGGTCAAGTGGGATAAGCTGAGTCTTCCAATAGAACAAGGCAGACTAGGATTACCCAATTTGAGGGCGTATTTTAGGGCAACACAGTTAAGGCTCTTATACATAGCACAAGCAGAAAACTATAATTCAAAGTGGAAAAGAATGATGCTGATATAGGGAGGAAGCTCAAGAAATAAGGAGAGATTGAGATTTTGGATGCAGGCTCTTAAGGAGAACAACAAAAATCATACAGACTATTATATTCATAAAATAGCAGGGAATATTCTAAGAACCAAACCAGCATGAGAATGGAGAAAAGAGGTTTTGCCGATAAGGATGACTGGGTCAGGGATACAGATAATAGACAAGAGGGGGGCTAGAATTTATTGGAGAAAATTGGTAAAGGAACCAAGGTATTAGAAGCAAATAACTAGAAAGGGAAAGGTAATAGAATAGGAAGAGGCCAAGAATTTATTTGGACTGCAGGTTAGAGATTGACTTTCCTATCAAGGATTTATATCAGAGTATAGACAAAGAGAAAGAAATAGGGGGCTCCTGAATGAAAGACCACAACTGGTAGAGTTTTTAATAGAATCTAGAACAGAAGCTACTATTAAAAAAGGAATAATTAGTAAAGTATATAATATATTAATTATAAGAATCAATCAGAGGAGCTTAGAAAGGATTGGGAAGAGAGATTGGATAAGCAATTCACAAACAGACAATGGGGTGATATATGTCTATCTCCCAAATGTGCAACAAAGTCTTGAAGATTCAGGATCTTTGCCTGAAAGTGTTTACATAGGTATTTTTATAGGCCAAGTAGACTCCAACAAATTTTCCTTGGGTGGAGAGCAAATGGAGGTGTGATGGGCAAGAAAGAGGTGGCAGGGAACATATTTTTTGAAGTGTACTGAGCTGGCACACTTTAGGTATTCCCTGCCAACCACTCTGTCGGAAATGCTGGGTGAGTGGATTGGATTGACTGGGAAGATGATTTTTTTGGAGTGATGATACAGAATCAGGATTGCCTAGATATAGTAAAGCCTTGCTGAGTCTAATTATGGTGGCTGCCAAAAAAGCAATTACTAGAAAATGGAAATCAAAGTCTAGACCAACTTTACTAGACATAGTAAATATAGTAACAGAGATAAAACAACTGGAATTGGGATATTTAGAAAAGGGAAGGAGCAAACCACATAGAAAATATGGTAATTGTGGGAACAATATATGAAGAGCAGGAACGAGGTTTAAGAGGCAGGATTTGAATGAGCCATATAATGTTTAACTGACAATGACTGGATGGATTATAAATGATATATAATGTTTGCAGCTACAGTTGTTTCAATGGTGTCTATGATGTATACTGTCTGGAACTAAAGTGGTGTCATTTTGTTTGTTTTTCATTTACATAAATGTAAGATCGCCTATGTTATATATGAAAATTTAACAAAGATGTTTGTTGAAAAAAAAAAAAAAAAGACTGAACCCAGGACCCTGGAGCTGTGAACCAAGTACATTAATTACCTAATCATTAATCTGCTCTGATTGACTGCCATGCAGTTTTCATACCTCCATTTGTAAATGGTTTGTCTCAGTACACTATAGGCACTCTCTATCTATAGATGTTTAAGGTCTTCACAGCTAATGACTTGCTTCTTCTAGCCTAAGGTACATAATTTGATTCTTTCCACCTCATTTAACCAGGCAGTGCTCCAAGGCTGCCCCTGAAGAGGGACAGACCTGTCCAGTGACAGACTTACCCAGTTAACAACTGTATGCACATTAAAGGAAACCGTATACAGATAGAGGAGTCATTAAGAATTGCATTGGAGGGCGGCAGCTGCTTATCTCTGTCATTTCATCCCTAACACAGTGAGAGCTTTATATGACATATACAAAGTCTGTTTAATCAACTGCAAACTTTATTCACATGACGATGGATGAGCAAAAAGAATCTGTAAGTAAGAACTATAAGAAAGCTACTGTGACATTCCAATCCATTTTAGTTAAGCAGTGACTCATCTTTTTTTCCCAGTCACATGGACATTTAAAGTTTTGAGAGTTGGAGATTCATGAACTATTACATGCTGTGACTGTTGCATCTTACACCTATGTAGGTACAGTACTTCTTTGCATTGCCACAGCTTTATCCTTTTCTGAAAAGCAAAGTAAGCTTCCCCTGTTCTGTTGTACCTAGGTACTTCCTCTGGCTATTTCCTAAAACCATTCTTTAACTTAGCACCCTCCCATGAATCACCAATGTCACTTTCTCCTTCCTTTGCTCCACTTCTTTATTTTTTGTGGTGCAAGTCTAAAATGCACAACTAAACAGAAAAACTTCTTGTTGTCTGAATGCAAGCTTTTTATGATAAGCTGTCAAGATTTTAGAATGTCAAAGTGGAAAGACGTGCAGCAGAATTGCTTTACGACAGTCTAATAAGAAATACTAAGTATGTCATTTTCATTGTAAAAGTACATTTCTGAAACACAGTGGTGTAATATAACAGTATTGACCATACGTACTTTAGATCTCTACCCTCAGTTTTCAATGAGAATGCATGTCTATATACATTGTTTTATTTTTGTTGTCGCCTCACAGTAAAACGTTGTCCTGTTCGATTCCCAGTTAGAGCGTCTTCTGTGTGGAGACATGCGTGAATGGGTGTGCCCTCATTGAAGGTTGTGCATCAGGGCTGGCAACTCGGCACGTAAAAATCCACTGCCAATTATTAGTGGACCGGAGTTCCGCTGTGGTGACCCCTAACTGGGAAAAGCCAAAAGACACAACAACAACATTAGACTGCAAATAAATATCTTCTGGAATCTTGCAGTATAACTTTGAGATGAAAAGGACAGATTTATCCAAGAAAACATCTGAAAATTATTTGCCTTTTCAGATGTTATGTAGTTATTTCTTTGTTATGTCTTCATAATTCATTTGGAATGCAACTCTGCCATTACAGTAGCTGCATGCTTTCTTATTAAAATGCTTGCATCTTAATTTTATGAATGGACTGGTGACTGGTTAGGAGGTCTGCCTAAAGTAATCAAAAAGTACATATTGCTTTACCAGCCAGTATATTAATGCACCAGCATCAGTCCTCTCAGTCTGCAAGTGTGAATTACTTGTAATGAAGGAAACTCTCCTTAGCCTGAACCACAAATTTTGTTTTGTATCTCCCAAGTATGCCATAATAGTGGTGTCAATTTCCACTCCCATTGTCTTGTCAAGACTATTGGTGGTACTTAATCCACATTTTACCCCCCCCCCAAAAAAAATGGAAATTATCTTCACAGATAAATCCTGAAGGTAGTAAAGATAAAACAATAAAAAGTCCATCCATCCATCCATCCATCCATCCATCCATCCATCCATCCATCCATCTACCCATCCACCCATCCACAACCACTTTTTCTGATTTTTTGCTCAGGAGGTCGGGATGTCACATAAATGGCAACAATCATCTAGGCTAGCTGTGCCACAGCCGTTCTTCCATAAAACACACACACACACACACACACACACACACACACACACACACACACACACACACACACACGCGCACACAGACACACACGCACAAACACACACACGCCACATATGCACATGCAGTTTTGACAGCACAACCTAATCTCTGTGAAATAACTCTTAGGTACACAATCTTCAAGTGTATCTCCTCTGGATAGGGGAGCAGATAGGTCACTACTTTTTCAGTTTCTTACCTGAAACAAAGGAACCACCTTTAATGCCTTTGTTGTCTACCTCTTTTCTTAAACTGAAAAATAAAAAAATGATCAGCCATTGTCTCCCTCACATAGATTTCCAAAGCTAGGAATGCCAGCAATTCAAATGCCTAAAGTGGAATATTTCTTAACAAAAGGTGATATTTAGTAGACAAACTAAAAACTGGAACAAATTCTCCTAACTTATTTCAGTCTATTAGCAACATCAAAAGTACCACTGTTTAAAAGTGCATTTGTTTTTTACTGTATTCCATTACACTAAGTTGTTTTAAATGAAGTATTAGTTTTCTACTGCACTTATGGGTTTATTAAAAATCTTCAGTTACAGCAGGATATTTGTCATTCTCTTGTTTTTTTTTCAGGACATAGCTGCTTAATGCAGGGCTGTCCTCAATCTTTCCACTGTTGACTCACTTTTGTTCAGATTATCCATCTATGTTTGTTACATAGAGCTTACGGACTGCCACCCTCATTGAGCTGCAAGAAGCACGTCTTCATTTGTTGTTGGGGACCATCTCCTGTCTGTTACAGGTATGTAGACAGATTTATTTCAAAAGGCGTTCTCACATCATTACATTTGAGCTATACTCTCAACAGATTATAAGAATGTAAGCGTTTCATAATATACATGTACCAGATTTTCAGTGTATCATCAAAGAATCAATTTCACTAAGTGGCCATCTGTCTTTGTACAAATTTGAAAGTTTATCTTTAAATTTTCTAAAAATTCCACACTGAGACATGAATTTAGTCATAATAGCCCTATATTCATAAACAACAGACAATGTGAATAATGTCAGAATTGAACATATGGGGTAAAATGTGGAAAAATGTGTTATTTTCCTACATTTTGTTCTGTGAATGAATACTAATACAGCTGTTAAAACCATTGCTTTTAAGTTTTTCACAAAAATCCAAGAGAATTGTTAATAATGTTATGCCTAAATGCTATAAAAAATATCACCCGCTTATAGTGTTTGCATATTTGTTAATGTTTTTAGATTTCTAAAATGTATTACTGTCAGTTTATTTAAATTCTGAATTTGAAAACATATTTTTCTGCATATTTATATGCTAAACTACAAAATTACAAAATGAACTTGCTACTTTTGATTTCTAAGATAAAATATGTATTTTTCCTAATATTGTCTAACCTCAATGAGACCTTGTATTTTGTATGTAAAACTTTCCTAGCAATATTTAAATATGTTCACTACTTTATCTTATTAAGTGGGGTCTTAAGTTTGGTATATTCAAATCCTTTGTTAAAGATATCAATAACTGACAAACATATAAATGCAAGCAAACTATTTAAGAAGTACATTTGTCAAGTTTTAAATCAATGGCATAGTGCTTGTGTAAGTACTGATTTCTGTAGTCTGTGTACTTGGTAGGGGCTCTATTCGCACTGCAGTCAACTTGATGTGTGTGCATCTGGACAGCACAGCAGAAGTGTGTATCCTACAGTTACTTCTCCAATGATATGGATTGCCAGTATTTCAGGCTAACTTCTAAAGAAACTAAAACATAAACTAGCATCACCATTACATATCCCATTTAATCACAACCTAACCATTGGCTTTGTTCCTGTGGAATGGAGAACAGCAAAAGCTATTCCCCTCCACAAAGGTGGCTTAGCTACAGACCCAGGAAATTATAGACCCATAAGTCTGTCCAGCCTCATCTGTAAAGTCATGGAAGGTATCATCATGGACCTCATAAATAAAGACATAGGTGACCTCCAAACCCTGGATCTGACCCAATTCGGCTTTGTCAAGGGCAGAACCTGCCTGTTAAACCTGATAGATTTTTTTCAAAAATGTGAACTGCACCAGTGATGAGGGAAAATCTGTGCACACAGCATACCTTGACTTGGCAAAGGCCTTTGACACAATCCCATGCTCAGGCATTACTGATGAACATAGCAAATTGAATGTAAACCCTTTTGCTGTAAGATAGGTTGTCAACTGACTTACAAACCGGCCACACACTATCAAAGTGGGTGACTCCACATCAACCAGCAGACCTGTCATCAGCGGGGTATCACAAGGGTCAGTGCTGGGCCCCCTATTGTTTGGTATATACTTCTTAGAAGTTCAGGCCAAAACTAAGGGGCTGTGGCTCACCACGTTTGCAGATGACTGCAAACTGGGTGCAATTATTTAATCCCCAAATGATGTCAGTATACTTCAGGAAGGTTTTATGCAGACCCATCAATTGTGTCCTAGTCACGGTATCAAACTTAATGCAAAGAAATGCATCATCATTCCCTTCAGTAAAAACAATGTCCCTTCACACTATCAGATTAACAACAATACCCTATGTACCTAAGAAGAGATCTGCGATCACAAGTAAATTGCAACCTTAACCACCATGTGTCTACTGTAGTAGATTCATAGATTAGTACTAGGCTAACTGCCCTTGTGAGCCATTTTAAGCCTAGCCAGTTATCCCTTGTGAGATTCAAACCCTGCACTTTGTGTTTGCAAGGCAAACACCTTAACCATTAGGCCAACAAGGTCAGCTTTCTATGTAGCACACTTGTTTAGCAAAGTCATCACCTATAGAGCAAAGGAGGTTATAACCCCCCTCTATACTCATCACTAATGGGTGGTTGTCTTTCGGCTTTTCCCGGTTAGGGGTCACCACAGCGGAACTCCAGTCCACTAATGATTGGCAGTAGATTTTTTAACGAACGCCGAGGTACCAGCTCGACGTCCAATCTTCAACGAAGGCATGCCCATTTACACATATCTTTCAAATGCCCATCCAACCACGGGGGAGGACATGCAGACTCCACACAGAAGGCACTCCCCACACTCCAGCCGAGAATGGAACGGGAGAACCTCATGCTGTGAGGCAACAATGCTACCGCTGTACCACCACGGATATTACTCATCACTAATCAGGCCTGTAATTGAGTATAACACCTCTTTTAGCATGCATCATACAAAGTACCTGCAGCAATTGGAGAGGCCTCAGAGGTTTATAACTAAGAAGATCAAGGGATTCCAGCACATGACTTACACAGACTGACTAAAGTCTCTTGTCACTAGACTCAGTATCATATAGACTTCTTAGTGGAGACTTATGGCTAACTCACAGAGCAATCTCCGATCCAATGAATTTGCTGCACATCCATAAATCAAACAGGAGTAGAGCTACCAGTTCCAGGGACCTAAATATGGCCTACAGCTTGAATTGGATATGTTGGAGGGACAGGTTTGTCTCCCAGCGACTGCCGCGTCTTTGGAATATGCTGCCAATTCATGTGAAGCAGAGCACCTCTGTGACACTGTTCAAACGTAACCTGAATGAGTGGATGGGGCACCATAAATTCTTACCAGGGATGGCACCCGCAACCATCCTGGGCATGGGCAGTCATTAATAAATACAAGCCTGAGTATTGACTACAGCATCTATTGTATTACACTAGGATGAAATGACTAGGCTTGAAATGGTCTCAGCATGGCCGGTGTTAGCATTTTGGGGGCCCCCAGCAAATGTCAAGATGGGGGCCCCCTAGGCACTTCCAGTCTAAGTATCACTCTGTCACTGCCACCCCTTCCTAACATCCTTTTAGTTCATGCTGCAGACCTTTAGGAGTAGTATGCTCAAACTAACCTGTAGCTACAATGCTCTTACATTACAACAGACCTGTCTACAACACTATGTTGGCCCATCTCACAAAGGGACATTCACAGTTACTGGTATTTAGTCGCAGCAATGATACATTATAACAACTCTATGTACAGGTCTGGCCTTAGATGAAACGGCACACTAGGCCTACTGTTTCAGGCCCACACACAGCCACACACAACCCCCCAACACACACACACACAAATACACACTCCCTCCAGTCCTTCCCCTCTGTTTCTCCCCATACTGTGCACATTACATCTTTCTTCCTTTTCTTACATTTTACTCTTCAGCTTATTCAATAAGCCATAACTTTATATACGCTCTGAATTATATTTTAAATTTTTTTTTCTTCTATATAAACTTTTCATCCAATGATATCTTGAAAAGAAATTATGATTAAGGAAAGAAATTCATTGCTGCTGTTAAGCTTTAGTTTTCCTGCATCCTTTCAACACCTTTCCTGACCAAGACAGCACCGTAGTACTAATTTAGGAAATAACACAAAAAATCCAGGGTCGAAGAAGCCATAGGGTTACAGATGCTCTGGGATGCACTTTAGAGCATTTCCCCATCCTTTTAATCCAATGGTGGCCTAAACTAAAATCATGAGTAAGAAAAGAATTTCAGTCTTATTTTTATTTATTTATCTTTCAAATAAGATATATATTAAGTTGTGCCCAAGGCTGAATGATCAAAGCTGACAAAACTGTAGCTCACAATAAACTTACAAAATGTTGTGAGGATACACAGGTTCTATCTGGGAATACTGCCTGCCTCTCTAACCCCTCAACAAAGATAGTCACTGCCAACGCATCCCCTATGGTGTTAGATTAGGATGAAAGGAAAGGCTCAAATTGCCAGAGTCATGTATTTCAACTGACTACTGACATACATATATATAGTATGCATCCTCACTCCTCACCCCAACCTTCAAAGCAACCACTTGTATAAATGCATAATGTTTGATTGTGAGGAAAGTGAAAAAGTAATGATTACAATAGTGTATTCTACTTTGTTGCTCCTATGTTCTACACCGCCCCTACACATGCTATAGTAAACCTTCTTTGTACACCTCTGAGGTCTCTGAGAAAAGTAAAGGAAACAATGGCCATACTGTCCTCAGCCCAAACACAAGCCATAATGACCTCCTGTGTACACCTCTAAGGTTTGACTGTGATGAAAATTAAAGTAATAACCACACAATTTTCAGCCCCCCCCCCCACACACACACACACACATACATGACTAGGCTTATAAATGCCCTCGGATAGCCTAGTACCTACCTACCTATGAACCTACATAACATACAACAGTTTTCTGTACATACAAAGTTGAGCAGGGCTGGTTTTAGAATTGATGCAGTTGAGAGCAGAGGCCATTTTCAGCTTTATCCCTAGCAGGGTCATGTCACAGCCCTGTTAAGGTCAGAGTGTAATCAGAAATTAATACATTTTTCTCCTCCTCAGTTTTCCCCAACTAGCAACATCTTTTGTGGGGCCCCCGTCACAGTCGAGGATGATTTGGAGAGTCCCCCCAAATCCATTTAAATAGTCTGGGGAGTAGGGGTCACCAGACTCCTAGAAAATCTAAGTGTCTGAATGCTCAGTGATATATTTTATGCCTTACTTTTGAAATCTAATTAGTTGTTAGCTGCATTTATAACGGATATCCAGAAGAATAATATATGTGATGTGACACTGTTTGTGTGCACAGAAAAAAAATCAGTGATATTTTACACACACACACACACACACACACACACACACACACACACACACACACACACACACACACAAAAGTCATAGTGATTCTGATTTTTGTACTTATTTCAGCAATACATTGTGCAGCCCTTATACTGTTACACCAGGTCAGTGACTGCTGTTTAGCAGTCAAACAGCAGCAGGGGTAAGTCACTTTTATTGAACTCACTAAAGAGTGATGCATACAGGCCACCGTCTCTGATGTCACAGACCTTCCCTGATTTTGCTCATAATGTTGCTCTGTCCTTCATAAAAAAGTTTTGTTTTGTTGATAAATCATTTAGGATTACAGTCAGTCAATAAAACCAGACATTAGTTTTATACTTCTTATTGTCCAAAAAACTGCATGCAGAAGATATTTTTCTATTAATTTATTTTTAAGTGAGTTAGAGTAATATTTAAAATGTTTTCCTGAATTTGAGCCTTTACTCTGCTATTATTTTTGACACGGCACTGATTTTCAGGAAATAAGTTGATATAGTACCTGGTGTTCTGTATTTATAAAACTCCTTAAAGAGAAAACCATTCCCGGAGTGGAAGAATCAGTTCTTCTTCAAATCCAAGGTTTACTCTGAGATCAGTTACTGTGGGCTGTTGCTCTCTCTAGTGCTCACTTTGCTGGTTTGACAGACATGTTACAAAATATCAAGATAAGATAACCTGCTGTGTTTGGGGGCCCCCCAGGAACAGGAGGCCCCCAGCGACCGCAGGGTTCGCTGGTGCCTAAAGCCGGCTATGGGTCTCAGGGTCGATGGCCTAGTAACCCCCTATGATCCTATGATCATATGCCACATTTCCACCTTAGATGAAAATCCTGTATTTTCAGAAAGAAGTCACTTTCTTTGGTGGAGATCAGAATGCAGATAATATACTTTATTAGGTAATTATGAAATAATCATATGGAACATTTGTAACATTTTCAAAAGAATCATTGTTACATGCACTTCATATAGCAAACAAATCATTGTGAAGTAGTCTGATTTATTATTTGCATTGCTTGTGCACATCTTGCCTCCAAACCTCTATAAATGAGGATCAGTGATCCCCACCCATGCAGAATCTTACCTACTTAATACAGTGTTGTCTTCAGCATTTAACTACAGATACTCCTGCAGCTTTTGTACTACTGCAACACAAATTATGCAATCATTAGTGCTCTTTGTTTATCTGTACTTTACCAGGAAATATTCTCTAAATTTTGCATTGGTTTTCTTCTGACCTTTGTTTTTTATAGTTCACATCATTCTCATATTTCGTTCTTACCTTTCCTCTACCTTGAAATTGCTTCTTTCCCTCTTACTGAAACCCACCACTGCTTTGTTTTGTTTTCTTGTTTACATCTTCTTCTGTTTCCTGTTATAAATTGTTAATGTTTGACATGGCTGTAAATAAAGATTTACTAAATATATCACATTTTGTTTATATAATTTGCTTTCATTTTACATCTGTGCTCACTGTGGCATTTAAGCTGATTTAACCAGCCTAACAGAGTACAAAGTACACTTCCTGAAAAAAATACTAATATTAATTTGTAGACCCAATTTATATACTATATAAGCACTGTTGTACCACACATTATCAAACTGAATCTTTCAGACGTTCTTGTGTTCATTCATAGTGAGAAATAATCACTTTATTTGGACAAAGGTCAGTAATCTGTCCTGCTGCAGCTATGCAGTGTTTTGATGTGGCCCCTACTTGAGAGTGTACAGCCATGGCCTCAGTAATCCCCCACGTCTGTGAATTCCAAAGAAGGTAATGATGCAAGATACAACCTAATACCTACCTGAATATCTTAAAATTAAAATCCCTGTAACAACAGGTTCCTACAGAATTACTAAGCACATTATCTCAGCCTGTTTACTGCCCCAAATGTATGTGACTATAAATCCTAACTTTCTTTTGAATGTAAAAAACAGACTTTCTTGAACTTCAAAATTGCGAAACAGTACTTTGTTCTACATGCTTACTATGTGCATTGATTCAGATACCCACAGTGTACAGAAATGAGTCTATGAATGTTACTTTTGTTCAGAAAGTAATAAGGTTACATGAGACTGTGATTGTTAACCACCTGTAATGACCTGTCATTGCCTATATAGCCCGGGTTGTGACTGAAAAGGGTCCATGAACCAATTCATTTACCCAGTTAATAGGTGTAACAAATAAATAAATAAATGCAAAGAGATGCACTGTGATTAACTTTACTTCTTAACTGGATGTCCCTTTGAGTTTGGGAAGAAGCCAGACAGAAGACTTTGCTGTATGATAAAGCTCTCCTAGTCTGTGATAAATATTATAGCATGCTGATAAAAACATGCATTTAATAAACATATATCGTTAACATTTATCATATTAGATTAGCAGTTACACTCCACTCTCAGTAAATTACAGATTCATGCTATTAAAAAAAAGCCATGGAATTCTAATGCTCTGATGACTTTAATCTTAGAACTTCTGTTTATCTTAAACTGAGCACATTGTTGCCAAAGCTGTGGTTGCCTTATCTAAGTTATTAAGAATCTCAGTTAATTTTGAGCACACTGCCCATTAAAACCTAAAATAGCATTACTTTGATGTGCAGGTAATCACATTTTATGCTCTTATGAGTCATTCTGCTGTTGGCTAATAGCTGTATGAACTGACTTTCGCTGACTAGGCCAACAGTATAAAAATGATGAAGTGGTATGCAGAATGTAGAACTGCATGTTTCATCGATCAGTTCTGTTTATGGCTTAAGGTGAAGATGCTGCATGTTACTACATTAGTTCAGCTGTTCTTTACGGTTTGTTCCTTAGCTCTACCAATACCCGATGAAGTGAGGAAAACTAGCCCTACTGACTTCCAATTTGCTCAGGTATGTTTCATTAAGTTACACACTAAGTTTGATATATAAACAATAAAATTAACTAAAGATCATTCAGAGGCTTCAATGTGATACGAGAGTTACTATCTATTTCAGTCAGCTAGGGAAGCAATGAACACTTACTGTATTGGATTGTGTATAGAATACTTTAAGATGTGTGTCTCCTTCTGATATCTCCTACTATTACTTTCTTAAGTATGCTGGGATCGTTTGCTATATTCTGTTGTGTAACACTATACTTACACAATGGGTTGTCTTTTGTATAATCTTATACTATGTTATGTTATATTAAATTATAAAATGTCTTGCAAATTTCATGTAGCATGACAGACTGATGCACTTTCTCCCAAGGGGAAAAAACAGCCTTGGTTACAGGAAAAACAAAAGGCAGTCGAAATAAAAAAAAAAAAAAAAAAAAAGATTCCTTACCCTGTGCAATGCAGCTTGAAAACATATCTTTTGTTAGATATAACAGCTTGACTTAACTTTCACTAGTCACACTTTGCACCTTTGCATGGGACTGGAGGAATGAAATGCTTGTTACATTTAGAACTCAGGATTATTTCATAGTCCTGCAAAGATGCAAAGAGAGACAATACTGTCCTGAGGTTTCAGTTTCCAAGAAAACTTATTGACCTCTATTACTGTAACTTAAATTACACATAAAATATTTTCATGTGCAGTCATGGTGTATAGCGGCTCCTTTTTAATTAATTTTGTAACACTAAATCATTCTGGTATTTCTGTTTTTAGAAAATAAGAAGAAAGCATTTACTTGAAATGCTGTGAGTATACATTTACAGACAAGACCTTGTCATGCATCTGCTCATTGTACATTGAGAAACATGCTTGGCAGCGGGCCCTTCAGATTAAGTTTAACACCTAGACCAATATCTGATTTTGGTCATAACTGATAATAAACAGTGTTTAATTTGTCTACAGGTAAAGCTATTTTTGGATATACTATGTTATCTTTTCTTTTTAGTATCTAGACAAACTCATAATAGATTTCTGTATCCTTCTGGAGGTAGCAGAGCACTATACCAATCAATTTGCAGAAGTGACAATTATTTTTCTCAGTCCCCATAATGGGTTTGTAATTTCCTAGTCTCACAAAATATTTTATTTTATTTATTTTATTTATTTTACATTTGTTGACTGGGCTAGTCTAACTGGATACATGTCCATTTTCAGTAGAGGCCCGAGGAGAAAAGCTCCACATAAAAACAAAAACAAAAACAAACAGAACATTGCAACTTCAGTTACAATTCACTTGTCAGACAAAACACTTGTTTACATGGTAACTTAGCAATCATGATAGATAAAAAAATTAAACAAAATAGAAAAATTGCATTTCTCCCCTATATCTGAATTTATTTTAATGGACTGCAATATATATGAAAATATTCCTGCATTTGTTAGTTAGTCCAGTGATGAACCCCAAGCAATCTTGTTAAATCAGGGTGAAATTTCTAAATGTATTTAAAGGTACACTGCAGATGCTGAATGAAAGAATAGCCTAGCATGATCTGCAAGGAGTGCTGTAGTGGTATGCGGTGACTAACATGATCTGTAAGGAGTGCTGTAATGGTATCTGGTGGTCACATTCAGACTAACATGATCTGCAAGGAGTGCTGTAATGGTATGCGGTGACTAACATGATCTATAAGGAGTGCTGTAATGGTATCTGGTGGTCACATTCAGACTAACATGATCTGCAAGGAGTGCTGTAATGGTATGCGGTGACTAACATGATCTATAAGGAGTGCTGTAATGGTATGCGGTGACTAACATGATCTATAAGGAGTGCTGTAATGGTATATGGTGGTCACATCCAGACTAACATGATCTGTAATGGTATCTGGTGGTCACATTCAGACTAACATGATCTGTAAGGAGTGCTGTAGTGGTATCTGGTGGTCACATTCAGACTAACATGATCTGTAAGGAGTGCTGTAATGGTATGCGGTGACTAACATGATCTATAAGGAGTGCTGTAATGGTATGCGGTGGTCACATCCAGACTAACATGATCTGTAATGGTATCTGGTGGTCACATTCAGACTAACATGATCTGTAAGGAGTGCTGTAATGGTATGCGGTGGTCACATCCAGACTAGCATGATTTATAAGGAGTGCTGTAATGGCATGTGGTGGTCACATCCAGAGAGTTAATGCTTAACTTCATAGTTCTTAGTCTTTGTGAGGCTCCAAGCACCTTCGAGCAAAGGGTAAATGGGGGACTGGACCTATCCACTTCAGGACTTGCAAAGACAAAGAAAAATCTAGGCTGTTATAATCCATTCTCACTGTTGCAGGTTTTAGTGAGGCGTTTGTACAAGCTGTCAGCCAGGTAAAATCACATGTTAGTGATATTTAGCATTTTATAAAATGTAAAGTCTTATTCTGAATATTTTAAGTAACAATGTTCCTGAGCCAGGAGGTAGAAATACATTCAATGCCATAATGTCACTATGTCCCATTTCACCATGAAAGATATTTCCATAACTAAAGTCTTGGATTGTTCTTCTCACTAAAATCATAAATACTCCACTATTTCCTTAAACTGCTGCTTGAAGCCTCTCTTAGCTGGAACCCAGCACCAGCTATGATATTCACATACACTATAATAGATCTCCTGGAACAGGTTGGCTGGTTCTTGGCTTTGGATTTTTAAGAAGAACAAGCAACCATGCTCTTTTTATTAATCTGTGATACTTGTTAACCAGCATGCCATTATACTGCTTGACATAGTTAAATATGTAAAACTAAAGGTAAGTAAGATGCAGGCTAAGTCTTATTTCTCTAACCATCCTATAAGCAAAGATCAAACTCTTTGATTTTACATTGGTTTAGTGGTTTGCAATTTTTGTTTACACGGGTTCAGACTGACCCATATTTAGATTCATAGATTCATAGACTGTTACTAGACTAATGACCCATGGGAGGAAGGGGCCTTTCTAAGCTTAGCCATGTTTTCCCAAAATAATAATGATATCCTGTATCCAAATAGGGCGCTGAGGGCCAGGCATTTATAAGCTACCTTTGTCCATAAAGGACATGGTTGCCTTACCCAGTGTAAATTTCCTTTTCCCCATCCACTAGTATAGGTTGTGCTTAAACTGGGTAATAGACAAACTCGGCTTCCCATGGATGGGAAGCCTGTTCCATAGCTGGGGTAGCATCTGGGACACATATCTGCCTCTCTAGCATGTTCTGATCAAGTTACAGACAAAATTCAGGTCCCTAGACCTTGTATTTCTGGTACTCTTTGCTTACAAATATGTAGGAGATTCATAAGTGTGGAGTTTGCGGATACCTTGTAAGCCAGACATAGATCATCCTTCAGCAATCTATAGGAGACTCACTAGAGGTAAAGGTCTTAAGGTGCTCTATATAAGGCAGGCTTGTTATGCCTTGTATTCTTTTTGTAAGGAAACCTTGACGTCACTCTAGTTGCTGCAAATGCCTGGTCAGATACATACCAAAGGGATAATTGTACTCTATGATTGGTCTGATAAGGGCAGAGTTTAGTGGAATAATCACCTCTTTGGACCTAGATGCCATGCCCTAATTTATAAGTTGCACAATATAAAAGGATTTCATCACCACTGTCACCACTTGTGTATCCAGATCCCTGATCACAATGAGTCATCTCTTAGGGGTGTATTATCAACATGGTAATTAGCCTGGATGGTTGACTTCCCAAAATGATACAATTATGCATTCCTTAGTATCAAGCTTAAGACCATGGTTTTGGCATCATTTGTTTGTCAGAGATAGACCTTCTTGCTAGTGTCTGCAGGGGAGTCGATGATAACCCCTAGCTTGCAGTCATCTGCAAACTTAGTCAGCCATAGACCTTCAGTATTTGCTTCCATTTCAGAGAAATAGATACCAAAAAGGAGAAGGCCCACTACCAAGCCCTGGGGGACACTGCTAGTGGCTGGCCTCTTGGTGGAGGTGGCCTCACATTTGGCTTATCAGTAAGCCAGTTGACTATCCAGTGGGTGATAAAAGTGTTTATATCTAATTTGTGAGCTTGCCTATAATGTCTGAGTGGGGTAAATGAGGGCTGAGGGAATCAAACCTTATACTTCAGGAACTATAGCTCACAGCTTTAGCCTTCTGTGACATCTCTCAGGTAAAAAATCTTCTGAATGCTACTTGAGTGAAGCAGCAGGACCTGGACTCACGCTCTTCTGACTAGATACACACCCACAAGTTGACTGCTGTAAAATTAGAACCCCTACCTAT
Source organism: Protopterus annectens (assembly GCF_019279795.1). Taxonomy (NCBI): domain Eukaryota; kingdom Metazoa; phylum Chordata; order Ceratodontiformes; family Protopteridae; genus Protopterus; species Protopterus annectens. Next base: position 712,251,581 of record NC_056735.1, read on the forward strand.
CTAATTACACAATCCGGAGAACACAATAATTAACACTCATACCAGCATTTGAAGTTCAGCCATCATGTTAATAAAATAAATCATCTTATTTTTCTGAATGGTTATTTTATATTCTTTGGTACTACTTCTTAAAAATGAAACTAGGTCATTGCTTAGTTGATCTGCTATTGCTGTTTTTCAGTACAACCTCCCAGCTTATTCTGCATGTGATGTGGAGAACTTAAAGATATTGGTGACCTTTTCTGCTATCTTGAGCTCTAAGCCTTGATTTTATGACTAGGCTATCGTGCTTTGTTCATTTTAAATTGCTAGTTATAACTAAGCAAATAGATCTTCATGCTAGGATATGTCAGGCATTTCTATTTTTAAAGTCTACTGTATTATATCTGATAGCCTTTGCATTATGTATAAATGAAAGGAATTAAATATCACTCATTATTCTGAGGCCTTCCTCTCAGAAATTCCATTTTTTATCATGTCAAAAATGTTCAGATGCATATTATTCAGAGGAACTGTTTAATGCAAAAAAAATGTTTACATTTGTAGCTCCTACCCTAAGAAGGAACTTTTTAAGAAGCCACTGAAATAATATTTAATGACTGATTTTTGAATACTTTATTTTTGCGTATATTTATAATGTATGTCATTTGAGTTCATGTGGTATCTAAAAACAAGAAATATCTACAGACTCAAAGAGTAAATAAAGTGAAATTAACTATATTTTGTTTGCCTATCTATAAAGTTGTTCTCTGGACTAAAACTGCCTTTCAAATGCTGTCTACAAAATAAATAGAGTTGTTTGAACTACTGAGATGCAGTACTACTATCTGTGTGTTCCTTTGCTGCTAAAACAAATTATATCTGAGAGACTATGTGTCACATTGAACAAGAGTCTTTTAACGGCATTGAAAATAAATTTATAATTAACTATATAAATATTAAAGCCGATTCAAACTCCTGATAGTATGAATTGTATTGTTAGTGTTGGGGTTTCAGGGATGCAAGCTACATCTAGTTCCTCCTCAACGTATCTAATACATCATCCATACTCATTAGGAGGTTATTGATGTCTCTGTGCAGTGCTCAAGAAATGTTCTCTGGTTTACTGATCTGCTTCCCAGTCTCCTTTAATATAGAAATCATTGCTAATTGTGACTGTATGAAATCAAAATATTTTTTCAGGCCAGTTCTGTTGTATGTTTCATCATACTAAAAGCAGAAATGACCTTTGTACAGGTTTATCCTTTGCAGTCATGTATTACTAATTGTCAAAAACAAGCAATTAAAATTCAACAAATTAAGAATTTAACTCATGTTTCTCAATGTAGACCTTATCCGCATTAGACTGATATAAATCAAGTATGCGACTAACATTATTGTTGCTTATACCTCACAGTTCCTCCAAACTCTGATTTTGTATATGAAGAGCATGATGTATATTTATTCTGGGCCAGAAGAATTATATAAAAAACATGTTTGTCTACTATTGCTGTATGGGATAGTAAAATAGTACTGAAAATGTGTTACCATCTCTGCTCTACTGATTATTATATCTAGTGTATTCTAACAATGTCATTATTACAGAAGAGGATACATTGTTTTTTTTACATATACTTTTTATATTAATGGAAGTACCTTACTGGGTACCACTATTAGTATAATTACAGAATATTAACCTGACACATTTCAAATGGGAAATCTGATTTATGTTTTAGTGCAGCAGAATTATTCCATTCACTGTCACTGGAAAAAATGGAATTTCTAAGGCAGCAGGTGGTCTGCTGGGAGGAACTCAATGAGGGGGCAAAAAAAAAAACTAAAATGCAATTATATGAAGTCTTCAACACAAAGAAATGTAAATCCCAATCAGATGCAATATATTGAAAGCACTGTGTATGTTAAATCCAGCTTTGGTGTTATATTTTCACATAATGAATATAAAATGATTGGACATATTGCATTTATACTCTTCAGTCTTGAAAAAAATATTCATAAATCTGGATAAACGTGATACAGCATGCAAAAATTTATTTTTGTTATTACTGAAGGAACAAGCTACACTAGTTGCTACTATAATTCTTGATGTTTTACATCACGGAACTTGAACAGCAGGGTAGACTATAGTATGAAGATATTCCAGAATGCAATGCTATCTGCAATGTGACATTGTTTATAGGGCTCCTTATCAGAAGTGCAAGACATGGCAATGAGCATCTTAACACTTCAGAAAGTAAACTTTGATTCCAACAGAAAAACAAAAAAATTCAAAACTTGCTTTTACAATTTTCAAACATATTGACAAGTGGCATTTGTCACCCCCACCCCCCACCAGAACTTCTTGTCATGAAAGGAGCTCTGTTACTTATACATGCTAACTACTTGTAGCACTAGAAAAGTTCTTAAAATACCACAAACACAGTATATTTTTCCCTCTTTGGATTTGTAGTCCCACTGTTCCAAGAACTGAAATTACAGACTTCAGAATGTCAAAGGAATATTCTTATTTTGGGGCTTTTTCAGCAGTTGAAACAATATTGTAACTTTAGCATGACATTAAATATTGTTTTAACACTCTGATGAATTCTATGGAGAAAGAATTTTTTTTTTACAAATATTTCACTTCCTACTACATTGATTGGAGCCCAATTTAAGGTTTTCAAAATCTTACTATTTAAATCCATGTAAGGATCTTGTTGTTACGCACTTTCTACCATATTTGTTTGTAATTACAACATGGCATAATTCCCCATTTATGAGATGTTATAGTTTTCAGTATCCCTTTATACATATACACCAAATAATCATATACATTTGCTTTCAGATATGGATGTATCTTTCAACATCTGAGGTCATAAACCTTGATATTAAAAAACATAGAAAATAGAACGAAAGAGTAAACTTTTGTTATTAGGTCTATAATTGGTCTAGAAATACTTATATGAGATCCAATACTGATGGTGATACAAAGCAGTATATATGGACTCTGGTTTGATAACATGGTGAATTATTGACTCATAAATGCTTTGCTGCAGTGAGTGGGTGCTGTGCATATGGTAATATGGGCAGATGAACTGTAATGATATCAGTGAATACAACAGGTTTATTTCTATGTATCTAGTTATGTACTTATTTATGTTACCTTTGATAGGCCAATTGTGCCTAAAAATAAATAAACAAAACAGTTTACCAAACTATAATTAGATGGCAGACATCAAAGAAAGCACAGTTACCTGAATCAATCAGCAGCTTTAGATTCTACATACCTGTTTTTGTAGCATTATGTGAATACCTTCACCCACTGCATCTCCCCAGAATCTTGTAACAAACTTTGAAGTTTCCAAACCTCAAAAAAAGGGACATCTTTGGTTCTAACAACATAAAATAAACTCTGCATTCTCCAATCTTTGGTAAGCCTGTTTTTGTGAAATATGACTGTAAGGATATGTTAAACATGGAACATAGTTTGATGAATTGTACACCTCTGAGATGTCCTGCACACATCCATTTGAACAGCTTCAGATATATTGTATGTCGCTCACTTTGAATGACAATAGAATTTACTTAAATTACACGCACGTTGCAGTAGTTACGTAGTCAAGTAACTGAGCAAAAATGTTTTTTTTCTAAAGACCACCTTACATTTCCCAATACTAGTTTATGACATGATCATTGACTAATTTAGGCAGCAGGGACAATAAGAGTTAGAGTAAAATTACATTTGATAACTATGAATATTCATCAATCAGCAATGCCAGTTTTACTATATTTTCCTAAAACCAGTATGTCTCCCACACAAAAATCTTCCTTGTCCCTTTTTGGCCATAAACAATTTTCGTTCAAGAGAAATGTTCGATATTATTTTTATGTTCATAAAAAATAAATCACATTCAGTGAGTTCTTATTGAGTATGCAGATGCATATATATCAGTGTTGGGGCATATGTATAACTTCATATGGTATGTGTGAGTTTTTTATGTTTCTGGGATGTACCAATGAGCACAGGTGAAAACAGGTTATTAATTTCTAAAGGTTTCATATTATTACAGAAATAAATGTGAAATGACTCTACAGCTGCATAAAAATAATGAAGTTACTGGATACAGTAATTTTATTTTACAAATTTTCATTCCAATCAATGTTACTATAACTGAAATAAAACACTGAAGAACTGTTTTACTGAAGTTTTGTGAGTTCCTTATCACATGTTGGTGTTCAACTCAGGAGAAGGTGTGGTGAATCCTTCAAAAAGTTAATCAGAGAGATGTATGGCTGATGAGCTCTGAAAGCAACCTGCCTATCTTATGAAAGTTTTCTGTCTTAGAAGTCTTAACTCGTTCAGTTAGAACTGGAGAGATCTGGTGCAGACTATATGAAAAAAACATCTTTTACCAAAGCCCATATAGGGAGACTGGATCATCAGCATAACTGTATCAAAGTATGGGGAATAAGATATACAAGAGCATGACAAATTAAAATAAGTCATCATTTCCTACAACAAATACTATAGGGGGGTACTTGTTGGTTATATGGAGAAGAAAGGAAAAGGAGTTATTTGGAGGTTTAAGCACTGAGTTTATAGATAACAAGCATGCAGCAGGGGTAGAAGGCTGTATCAAATTATACAAGTGTTAAGGGTAAATTGAAACAGTTTACCTGTGCATTTATATGAAGACTGCCATGGTTTCAGATAAAGACATTAATGCAGAGCCCATATGGGGGCACATAGCATGTTTGTTTCTACATTAGCTGTAAACATTCTGTAACACTGTCATTAGCCTCTACTTTACTGTATGTTTTATGTGGCATTTGTTCATGACATCTGCCTATGTCCTGTCAATGACAGCCATCATGAGCACTGCCATACAGACAAATCTGGGTCATCATCTATTTTGCTCACTTTCTTAAGTCCTAGATGATGTATACATACACATACACATCCACACACACACACACACACACACACACACACACACACACACACACACACACACACACACAGACACACACACACACACACACACACACACACACCTTCATGACTTATAAGAACACCATGACATCTTCTTGAATGACAACTCTAGGACTTTTCCAGTCTGTGTGTCTATTTCTTTATTTAACACCATGTCCCATTCTAATATCTTTCATCCATAGACTACAGCTGTTTATGTAAGACTCTTTGAATCTTCTCTGAGTATCTTGCTTCAGTAAATGATCTGTGTGAAATGTATAATGCAGAGATATGCTGCCCTAAACAAGCACTTATTATGTTACCTTCATTGTCATTTACCACTGATGGATGATTTAGATACTGTCCTTATAACATGCATACTCAGAAGTTAAGGTCTCTGCTTCACAACCTTATGATCTGAGGTTCAGTCCAGACCACTTTCACTATATAAAGGTATCATGTTCTGTCTCTGAGTCTATGTCGGCTCTCTGAAGGTATTCTGGTTTCCACCTACTTCCCAAGGACCATGTTAATTGATTGTCTACTCTTAACTACCCATATATTGCTTTTACATTTTCTGTTATGGCCTAGAGTGTGTGTAATGAGGGTTCAGGACAGAGGCGTTCACTCACATAGTTAATAGATGAATAAATTAAGACATGGGCAGTAACAATGTACATTCTGTTGTGAAGTCTCTAAATCACATGCACTGGCACTGTTTTGTTTTAGTTTAGCAAAATTTCTGTGAATGGTTAGCTGTGTATTCTTAGCAGTCTGTCACTCCATAGATGCCGTAGACAGCTGCTATCTTAGTTATAGTTTTGAATTTCCTGTGTGTATTTCTCATCTCCCCTGGTGAATTCCACTCTCTTATCACTGTACAACCTTTGGGTGACCTAGGAACATTTATTCATCAGTGAATAGACTTTTTTTTAATTTCAGATGGTTTCCTTGTAGTCATGTTGCTTCCTGCACTGAAGCAGGTAAAATAATCAATAATGTGAATCTAACATATATTTGGTGCTAACTCTTGTAAGGTTTATGACTTCAAATGTATTGCATCTTGTCAGCAATAGCAGTACATCAGTGCCATAAACGTAAGACTTCTAAATGGTATGTATGTTGCACCTTCTGCCCACAACATTCTCTAAAAGGTATACATATTCATGATACGTATGGTCTGATCTAACCAGTAACTTCTGTAGTTTGTCAACAAAGGCATGCTAATATTCCCCAAAACTTTAGAGTTTTTGTATTATATTTTGCTGCTTTTTTTCTGTTTTTGTCATATTTTGGGCTATCAGAATCTTGCATTTATGTGAACTGTCTCTTCATTTTCTTTATCACAGATGTTAATACAATAGTGTCCTGAAGTTGGTAATTCAGTCTGACTGGCAGCAGCAGTTATAAAGAATGTGGGCCAGTGAGCAAGGCTTATGTGTCACAGAATGAATCATAAAAGCCTTTTGCATTTCAAAAAACGTAATGTGTAACAGGGCAAGACTTGTATGTGGTCGTGCTCTACTGTGCAATAATAGTACCTCAAGCACTAATTTCCCACATCTGATTATTCACAGTTCGTAAACAGTACACCATTGTTGTATGCAATGGTCCTAGTAGAGTAAACTTAAAAAGTCTAACTGCATACAAACAGATGTTGTGTCATTCGTGGGCACAGCAATCCCGCATCCCTTGTTTGCATATTACCCAGTGGACAGATCTGAGCAAATAAAATAAAAAAAAGAAAGAAAGAAAAAAGTAAACAACATCTCTGTTGTACATAATCTCTACAGGCAACAGAGTCCTTTGTGCAAGCAAATATTCTGTCACTTACAGCCTTTTCCCTCACGCTGTTTTCAGCAAGTTACTGCCAATGGGAACATGCAAAGCACTAGACCCCCTTATTGTCATAGCATGCCAATAGGGCTTGACCATGGCATAGCTAATGACAAATCACAGTCAACACAGAGGTGTAAAACAGCATATTAAGGTACATGCCAAGTACCTACAAATATCTGTGCAGTAAGCTATAAGGTATCATTTGACACTTCCTTACATCACTACACTCTGTAGAACTGTCATGCTACAAAGTGTTGCTTTACGACCCAATCAATAATGAACATTATGAAGCATTTTACTGATGTGAAAGCATTTGTTCTGTGTTAATAAAACTTACATCTTTGTGGCTCCTGTTTAGTTTTGGATTGATTATCTGGATACTGCTTTATTAACCTCACTTGTTCATTTTCTTATGCACAGTATGTTTCCCAATAGAATGTGCTTTGGCATAAAAAGCATAACTAGATCTACTCCCAAGTTCCTATGTCCAGTTAGTGGGATAGGAACCAGACAATGGTTTCTTTGAGCAGTTCCTGTGAAGACAGTGTGTACCTTTCTACCTGGGCAGTGAAGAGAGCAGCATCATGTTTTAATTCAGCCACATTCATTGTTGCTGCAGAGTCTATTTTCTTACCAAAAATATGGTATTGTATAGATTTCAAGGACACAAAATTGGACATGAATATGTAGTCAGAGCTATCTGCATCCTAGACACTCACACAGATGTTGTCCAGCAACTTAAAGGACAATATTATATCAGAAAGATACAAGTCAAACCTTTGCAAATGTTTATATCTTTGTAGAGTTGCTATTCAGTTTATTGATTTTTTTCATACAAGCACTGATTCAATGTCTTGATTAACAAATCAATGTTTCATCTAACTGTGTCTTGAGGTATATATGGTTATTGTGGTATGGTGGGGATTTGAGACTTTCGCTTTTCCCCACTCTTGTGCAATCCCAGAGTTAGTATAATTAAATTTCAGGGTCAGGATGAATGCAGGAGATCTCCCCCCAACACACACAATTCCAACCTTTTTTAATGATTTACATTATATAGAAAGATCACTGTACAGTAATGTGTGTGCGTGTGTGTGTGTGTGTGTGTGTGTGTGTGTGTGTGTGTGTGTGTGTGTGTGTGCACGTGTGTTCTGTTTTCCACTTATTTATAATCTCCATTTTTAAGTGTAGCTGTAGATGTGTTTGGGTTGTGTGTACAGTTAAAAAAACTTGTTCATTAAAGTCACAAATATTGTAAAGATGATGAAAGAACTAGCGTCAGAATCTTTACAAAAGGGGAGGAGCAATTTTCACTGAAATGAAATGAATTTGTGGGAACAATACACAAAAATAATGTATGGAAGGAGGACTGAGGTTTAAGAGAAGGCAGGAATTGAGTAATTTATGTAATGGAGTGAATAACTGTTCAAAACAAAGAAAACATATGTACTGTATAATGCATGAATATGACAAATGTAAATCATTGAGGCTTGAGTTTATTTTTCTTTTCTATTAATGTATGCGTGCCTTTACTTAAGTGACAATTTAATAAAGGAGTTTAAGAAGAAAAAAAATAATTTGATCAAAAGTAATAACTAATAACACCACACACTCTGCCAAAAGTGTCCTTGATTTTTTTCCTAATTCAAAAAAATCAAAATGTAATTGTATTATTCTGAAGGTCAAATGCAAATGTTTCAATTAGTTATTATGTTTTTTGCCATGACCTCAGCTTAGGAATGCTGACAGTAGAGTAATACAATACATTATGTACATTATGGTTATGTTTGTTCCCCTTGTGCAGAAATGTTAACATTAGCTCATTCTAAAGACACATTAGATGTATAACAGTTTTTTTGTTCCTGGTGAAAATATTGATGACAAGACGTTTTAGCAGACATGGCTGCATTTGTTAATTGTCCACTGTTTTAGACTTAAAATGGTCCACAAATGCCAGCTAACTTTGTGAATTAAAACACACACAGACAAATATTTTACTGTAGCTGACTTACCTGTGTTCAGTTTATAATGCAGGGGAATGAGAATGGGTAAATTGTAGGTCATACTCTCAGAGCCGGATCCAGTACTAGGCAACCTAGGTAGATGCCTAAGGCCTGCTAGCGTTAGGGGGGACTACAATATAAACACAATTAAAAGTTAATTACATTTCATCTTTAAGGATGCAGTGTTTCCATGCAATTGTTTCTTTAAGAATGCACACACTGTGTGCATCTCAGATTTAAAATGTCATGCAGGAGAATTTTACTTGAACCTGAGCAAACTGCATATGTGTTTGTGAAATGCCCCAGTTAGGACAGCATTTTACTTAATTAACTTGTTCAGGCTCAAACCCTGTACCTTGGTTATGGGTGACAAGACCCTGAATCCTCTACATCAACTACTAGACTACATTAGGGGTGCATTTTTAAAGAATTGTGAGCTGCAGTGCATTTTCATGGAATTGTAAGCCTCAGTGCATTTCAGGGAATTGTGGTCTTCAAAGGAAGAGACGTTTGCTGTTGCTCATGCTGTTTGCTTTCAATGTACAGCTGTTTTGTTTAGCAAATGACCATCAGTCTTTGTACTATCAAGTTTGGAAGCAGCATCAGTGGTACCCCCACACCATGTAGATGGACTGCTGATAATGCAGTGCACTTTAAGGGGTGGAGGGTGTTGTAGTCCCTAGTGTGTCTTCCTTTGGATAAGATGCCAAGTAACAATTCACCTCATTAGTTTGCCAGCTCTTCCTTTTGTAGTACAACCAGCTTATCATTTTTAATGTAACATGGGCAATTTACCCTTCAAGGGTAGTAGACATTGAATTTGCAGTTGAGCGACTGAAATGTAAAGTTGTTTGCCAGCAGCACCCTCTTCGTTAGTTACAGATCTCTTTAATGTTGAATTATTCACGATGACTTTTACTTCTACAGAGATTGTGCATATTGTCCAGTATTGGTGGATTGTAATGACAGAAGTTTGAGTGGCCTTTTATGGTTGAAATGCTCTGAAATGAGTAGTGTTGTCATTATTGGTTCATACATTTGTTTCATGGTTTACTGAAAAAATGTTCAAAACTACCAACTTAAACTACACTCTAACAAGTGATGCTAGATTATACAAAGAATATCATTTAATAAAATTAGGAAGATGAATCAAAGAACACATGCGTGGTATACATGGCCCTAAAAATGCGTGCTAGGAGCCAATGGTTTGATAACAGCCCAAAGGTAACCTTTATCCGATACTGCCCAGATTTATTTTCTTTGAATATGGGTTTCAGTACAGTTTCAATGAATATGAGTTTCAAGCTCAGATAAATTTATTTTTGTTCATGCTAAGACTATTTTCATTACAAGCCTGTATTGTTCTGTTTTGTTTAACAAACAGCTATCAGTGCTTGTGCTATAAAATTTGAAGTAAAAGTTTTAAATGAAATCCAAGTATCTGTAATCACTGTAAACGTAAAGAAAATAGTGTGTACACAGACAAGTTTGAATAGTGTTCATGGTAACTGTGAAGAAATAGCCAAGTAATGGGAGACTGCAATGGCTGGGAGGGGCTGCTGCTGGGGGCCCTATCCATTACCCTGCCTAGGACCCCATTTGACCATGATCTGGCTCTGCATACTCTTCGTCTGTACATGCTGATACATTTTCCATACTGTATCACAACTCAGGAAGAAAGCAATAGCTGAGAATGCAGACCCAGAAGCCTTACAGGTGAAGGCAAAGTTCCCACCTCTGGACTGTAACATAGTATAAACATGTCAGTATGAAACTCCATAGAAATAACTGTTGATATGTTGTATTACAGCACTGTGTGCACTAACAATTCATACTGTGCATGAGGATAGACAACAACAAACCATGGCAGTCAAGAAATCAGGAGGAAATAACTGTAAGAGTTTTGAACATGTTCACCATCTTTTCATAAGGCATCTGCAACTGGCTAGTAGCAATAAAGAAATGGGAGAGTAACATGCCATTTCTACAGTTCATTAGTACATTTCCCTGAAAGAATTTACATTACTATTATACAAAAATACATACTTCAAAAACATATGCTTTCATTTCTTAACATTGTTTTTATTTTTCATTAGGAATATCTTATGAAGTTTTACGGCCTGAGTAGGAGGAGTTTTAGGCAAAGAACCGGCAGCCCTGTGGCAGGCAAAATCCAGGAGATGCAAAGATTTTTTGGCTTGAATGTTACTGGGAAATTAGACAATGGAACACTGGCAATGATGAAGAAACCAAGATGTGGTGTTCCTGATATTGCAAACTATGCCTTCCTTCAGGATAACCCCAAGTGGAACAAGAACGTATTAACTTACAGGTATGTTTTGAAGTATGTTTATATGGGTACACAGTACAAATAAAATGTTACATTTTTGACTGGAACAGTTCCACTTTGTTCAAAAAATCATTTTAACAGTTCCTAGAGAACTATCTAGCTGCAAATTGCAACAGATGAACTACCTATCCAAGTTTTTTTTATAAATATTTCACTCAGCATGTCCTATTTGTGAACTTACATCATTCTTATAAAAGCTTCCCATGTTGAACTCTGCACCTGTTTGTTATTATGTTTTCTGTTGCACAAGTATCACTCTTAGCTGCAATATTTTCACCAACAGCCATAAAAATAAAAACATTAACTTTCATTATCTGTACAAAGACAAGATCATTTTGAAATAGTCACATTTGTCAAGATGCTATCATTCATTTTCTATATTCATTTAATTTGGTTTTCAAAGAGATTACATATTTGTAGTTGCTCTGGTAGTGCTCGCGGAACCCGCTGCTTGCGGATTCTTTTACTTCCACCATCTAGCCCAACCCAGGCCACCCCATTGAAAGCCTCGTACAGCAAAGGGACTGCTACTTGCTTTTTACTGCCATCTAAAGCAAAGTATCATTTATAAAAACCCTTACATGAAACAACAAGGAAACAAGGTTAATTTCTACTCCCTTAATGTTATCAGTATTGAGTTTTAGGTGATAATGCTGTAAATTACAGCTCAGGGATTACGCAGCACTAGCAGCTCACAGTAGGCGTCCCCCAACAAATCCTGTAGCTACATTCAAGGAATATTGTAAAACAAAACCATTATAAATAATCCTTGGCCATTATCTTCCCTGAAAAGTGAAACCTGGTTGTTTCTGCAATCTCGTGGCCTGGTCGGGGACTACGTCATGGTATTTCCCCAATCAGCCCACTGTCTCCCATAGCAACTGCGACACAAAAGCGAGGTATGATATAGTAACGGGATTACGCAGCACTAGCAGCTCACAGTAGGCGTCCCCCAACAAATCCTGTAGCTACATTCAAGGAATATTGTAAAACAAAACCATTATAAATAATCCTTGGCCATTATCTTCCCTGAAAAGTGAAACCTGGTTGTTTCTGCAATCTCGTGGCCTGGTCGGGGACTACGTCATGGTATTTCCCCAATCAGCCCACTGTCTCCCATAGCAACTGCGACACAAAAGCGAGGTATGATAGAGTACTTGTCTCGCCCCATTTGTTTCAAACTGGTAGTGCTCGCGGAACCCGCTGCTTGCGGTAAGCTTGCCGCTGGTCTAATTTTAGTGATTTCAACTGTTTTATGAATCTAAACAGTATAACTGCTATTAAAAGTGCCTAGCAAATTGCTATTAGCCTGCTTACAATATTGTCTTACTAAACAGATCTGTGGATGAATGTTTTAATGTATAAGGGCTTTCAATGGTTTGTAGATTATATGCAGTAGATAGGACCTTAGTCCTGTACGACTTGGAAATAGCAACTATAGAGCTGATATGTTGTGCCACATAAATGATTATTTCTAGCACCTTTAAGCTGTCTAAGTACAGGAGCCATGCTAAGAGTATTTAAACTTTGTTCAGAGTGACAGAGATCAAGCGACAGCCAGACCCGTTACTAGCCCTATATTTTACACCGTTACTGTATAAGTATGAGACTACTTTTAGTTAATATTTAATTCTTATATTTTCTAATGAATGGTAGCTGGGAAAGTGCTTTTTGTTAACTTCCTAGGGACACTAATAACAATATATATGATGTAAATGCTGAACTGAATGTATAAGCAGGAGACTACTTTTAGTTAATGTTTAATTCCTATATTTTCTAATGAATAGTAGTTGGGAAAGTGGTTTTTGTTGACTTCCTATGGACACTAACAATAATATCTATGTTGTAAATGTTTAACTGACCAAGAGCACTATACTCGTGTTCTAAAGTGATATGTCTAAAAAACGTAATAGTTAAGGTGTTTTTCTGTCCTAACCTGCGCCCATATCTCCATCTCATTTCCTAGGATTCTTTTACTTCCACTATCTAGCCCAACCCAGCCCGCCCCATTGAAAGCCTCATAAAGCAAAGGGACTGCTGCTTGCTTTTTACTGCCATTTAAAGCAGTCAAAGTATCATTTATAAAAAAACCTTATGTGAAACAACAAGGAAACAACGTTAATTTCTACTCCTTTAATGTTATCTGTATTGAGTTTTAGGTGGTAACACTGTAAATTACTGCTCGGGTATTCTGCAGCAGTGGCAATTCACAGTAGGCCTCCCCCAACTAATCCTGTACCTACATTCAAGGAATATTGTAAAACAAAACCATTATAGATAATCCTTGGCCATTACCTTCCCTGAAAAGTGAAACCTGATGGTTTTTGCAATCTCATGGTCTGGTCGGGCCCCACTCCATTCGCCTTGCTCTGCTCAGCTCACTCCACTCCCCTACCCTGCCCCCATTTCCCACCCCCAGGATACCTACATTTATTCTAACCCCTCATCACCTGACCACATCACCTGACCTTCACCTACACCTATCACCTACTCAACATCATATACTAATTGACACTCTATACACCACTACCAACCTCAACTTACACACAATATCTACTAGCCACACCGCCACACCACCTCAAATACCTTACAGCCTCATCACCTCAATCACCTAACAGCCATCATCTTAGCATCTCTACCATACAGCATGCAAACTACACTAGCATCTCTCTCATTAGCCCTCACCCTAGCCTACATCACATCCATACGAGCTAACTTACCTCTAGACAACACCATATTCCATACATCACATATTTCCACACCCACAAAAACTCACACAAACTTCTCTATCAGCCCCACAATTCTTAATCTTAATACTACACTTTATATACACATTAGCATACCAAGATGCAACACTAGAAAATCCTCACATAGATACAGCATAGAAATAACACACATAACCAAACACATACTATCAACCATAAAGAGACTACTAATCTCTGGTGACATACACCCAAACCCAGGTCCACTCAAAACTAAACAGATATCTGACCTACTAATTCTTAATATCAACATAAAACGTATTGCTAATAAGATACCTGAACTGCATGCATTTATAACCCATTATGCTCCTGACATTCTGACCATCACAGAGACATGGCTAAAACCTAGCATCCAAAATGAAGAATTCCTCCCCTCAGGATATAATACCCTAAGACTGGATAGAGTAGGCAGAAAAGGAGGTGGGGTAGTCATTCTCTTTAAAAACACATTAAACCTCCAACTCCTTCAAGCCCCTCTACCTAAATTTCATAATGCCAAAACAATTTTTTCAGTCCTATGCTTAAATAAAACAAAAAATCAACATTCTCTGCTGCTACATTCCTCCAAGAAATAACTCTCTCATAATAGAGGTAATCTTACAGTGGACAAAAAACAACCTACCACAAGAAACTATCCTACTAGGTGGCCTAAATACTGACTGGACAGCCTGTAACTCCAATAACCCCACTAACCACATTAATCTCTATGGGTTCTCTCAACTCCTTCAAGAACCTACTAGGTCAGATAAAAGATCACAAAAACAATCCATTCTGGATTAGGTACTGGTCAGTTACCCCAAACAAAACTACTAGACAGATTGCCTACCAGATGGTCTCAGTGACCACCTCCCCACATTCCTACTATGCAAATGCACTAACCTACCTAAGCCCATAGTTCATAGATTAATACAAGATGATCGCAACCTAAACCCTTATGATCTCAACACTGTTCTAAGCCATTGTAACTGGGAACCACTACAAACCCTTGGATTAGACCAGGCAGTTGACTACTTTAATACTACTTTTATCAATGTCCTTAACAGACTCACCCCTACTAGGAAAGTTAGAGTGAAAGCCAACTATGCAGCATGGCTAAGTAGAGAAACTAGAGCCCTACTAAACCACAGAGATAAAGCCTGGAAAACCTGGAAAAGGGAAAACACCACCTGTTCCAAACAAAACTACCAACAGCTTAGAAATCAGGCCAAACTACAGGCCAGACAGGATAAACAGAACTGCTGCCTAGGGGCTCAAAGCAAATACTCAGAAAACCCACAAAAAGTCTGGCAGTCTATCAACTCCTTACTAAAATCAGGCAAAACCACTGCTCCAGCCCCAAACTCCACCAACAATAGCATGGACATAGCCACTCAATTTAATCACCACTTTACAGAGTCCATCCTGGTATTATCCAGCTAACTATCCAAAAATAGCCCTTCATGCACCCTCAACCAGTCATCCAGAAAGTATTCCCTCCTTTACTCTATCACTAGTCCCCACCTCTGCAATTAAAAAGCTCCTTCTAAAACTGAAGCCCACCACCCTTGCAGTTGATAACTTACCTGCTAACTTCCTAAAAATGGCTGCAGAATCTATACCTTACCCTGTCTCCATCCTTATCAACTTCTCCATACAGGAATCCCATATCCCAAAACTCTGGAAAGTTTCATATATTATTCCTCTTCATAAAGGCAGAAACTCTTATGATTTTTCAAACTACCGATCCATCGCCAATCTATCCCCCCTATCTAAACTTCTAGAGAAGTGTATCCACTTCCAAATCATGAAATTCCTGAACACACATCAACTCCTGTCCATCACACAACATGGTTTCCGCCCACATCATAGCCCAACCACTGCTCTTACATCTTTCACTAATCTAGTTAACCAACACAGGAACAACAATAGCTTTACATCTGCCATTTTTTTGGATCTCTCCAAAGCATTTGACATGGTCTCACATACCATTCTGCTAGATTCTCTAGCCTCACTCTCCTTTCCACCATCTACAATAGCCTGGTTAAGAAGCTACCTATCTGACAGGCAACAATCTGTCCAATGGCAAGGTGTACTGTCCCCTCAACTTCCTCCCATCATAGGTGTCCCACAAGGCTCAATACTGGGCCCACTTCTCTTTTCTATCTTCATCAGTAATCTACATAGCTCAACCCAACATGCCACTCTTATTCAATATGCAGATGATTCGACTTTGATCTGCACACCCCCATCTCCAGCCATTCTGCAACAATTCACCCAGGAAACTTTTAACTCAGTAAAAAAATGGATTTCTGATATTCAACTTATCCTAAACCACAATAAGACTAAATTAGTACTATTTTCCCCTAACAAATCAAAACCTGCTCCCCTCTCCTTCACCATCACCTCTAAAAATGGCACTACCATTTCCCCTTCTGACCATACCAAACGTCTCGGCATTGAAATTGACAATAATCTTCACTTCAATGTCCACATCTCACAAACTATCAAAAAGGTTCACAGAAAAATGGGCACACTGTATAGGCACAGAAACATTCTCTCAGACCAAGCAAGAGTCACCCTAGCCTGGACTTGCCTATTGCCCACACTAATGTATGCAGCACCCATTTTTACCCACATCAGAAAAATAGATCTAGACAAACTAGAATTATGTTACAATAAGATCGCCAAGTTGGCTAAAAACACCACCTTCAGAACACATCATTGTGTTGCTCTAAGGGACCTTAATTGGCTAGAACTAACTCAATTACTTAATTATCACCAGCTAGTCACTGCCTACAATATTCTTAAATACCCTGATAAAAACCCCATCCCTAACTCAACTACTTGCCCACTACACAGCAAATCGCCCTGTCTGATCTAGTGACAAATTTCTCCTCTGTATCACTAGAGCAATCAATACTGCAGGAAAAGCACTATATTCCCACACCATTGCTAGAAACTGGAATTGCCTTCCCCCTTCGCTGACCACTGCCTCTACCACCTCACACTTCAAAAACTTTCTCAAATCACATCTGATGAATATCTGGCTGTGTCCTTGTATTACTTATCAAATCACATCTGATGAATACCCGGCTATGTCCTTGTATTACTTATCAAATCACACTTGATGAATACCTGGCTATGTCCTTGTATTACTTATCAAATCACATCTGATGAATACCTGGCTGTGTCTTTCTATTACTTATCAAATCACATCTGATAAATACCTGTTATGTCCTTGTATTACTTATCAAATCACATCTGATGAGTACCTGGTTGTGTCCTTGTATTACTTATCAAATCACATCTGATGAATACCTGGCTATGTCCTTGTATTACTTATCAAATCACATCTGATGAGTACCTGGCTGTGTCCTTGTATTACTTATCAAATCACATCTGATGAATACCTGGCTATGTCCTTGTATTACTTATCAAATCACATCTGATGAGTATCTAGCTGTGTCCTTGTATTACTTATCAAATCACATCTGATGAATACCTGGCTATGTCCTTGTATTACTTATCAAATCACATCTGATGAATACCTGGCTATGTCCTTGTATTACTTATCAAATCACATCTGATGAATACCTGTTATGTCCTTGTATTACTTATCAAATCACATCTGATGAATACCTGGCTATGTCCTTGTATTACTTATCAAATCACATCTGATGAATACCTGGCTATGTCCTTGTATTACTTATCAAATCACATCTGATGAATACCTGGCTATGTCCTTGTATTACTTATCAAATCACATCTGATGAGTACCTGGCTGTGTCCTTGTATTACTTATCAAATCACATCTGATGAATACCTGGCTATGTCCTTGTATTACTTAGCAAATCACATCTGATGAATACCTGGCTATGTCTTGTATTACTTATCAAATCACATCTGATGAGTACCTGGCTGTGTCCTTGTATTACTTATCAAATCACATCTGATGAGTACCTGGCTATGTTCTTGTATTACTTAAACTTCATATCACATCTGATGAATACCTGGCTATGTCCTTGTATTACTTAAACTTAAGCTCTCCTACCTTTTCCTCCTCATATCCATTCACCAATACCAAGTTAGTCACTGTAATCCTCTATGGGGACTAAAACTCTAACAGCCACCATTCACCAATACCAAGTTAGTCACTGTAATCCTCTATGGGACTAAAACTCTAACAGCCACTATTCACCAATACCAAGTTAGTCACTGTAATCCTCTATGGGACTAAAACTCTAACAGCCACTATTCACCAATACCAAGTTAGTCACTGTAATCCTCTATGGGACTAAAACTCTAACAGCCACCATTCACCAATACCAAGTTAGTCACTGTAATCCTCTATGGGACTAAAACTCTAACAGCCACTATTCACCAATACCAAGTTAGTCACTGTAATCCTGTATGGGACTAAAACCCTAGCAACCACCATTCACCTATACCACATTAGTCACTGTAATCCTCTATGGGACTAAAACTCTAACAGCCATTAGCCGAGCCTGTAAGTAGCTCCTAATCCCTACTGTTTGTACCTTCTCTGACTGCTGACTCCTCATATCCATTCACCAATACTAAGATAGTCAGTGTAATCCTTTATGGGACTAAAACTCTTAACAGCCATTAGTCCAGCCTATAAGTAACTCCTAATCCCTACTGTTTGTAACTTCTCTGACTGCTGAAAAGTTTCTTGTCTGCTTGTATATTTTAATGTGAATATCTGATTGTTTTGTTGTATAATGTACATGTTTGTTGTATCACTTTGTATAAAAATATTTTTCTCTTGATTAACAATGTGGAGTTTTTCTCCCTGGGCCTCTACTGTAAATGGACCTAGTCCAGTTGGAATTTCCCGGTTAACAAATGTAAAATAAAATAAAAATAAATAAATTAAATTTTGAACTTGTTCTACCTTATCCCAGTAGGGATATGGTGGTAAGAGCATTACTGATGTTTACTGTATTACTCTAGAAGATGTGGTTAGAATTGCATGGAAATCCCTTTCCTTTCTAGAAATGCTATGAGATCTTTATCTTGATTTATATTAGAATCACCCAAGCTGGAATGTCTAATGCACTCCAAATATACAACCAGGCAGTTTATCATGAACACTTTGTACATCTGCATTTATCAGGTGCACTACATACCTCAGGATGGGGGGATGACTATTTAAAGTTTGGGTATGAAAATTCCAATTATTTCTAAGGGTGAGAGGAATGGATGTCTTACAACATAAGTTATAGGATATGTTAGACATCTGAAATTACTTATACATAAATATTTTGATTCACATTTCCCCTAAGGTTTATGTAGTGACTGTCTTGAATGTGCTAAAGGGAGTGTATTCATGTAATATGCTCGGTATGTGTTGGTCATTTAGGCTGAGGTTCATAGAAAACTCAAACTTGGTACTCCACAGCTTGCATCAATCAATCAATCAGAGTCCACTTTGGAACAGTGGGCCAGTTCACATAGTGCAATAACCATACATAATGAATAAATAAGTATTTGTCCATCACGGTATAATGGAAATCTCTTCTATGGTTTGCTGCTAGCCACACCGATTCAAATAAATAGCAAGATTCTCACAAGCTCTACATCCATGTCTCTTTCATCCATCCATTGTCCCTATATTTAAAATCTAAACTGCCCACCCTTTCTCCAGTTGTTGAAATAACACTGTGCTGTTGTATAGAGTACACCTGTCCAGCTTCCCGAGCTATACATGTATGACATTATTCATGTCTAGGATAGTTCCACTACCCCCCAATACAAACACACATAATTTAAAACAGTAACTTAATAATCATGCACAGTGTCAATCATTTCTGAGCTTACTCCAGCGGTTATAGCTTCAGAAGTAGGAAAGGCTGTAGTACCATGCCTTATTTGCTGCTTCAATTTCAATTCTTTTTCGTAATTCCCTGTTTAATGTAATTTCCAAGCATGTAACTTTAGAGGATGGTAATATGACTGTGACAGAGTTTAGTTTTTAGACAAAAATGCATGTTGTAGCTGAAGCTGGCATCAAGCTATACACCATAAGAGCTCATACCTGTCTATAAACAACAGCAAGGTTTACCAGTCATGACTGTACTAACTTGGGATAGAACTGAACTGAGTCTGGAACAGAATGTTATAGCAATCACAATGCAGTATCCATGACTGTGAGAGGGGTCATCTAAGATACAACAGTCTGGATATAAACAGAAAAGAAATCTCACCTAGCATAGGTTAAGCCATTTTGTTATATGGCCAAAACTCTTCAGGTAAGTAATTTGGGACTGTTTTTCTTAGTAAAGTATAGAAGACATAAAAGTAGTAAAGAAGAAAACTGGATTTTAAGTATACCAGAATACAGCACTCATGAGCCATATTACCCAGAACAGTAGCCCAAATGTTTAATAAAGTGGAGAAGAAAGAGATTAAGTAAAGTGCTGTTGCATTAACTGCATGCTGAAAGAAACAGAGTACATTAAAATGCTATGCAGTTTCTTTGTGAACATGCATATATGTTGGATTCTCACTAATACTTAACTAATGTCATTCGCCGTGGTGGTGCAGCAGGTAGTGTTGTCGCCTCGCAGCAAGAGGCTCTCCAGTTCAATTCATGGCTGGAGTTCCTTCTGTGTGGTCTGCATGTCCGCCCTGCGGTCAACTGAATGTTAAATGACATGCAGGTAGGTGCGTGAGTCTGTGTGTGTGCCTTTTCTGAAGGTTGGGTGCCGGGCTGGCAACTCGGCACCATAAAAATCTACTGCCAATCATAACCGAACAGGTGATCCACTGAGGCGACCCCTAACCAGGAAAAGCTGAAAGACATGCATACTAATACTTAACTAATATAATAAGTACGTAAATATAACAAAGTTAATTACTGAAATAGTTGAACTTGACAGTTATGTGTTATTTTACGCAAATATAATCTTAGATGAAGAAAACATACAGAATGGTTTTCGTGCATCCATTACTTTAAGCTTTAAGCTGCTAAACTGTGAATAGAAAAGAAATTTATTGGTAATAACCTAGAAGCTGTTATCCTACAGATGAACTCTGCGCAACATCATTACACCAGATCAGTAGTTAGACATGTTTGTTCAATGTGAGAAAGAACAATATGAAAAGTAAATATTTCAAGCACCAGATAGGTAGTTGAACAATCTAATTTTCATTTACTTACTCCTACTTGCCAAACTGAGCATTTCTTAATAAATAGCCCTGTTAAAGATCACTGCACAATGTTGTTATTTATAAAAACAAGCTGTGGAGGAGTTGCATCTGGCACTCAAATCTGGATTTGATCTGTAACCACTGCCTCCATGTGATGATATAACTGCAAGAAAGTAAACTCAAGTCTGACTGATTAATTAATCCACAAGGTACAACCTGACTCCAAGAGCATAAAGGAAATATGTATTGCAGTCCTGGGTATAGGCTTCCAACTTCCACACCTAAACTAAACTGCACACTGTTCATTTACAGCTGAGTCTTTGGCCCAGCAGTGACAGATCCCTGCCTTACAATTCTCTCAGTGAACTAATGTCTTCCCGTGCCCCTTTATTCACGGTAACTGTCTTTCACATAAAAGTATCAAGTTTTAACATTTGTTTATTGGGAAAGTCCGATTTGGAATTAAGCCAATTTTCAGCAAAGGCCCGGGGAGAAATGCTCCAGATACATATCTTTGAAATGTAGAGGAAACCGGAGCACCCGGAGGAAATGCACACAAACGTAGGGAGGACATGTAGACTCCACACAGAAGGCACGCCAGCCAAGAATTGAACCAGAGAACCTCTTGCTACTGCTGCACCACTGCACCATTCAACTTTCACACACTCACACACACACACACACACACACACACACACACACACACACACACACACACACACACACACATACACACACACACACACACACACACACACACACACACACACACACACACACACACACACTCACACACACACACACACACACACACACACACACACACACACACACACACACACACACACAAACACTCTTCCTGGGAAAAGACTGGCAAAATTCTCTAGTTCCCCGCAGTTTTTTTCCTGGCCTAGTTGCGCTGCCACCACTCAGTAGAACCAAGAGACTTACAGTTACCTGCCACTCTTAAATTGAGCCAGATATGAAATACAGTAAATAGGACCTCTTTCCCTTGTAGTCAGCTGAAGTAGTTTTGTAGGTATGTGCCAATCAGCTTGCATCCCTACAATGTAAATAATTCAAATAATAATTACCCTCTTCTCAAATAAAAAGCAGTAAATAACTTCACTTATAAAAATATCAGCTACAAGAGCTTAACAGCAAATGAACTTTACTTCAATAAAAAAGAAAATTGTGCCAAAACAGAGTAAAATATCTGTGGATTGACACACATGGGAAATTAAAAAGAAAAAGAAAAAATATGCAATGTTCTCTGGCTAGAGTACTACAGGAGTACTGTTCCTAAATAGCTAGATAGCTCCACACAGCAAGACAACTTCATCTTCAAATGCTGTAACATATAATTGTAAAATATATTTCTCCTTTTACCCCAATGTGCATCCCATTGCTGGGGAAACGTCACAAACCAGTTCTTTCACTCATCATAGCAGTCATCAAAGATTTGTCAACATACATCAACACCTGCTTTCTTTGAAACCTGAATCCCAGTTGAGTCTTAGTGTGATCATTATAGCCTTTATATTCCACTGCTCTTTCATTTATAACATTAAAATTAGGGGCCATCGTGTCTAGAAAACTCAGCACATTTCCCTGTCCTTTGTCATCTGGATAAACAAAGTGCCACATTCCTAACATGAGAAAACATGCGGCAGATAAAAATGAGCTTTTCCTTTAGTGTCACACTAATACATTTCATAGTCATTCCCTGTCTTTTGACATGGGCAAAGTGTCTTATTTCTGGCATGAGAACACACACACTGGAGATAAACATGAGATGAAGTGAAAAACAAAGACTACATTCTGATTCATTTAGCCTGGCCTTCATAGTGGCTTTTCCTTTTGCTTGGTATTAAACCTGTATTCACACCTGTATCAGGTTTGGAGTAGTCTCCTTTACCCGAATGTAGCATGTTCTCACTCTGCTTCCTTTAACATGCTTCTGTGTGAACAGCTTTTATTCTTGCAGTTTGTTAATAAATTGCCTGTATCCTAATGTATTCCACGTTTATTCCTTCAGACATAACCACCCAGCTGACCTACTGACATTATAAATTGCAACTGATAATCTCCTGTCAATATATGATAGCTTTGGTCACTTAGTACTAACAGACCTGCATTTGGCTTAGTTGTGTATCTCCCAATCAAATACTAAACAAATGACAAATAATGTAAAGGTTATTAAGTCTGACAAGCAACCTACCTACATTTCTTTCTAATTATTTTCATTTGAGCCAACTTTTTCTCCCTTACATTCATTTGCACTTACATCCACCAACCCCCTTGTAAACAACCGTGCTTAACTACTGTTGCACAAAAGGTATGCTGTAACCCTTCGTATTAACATGTTTTGACTTAACTGAACAAATTCATATTTATGCTTTATCTTTTATTCCAAAATTTTTGCAGCATTTCCAGTCAGACTGTAGATTTTGTTACACTTTCATGCATATGTTTATTCTATAGTGCTGTGTTCATTGCATAGTAAAACAACTAAGTGTCTGGGCTTTCCTTCTTGAATCTGGACAGAAAGCGGACCACAATCTGGTATGAAGCAAAGCATAAGTAAACAAAGAGATTGTTAACTAGCTAGATAATCATAAAAGTAAAAATACTGAGAGAATAGTGTTCAGCAGACAGTGTTTCGGTGAGCTGTCATTTTAGTGTTCCACAGCATTCACCGAGCTGCCATTTTTCAAACTGTCCAACATTTTTCTTTATCTATCTAAACACAACCCAGATTTGATACAACACATTGTGTACTCCACCTGGTATTCATTCATAGTTTATCTGTTCCTGCAATGATTCCTAAATGTCTATCAATGCCCTCTGCAGTACCTTGTGTGCTTTTAGTTAAAAAGCATTTAGTTGTGTCAAACAATGACTTACACTGTTACTGGAATACTGGAATGAAGAAGAAAATTTTATAGATAAGCAGTGAATAGAACAACGAAGTACTGGCCAATGAAAACAACTGGGAATCGTAATATTTATCTCTCTCCAAATGTTTAGACTCCAAGTGTTTTGTGTGTGTGCGTGTGTGTGTGTGTGTGTGTGTGTGTGTGTGTGTGTGTGTGTGTGTGTGTGTGTGTGTGTGTGTGTGTGTGTGTGTGTGTGTGTGTGTGTGTGTGTGTGTGTGTGTGCGTGTGTGTGTGTGTGTGTGTGTGTGTGTGTGTGTGTGTGTGATGAACTAGTTCTGACTGTGAGACTAGTTATAGTAAAATAAATGTCATGGTCTCTGCAGTCATGAATTTCTGTAGTTGCAACATTTTTACATTATCATTTTATGTAGGGGCTATGTAACATGTAAAATGTATAAGTGTGAATCTTAAAACTGATTTCACACAGTGAATGAAGGCTCTTGTTTTAGGGTACCAGGAATTGTTTGAATATGAAGTATTAGCAAACTGAAAGCTGCTTTTTACAATTATGCACTTCCCTGACATTAGCACTCAGTTCTAGGCATAAAGGCAACATCCAGCACTGCCTCTGAGAAGGGACGCGACATTTGTTCCTTCATGTAGTGAACTGCCATTCTGACATACAGCGCTTTCACTGAAAATGGATGCAGCATGTCTGAGAGCTGTACTTGTTCTGTTTATCGTTAGTAAACACGGTGAACCAACATACAGTAATGTTACAAATGAAAAGGAAAAGAATCCGTCTCACTCTGAGGCAACCATGATACCCCCGGTAGTAATAGTCTCATCCGACAGACTCACACAGAAGCCACCAATTAGGGACATAATCATCTCTCTCTGACATCTGTGTAAGCAACACTAATGAACTGTAATGATTCGTTGTCATTCAGACATAGGAAACTACAATAGATCACAATGCAGAGCATCTCACTGGCTGTGTTGTTATTCCTTGATGGTGACATGGTCTGCTTCAACATCATTGTGATTTATGACAATATGTCTTAGGAGGGCCAGACTATCTGTGTAACAGGCTTGCTAAATATCTAATGGTTGTATGTACTACACAGACAATGTTCTGATTTATGCCAATGACTGTGAGGTAGGCTGTTTATCTCTGGCATCTGTGCAGGTTTGACTATTGTACATAATAGCATGCTTAAGATACATGTCATTGATGTGAAACAAAGTGCAAACTCAGTTGCAAAATCAGGAATAATAACATAACTGCACTGCTGCAAGGCAGTTGTTTCACCAGTACACTGCTTTGGGACTATCTCTACAGGTGGCCAAGAATAAATTCCTTGAGTGTCAATTACCTGAAGCACAAGAAGCTGAACACAATGCCGATCACTGTTTTTT
Organism: Protopterus annectens; assembly: GCF_019279795.1. Classification (NCBI taxonomy): domain Eukaryota; kingdom Metazoa; phylum Chordata; order Ceratodontiformes; family Protopteridae; genus Protopterus; species Protopterus annectens. The sequence goes on from NC_056735.1 coordinate 712,276,933, forward strand.
AAAGACAGCGCCAGCTTTTCTTGACCCTGCTTCTCAGCAGCGGGCATCTTCGAGTGGACGAAATAAATGGCTGACTAGTTTTGCTGGGTGCCTTGAACTACTTAGGGATCATTTGGTACCTTTGGTGTTTGTTTTCCGAGTTTTATAAATGCTTACTATTACAAACATTATACATCAAATATATTCTTGTGTACAATATAATCAATCCAACATTGACCAAGGTGGCCAATTTCTGCCTTCTCTTAAACCTCATTCCTCTTCCTCAACATTTTGCATGTGTTGTTCCCTCAATTTCCATTTTTTCTATGTAATCTACTAGTGATTTCCTTGATTTCCTTATAATATATATATATATATATATATATATATATATATATATATATATATGTGTGTGTGTGTGTGTGTGTGTGTGTGTGTGTATGTATGTACGTGTATAAAACACAGAATATATTCATAATATCAAACAGAAAAAGAATGAACATTAAAAGATCGACCACAAAAAGTTGAAATGCAAAACCTTGAAAAACCTACAAACAATTGCTATGCGGGGGGGGGGAGCCCACCACACCCACTGCTACTTACATATACCAACTCTGAGATTGCTTTTGGTATCTCTGATGCTCAGGGTTTTGTTGTCCAGTGTTTCATGGTAGTACCACTCACGCATTGGCAGGTATGTTGTTTACAACTTGTGATTCAATTCCCATGCATTTTTTCTTATCTGTGCACTCCTAAACTCTTGAACATAATATGCAATTAAGTATGTGGAACCTGCACAGGAAATGTTTAATGTTCTGAACAAGTACATACATTATGAGCATGCAGGTCATTACAAATTACAGTGCATATTACTCAAGCAGGCAGACTGCGGTGGTGGTGCTGCGGTAGCATTGTCGCCTCACAGTTAGACGTTGCCCGTTCGATTCTCAGTTAGAGCGTCTTCTGTGTAGCGACATATGTGAATGGGCGTTCCTTCGTTGAAGGTTGTGTGTTAGGCCCAGCAAGCCAGTACGTAAAAATCTACTGCCAATCATTAGCAGACCGGAGTTCCGCTGTGGCGACCCCTAATCGGGAAAAGCCAAAAGACACAAACAAATCACTCAAGCAGACCCTTAGACTGTTGTTGTCTCACAATCAATAAGTGCAACACAGTAGGTGGCAAATAAAATGCTAACCCGTGGCATTTGCACTATGTATGCTTTTGTACTCCAGAGTAGCATTTGTTATAAACTGCATAGACAGGGAAGCTCTATAGGTAGCATACTCGTCTTTGGAGCAGAAGGCTGAGTGTTCCATTCCAACAATAGCTACGTGGATTAATCTTATAATATAGAAAATAATTGTGGGGTCCTGCACTGCTAAATGAACTGTCCATTGGATGAGATGTTAAATCAATGCCCTTTCAGCCTGAATTGGTGGTAGCTCAAAAAAAATCAGGGTTTTTTTTATTTGCATTTTTCCTTTATTATAAGTAGTGGAAGCAAGGTTAAGAAGGGACGTGATGATTAGTGATCAGCAGTATGGTTTCATGCCAGGAAAGAGCACTACAGATGCGATCTTTGCTCTGAGAGTGTTGATGGAGAAGTACAGAGAATGTCAGAAGGAGTTGCATTGTGTTTTTGTAGACTTAGAGAAAGCATATGACAGGGTGCCTAGAGAGGAGTTGTGGTATTGTATGAGGAAGTCAGGAGTGTCAGAAAAGTATGTAAGAGTGGTACAGGATATGTACGAGGGTAGTGTGACAGCGGTGAGGTCTGCAGTGGGAGTGACAGATGCATTTAAGGTGGAGGTGGGGTTACATCAAGGAACAGCTATGAGCCCTTTCTTATTTGCAATGGTGATGGACAGGTTGACAGACAAGATCAGACAGGAGTCCCCGTGGACTATGATGTTTGCAGATGACATTGTGATCTGTAGTGAGAGTAGGGAACAGGTCGAGGAGACCCTGGAGAGATGGAGATATGCTCTAGAGTGAAGAGGAATGAAGGTCAGCAGGACTAAGACAGAATATATGTGTGTGAATGAGAGGGAGGATAGAGGAATGGTGAAGATGCAAGGAGTAGAGGTGGCGAAGGTGGATGAGTTTAAAATACTTGGGGTCAATAGTTCAGAGTAACAGTGAGTGTGGAAGAGAGGTGAAGAAGAGAGTACAGGCAGGATGGAGTGGGTGGAGAAGAGTGTCAGGAGTGATTTGTGACAGACGAGTACCTGTAAGAGTGAAAGGGAAGGTCTACAAGAGGGTTATGAGACCAGCTATGTTATATGGGCTGGAGACAGTAGCATTGACAAAAAGGCAGGAGTTTGAGCTGGATGTGGCAGAATTAAAGATGTTAAGATTTGCACTGGGTGTGACGAGGGTGGACAGGATTAGGAATAAGTATATTAGAGGGTCAGCCCAGGTTGGAAGGTTTGGAGACAAAGCCAGAGAGGCACGATTACGTTGATTTGGGCATGTGCTGAGGAGGGATGCTGAGTATATTGGGAAAAAGATGCTAAGGATGAAGCTACCAGGTAACAGGAAAAGAGGAAGGCCTAAGATAAGGTTTATGGATGTGGTGAGAGAGGAAATGCAGGTGGTTGGTGTGACAGAGCAAGATGCAGAGGACAGGAATAAATGGAAACAGGTGATCTGCTGTGGCGACCCTTAACGGGAACAGCCAAAAGAAGATGATGATGATGATACTTCTTTACATTATTTGTGCATTCATATTCATAACAGATATCTTGTGATTTCTTTCCATTTTTCTAAACATTAATATATAATCTACAGCAAAAAGTCCATTTTCATCATTTCATAAAATAAAAATACAAAAATATTTTAAGCCAGCAATAGCAACTATTCTTTAAAATTTCTTATCTATCCCCTATCCTTTCTCTAGAACCAACTTCCTCTATTTGTATTATTCAATAATCCTTCGCATCTTTTTTTCCATAATCTCCAGATTGCTACAATATTCTGTCACACTTTTGAATCTCATTTTTTCTTTATCATATTTTCCAGTATAATATCATATCCACTGTTATATTTTTTACATCCTTCCATTTATATTCCTTTCTAAAACTTCTCCAAAAACTGTTAATTTTTTTACGTTCTAAAAAGCAATATTGAGAGTTCAGAAACAGCTCCACCACTAGTGGTGACAGCTGTGGTAAAAAGGGGCTGCACCTGTGATTCAGTATTTTATGATTCAGACACATGAGCCTCATTGAGAAAACACCTCATTATCAGCTAATTTACATGTCTTCATTAACTACTGCAAGTGCAGAGCAGTACTCTCTGTGGTGGTTAATGCTGTTGGCACAGGCACTCCTCCAATTCACTTTCCCATATACATACACAGTAAAATATGAGTGCGTACACACACACACACACACACACACACACACACACACCACACACCCCATATTTGTCCCTGTGTTAACAGAAAATCTTTGATGTCTTCTCTTATGTTTTCACTGTCCCATAACTCCCACATGATTACACTTAGTCATTAATAACAGACATTAGAGTTTCAGACTACATATCCTGCAGTAACTGCATTCTAGTGCAAAAGCTGTTATTTTTGTGACTTTCTAGCTTTATAGGAGAAACCATTAAAATCCATCCCTGGTTGTCTGTCTTTGTCTCAACATTAATTTTGGCTCTGTTTAGACTTCTTGTGCTACAAGGTTGAGAGGTATGATTACATGTGTCCTGTCACTCTCACTCATAACTCACAAAGTGCTATAGGCTTTGAATAATACCTGAGGCCCTCATTATATGTTAAAAAAGGGCTCCTGTGCCTTTCCCCTCATTGGTAATATATAATTTTCTGTAGTCTTAGTCTTTATCGCCATGTTATTCTATTGTGTCAAAGTGGTGGCACAGAGAACTAATGTCCCCTGAATATCCTCTGTGGGAGATTACAGGATCTAGATCCTTTTTTTAGTATCTTTAAAGCACACTAGTTATAGTGTCCCTGGTGTCTAATTGTTTCTCTGACAACACTGTCTTTTCTACACACACACACACACACACACACACACACACACACACACACACACACACACACATACACACACATAAAATGTTATTCCTAGTGGCTAATGTCCCCTCCAGCCCCTAAATGCTGTTAAGGCATGAGATGAAAGTGGTTTCCTAGGTGTCTAGTGGGTTCCTTTGATCAATATTGTCTTTCATTTCAATTTTTTCATTTAATGCCATTAAGACATGCTATATAAAGTATCCCTGGCGGCTAGTGGTTCCTCCTCTGCTAAGTGCCATTAAGGATGGTATTAAGTGTAATCCCTGGTGTCAAGTGGTTATTTCTAACCCAACGGTGTAAGTCTTGCTCTTTAGTTTGGGGGAGTATGGTGGTATGGAAGCTCTCCAACACACACACACACACACAGACACACACACACACACACACACACACACACACACACACACACACACACACCAAAACATTCAGTCAATAAACACATGCACACACACACACACACACACACACACACACACACACACACACACGCACTCTCAAATGGACAGACATGTATAAATCTACCCTGCCACATCACTAACCCCCCTACTGAGACTTCCAAAGGAGACATGTATACATTCACATATGCAGCCAAACCAAACACATACACACAGACATCCCAACACCACCTATCCATTAAACTCTCCAGCATTTCTTTCTGCCACAATGGATGAACATGACTGTTTGGCAGTGTTCATTAACATGAGTGGCCAGGTGTAGCTACATTACACAGCTGTCTGATTCTCTGAATTGTTCAGCTGTATAAATGCCTTAACCTAAGCAGTTTCGAGGAAGAGCACATGACAAACTAGCATATCCCTGTTTCCCAGAATGCCTCATTACCAGTTAGCATGGCTGCAGTTACAGCCCACCATGACTCTGCACATCTTTATGTTGCAGCACCATGGTAGGGCTATCTCTAACAAAGAAATGGTTACCCCAAAGTCTATCGGACCCAATGTTTTATTATTCTGTTGTTTTTTCATTGCATTCATCACATTTTCTTTCTTCCAATACCTGATGTTTATTAATACTTTCATTGGTAACTTTTGTCAAAGAAATTCTCCACAGGAAATCTCTTACTTCATAAAAGTTCTCAAACTGTTTCCATTTTAATTCATTCCAAGGATGTGCCATATAGTCTTTTCATATTTATTTATTTATTTATATTTGTTTACAAGGGTAGTGTACTGATCAATATTGACCAATTTCAGGCTCAGCCTGAGAGGGTGAAGTGCAAAACATTTCACAAGCAAAAATACAGAAATGTAAGTAGTAACAGAGTAGTTCAGAGTTCAGACTACTTACATAGAAAAAAGAAATATGTGTAATTACATTCTAGTGAACATGCACATTGCAATGTACATGCTATTGTAATACCATAATTTTGATTTTATCAATCTCATTAATTTATGCCTTTCATAATTTTATTTTATTTTCATATTCTTTTCCTTCCACATTTTCTTGTTTACCACTTATTTCCCTCCTTTATATTCCTATAATTATCCAGAAGCTCTTAGCTACAAGAATTCAAGAGTTTAAAACTGATATTTGACTGCATTGATTTTTGATTTTCCTAGATTTAAGGTTTGTATATTTCCATTACGTTTTGATTTGGGCATTATTATATTACAGCTTGTTATCTTTTAAACTGTTTTACTGTAAAGTTTGTTTGTTTTGTTTTTTTGTTTTTTTTGAAGTCTTAAACATTGTTGGCTAGGATCAGTTAGAAAATGTTCCTTTTGCATTCATTGATTAAATAGGAATTTGATCTAGCTAATTAATAGAAGAAACTGAGAAACAGTTTTTGTATTTAAGGTATTCACCTACTCTTGTTGTGCTTATAAATTTGATGTCCTTTTAGCTACCCATCCTTACTGTAAATTAGAGCTTGTAAGCACCTCCCAGTGCTATGTCTATTGGAGACTAATAGCTCAAACTAAGGGACTCCCATTAGAGTCTGATATCTCGAGTTACCCTCTGTTTCATTTAATCCCCTTTCACCTTGTGCACACTGCAATATTCAGAGTATTAATCAGAATTGTGTATTGTTATTTTCTGAATTGCCCTTGTTTTAACCAAAGTCAAGTGTTGGCATTTTTAACTTGGTCTGTGACCAGGGTCTTGTAGTACCCCTAGTGAAAGAATTGTGAGCTCCTGCAAGATCTGAACCTTGTTTATTTCATTTCTACTGCTTTTTATTGTTTGTATTTTACTTGGTCTGGAGGCCTTAGTTTTGTAGTATAACTCACAACAGTGAGAGAACTGTGAATTGCTGTGGAATCTGAGCCTCATTTATTGCATTTCTGCTTACATTTTATTTGGTATGGCACCTTATTCTTGAAGTATAACTTACAATAGTGAGAGAATTTTTAATTTCTACAGGATCTGAGCCTGGTTTATTATATTTTTCTCTGCTTGCATTTTACTTAGTCTGAGAACCATAGTCTTGCACTATCACTCACATTAGTGAGAAAATTGCAAATTGCTGCAGGATCTTAGCCTCATTTATTACATATCTACTGCACCTTTTCTGTTTGCATATTACTTGGTGTGGGTACCTTACTGTAGTCTTGCATATCAGTCACAATAGTGAGAGGATTGTGAATTGTTGCAAGATCTGAAACTAATTTTATAGCAATTCTACTCATTTTTCTGTTTGCATTTTACTTAAACTGGGAATCTTAGTCTTGTAGTACCACTCACAATAGTGAGAGAATTGTGAATTGTTTCAGGGTCTGAACCTTATATTGCATGTTTACTGTTTATTGAATGTATTACTCTAACTCATGTCATATAATCTCTGATAGTCTGTACAGCAGTGGTTTAAAGTGCTCTGTATAAAAGCAGACAACTTGAGTTGTAATTGTTCATAAATCCTTCTATTAACTTCTCAAATATCTAGCTGAGTGTATAGCAGCTAGTTTGCCTGCTGAGAAGCATTACCCCAAGAGTGTTGTTTTACATCAATCCTAGACTTCTCCTCCCAGCCCAACAACTATAAACCCCCATTGCACCACCTCCCATAGATCACAAAAAAAGAGAATCCAAGGCCATGGCTGTGCACTTTACTACTGTTTCTGTAGCCAGCCTGGTGAAAATGGGCATCTTGAGACAATTAGCAATTGTTTCATGTTTACTGACAACCACCTTACTCTTAAGTGGACTGACATAGTATGCAGGTGATGTAATTACACTATGTCTTTGGAGGCAAAACTTTCATATACAGACACTGATATCTCCAAACAAGTTGCCAGTAATACACACACTACACCTACTATGGATCAGACACATAAACTCACATATGCTGAAGCTGGTAAACACAATGCAGTCTACCCAGATCTCAAAGGCCTCTCATAGACTTCCATCAGCAAACTCCCAAATAGTCTACAAAAACATTTCCCAGATCATGTAAATCTACATCTCACAATGTTTCAACCTCTAAGCCCTTAACGCAAACTACCACACAACCCAATATATTAGTCATTGGGAACTCTATTGTGAGACACACTGATGCCTCCTCGCTAGGCTGAGCAAGGAGACAGTCACAGTCATTTGCCTGTCAAGGGCAAGGATTCATCATATCACACATGCACTTAGGACACTGAACCACAATTAGCAGTATGACTCTGTCATAGTCTCTGTGGGTGTTAATGACCTGAGAAATACCTCCCTAGACTATATGAAGAGAGACATGATAGAGCTTTCAGGTTATATGTCCCAGACAGGTTGGAGCCTAGCAGCATTTTACCTTCTTCAAGGGTGATACTACAATATAAACAGAAGATGACTGACTTTAACAATTGGCTTAGTTACTGCTGTCATTCTAAGGGGGTCATCTTGGGAGGACATGATTGACAGGAATGTTCTGCATCTGTCCTCACTGGGCTTTTGGATATTGGTCAAAACATTATCCACCCCTATAGTATTTTTTAGGCAATGCCAATCTGATAAATCTTCCAACATAATAAATTCTACACAAGATAAACTAGATGTGTTATGCTCAATGCTAGAAGTCTCAACAAGAAGCTACATAGTGTTAATGCTTAAGTCTCAACAAGAAGCTACATAAACAGTACAGTTCAAAGCTATAATGCCTTCCATGCATTTAGACTACCTACTTTTTTTATAATAATGAATGTATTCTTAACAATATGCAAATATTAAATGAGTTGAAAAGTATTAACCATTTTGTGAGTTTCTAATGCCAAACAACCTCTGAGTTTACCTTCTGGCAGTTGTGCTTTAAGTCCTGCAGAGTTTTGAATCACCTACTACAGACTGTTAACGCCTTTTTACCCTTTGTTTCTCAACTAATTGTATATCAGCTGTAACTTAGTTTTAATCTCATATCACCCTTGCCTTTATCTAATTTGTATTTTTTCGCTGCTTATTCTTATTTTTAGCCAAACCCTCTCTGACTTACTTTGACAATGTCTTTCACTCAACTATTACACTGAACTGACATCAATCAAACCATCATTGTCCAGCAAACAACATACAAGAGTAAGGTTTACCTTAATAAGAACCATGAGGGAGAGGCACATTAATAATATATGTTATTTACTGTCATGTCTAAGACAGCTGTCCTATTCCTCTGTAATAAATAGGGCAGGGTCTTCTGCAGAGAAGATACACTCCCACTAGAACTAACAAGTTCGCTGGTATTTTTCTTTATACTTGAAGATGTGACCTTCTCTTGAGCTCCCCACCCTTTTTGTCTATTCTACTCTATATATCCACTGCAAAGGTCCTCCCCACTTTACCTACCTTATCATACTTTACCTTACTTGTTCTTTGCTGCAGTATGAATATGCCTGCCTATCATCCATAGTGAAATAGTGGTTAGGATTTGGGGCTCTCACTGACGCGGCCCGGGTTTGATTCCTAGTCATGAATTTCAAAGGATTTTTTAGGGAGGCTGGCATAATGGTTAAGGTGTTTACCTTATAGACACAAGGTGTAGAGTTTGATTCTTATATGAGGTAATTGGTTAGGCTTAAAATAACCTACAAAGGAAGTTAGCTTAGTACTAATCTATGAACTATGAATTTCCCCCTTTAACTTCCAATGCATTCGCTGTCTGTAACATGTAAATAGTGACCTTTTTCTTACTGAAACATAACAAAAATAATAAACTGCAGTACTGAATATCTCTTTAGGCAGACTTTTCTACTAACTACACCTGCACCTGGTTAACCCCCTGCTTTGAAACTCTTTATGCTAACCTCTATACAATTACTATGACTCTGTAACATTGTACCTTCTGCTATTATTTGTTACTATGTTCTTTCTCCTAACAGCTTTTCTAGTGACATTACAGTTTTACTCTTTCTACCACATATTACTTCTTACCCTGCTCACCTCTAAGCCTACAGATATATTTTTCCTCCCCTTCCATACTTCTTTGCCATTTCAGGTGGTGCAGCCCACTCTGTTTGCCCTTGCTTTGCTTGGGCTCACTCTGCTCCCCTATCCTACTCCCAAACCCCCTCACCCCCACTATCCCTAGTTTTATACCTACACAAAACCTTCTTCTTCCTCTGCATAACTATTCCTCTTCCTATCTAAGCAACCTATCACTCTATTACTCCTCATCTGTCAAAAATGCCCAATATTCAAATCAAACTATCCATATCTCCACGCTTGAGGCTCCACCTATCTAGTTATACCTCTCTTCCACAGCAGTCCTCAGCCTCCATCTCATTGTTTGCACCTACTATTGCCTCCTATTGCATTCTTTCTCTTTATCATTTTTTTCTCCTTTATATATGTTATATATCTACAGCTGTCTTCTTTCTTCTCCTTTCATCCTTCTCTCTACCCCACATTCTTAGCATCCCATATTCTATATACCTCATCAGCTTCATCCCTAATTCTTTTTAATTCTTTTTATTTTTTTCTTATTTTTATTCTTTGTATTTCCTTCTATAACATAAAAATATATACATATATCATCTATTCTCCATCATTGTCTTCAAGACTCTTGTTTCTAATGCACACCAAATATGCTCCTCATCTTTCTATCTACACATCTACTCCTACTACTATCATACATTACATTCTATATGATACGTATTGCACCTATTTCTCAATCCCCCACCCTTACTCACACTATGTCACTTGCCATCCATTCAGTATTACTATCGCTTCTAGCTTATTTAGCTTATTCCCTTATCTCATTTTCAGATTTAAAATTCTTAACCCTTCAAAAAACCCAAGGTAAAATTTAAATTTAATACTAACATACCAAAACCCTCACTAGTGTATGCATACTATGAAAAGATCATATTATGTGTGATGCCCACCCAAACCCAGGTTCTACCTGCATCTCTTCTCCACCCCCTCCTTCTTCTACTGTAACAACATCTGCTAAAAATCTGAAAATCCTATCCATGAATATTCAAAGTATAATAAACAAAGTTTCTGAATTCATTCTTGGATCACTCATTACTCCCCAGACATTATTATTCCTATAGAAACTTGGCTCAAACCACATATAAAAGACTCTGACATTCTCCCTCCTGGCTATACTATCATCCACTCTGATAGATTGAATACAAAGGTAATGGTGTAGCAATCATGTTTTCTAACCATATCTCTCTCTCCTTCTTTTTCCCTACCTAATTCCTCTCTGCTGAGATCCTTGTCTCTCACTGTAACTTAAATGAGCATAAAACACTAAGTATAATTGCCCTATATATTCTCCCTGAAATAACATCCCTATTCGGGAAGACATCCTACATTGGTTATCTACTTCCATTTCTTATGAAATAATTCTTGGTGATGTCAATATTAACTGGCAAACCTTCACATCAGACTACCCTTCCACTAGTATCAATGTATATGGTTTCAAACAACTGATAACATCCCATACTCACTTCAACAAAGCTAAAAGCACTGGGAGTACTATGGACTGGATTCTAGTCTCAAATCCAAACCTTTATGATTCTCCAAATTCCCTCCCAGACTCTCTCAGTGATCACCATCCCACCTATGTTCAGAGATTAGCAACTCACCATATCTAACAACACCTTTATAGAGACTGCCATAACCTCTCAAATTTCAATTCCAAGATTTTTAACAACATCCTTAATAACATTAATTGATCTGTCCTCTATTCTCTGCCACTGGATAATGCTGTTCTAGAATTTAATATAGTATTTCTTGACATTCTCAATAGCCTTGCTCCTATAAGAAAAAAGAGAGTTACATTCACCCAATCACCCTGGTGGCTATCTCCTTGTAGTAGACAATTAATGTATAAGAGAAACAAAGCTTGGAGAAACTGGCACAAATACAAATCTCAAGCTTACCTAAAGACCTACAAACAATTTTGAAACATGACAAAAAAAATGCAAGTAACTGCTGATAAGAAATATTATTACTTCAGCACACAGGATAACCAGTAACACAACCCCCCAAAGTTTTGGTCTACTATCAAGAAAATATTATACCTTGGAACTCCTAGTACCCATAACCCTTGTCCAGACATCTTGCCCTTAGAAACTGCTTCTAAGTTTAACTCCCACTTTATAAACTTAGTAGGCACCCTCACCCATAACTCTCTGCAGAATCCTGCCAGCCCTGACAAACTTCAAAGCTCAAACAATGCCATTTTCAACTTAAAATCTGTCTCTACTTCCTATACAAAAAAATATTACACAAACTTAGGCCCTACTCACCCTTTGTAGACAATCTTCCATACGAGTACCAAAAGATTGCTGCCCTCTCTATTGCCTACCCAGTCTTTATCTTGATCAATCAATCTATTCATGAGTCATATTTCCCAGCTTTCTGGAAAAAAACAAATTACATAATCCTTCCTCATAATGGAGTCCACTGAAATAACAACCTTCAGACCAATTGCAATATTGTCTCTGCTTTCAAAGATCTTAGAAAAATGTAGTCATAAACAACTTTTACAATACTTACTCCAAGAAAATCTACTAACCTCTACCCAACATGGCTTTCGCCCAGATCATAGCACAACAACTGCCCTTGTTCCCTTTTTGGACCATGTCATTAAAGCCAGAGACAACAACAATTAAGTTTATTCCCTCTTTTTAGATCTCTCTAAAGCATTCAATACAGTCTTACATATCAAACTATTCTAAAAATGCTTGCTTTAGGCTTTTCCAGTACAACAGTCACTTGGTTCTCCAGCTGCCTATACAATTGGCTATAATCAGTTAAATGGCTCTCTACTTACTCATCTTTTCTCCCAGTTAATACAGGTGTCCCACAAGGCTCCGTACTTGGCCCTCTCTTTTTAAACATGTTAATAAATGATCTATATACATACAACTAACAAGCTCCACTTATACAATACGCAGATGACTCAGCTGTCATTTGCTCATCTAATAGTCCTTCCCAGTTACAATATATCAGTCAGCAGGCTTTCAACTCTATTGAAAAATGGATCAGAGACAATCAACTTTTTCTAAATCCAAATAAAACAAAACTGCTGTTATTAATCCCCAAATCGCAAACACACATAAAATACACCTTAAAAATATCCTCTCTCAACAATACTGAAATTGAAGTTGTACCTCACACAATGTTACTTGGTGTCACAATAGATGATCGACTGAAATTTGATCTTCATAGTCAAAAGTGCATAAAAACAACACACCAAAAACTGGACATGCTCTATAGATCAAAAAGATTCCTTACCAACTGCTCAAGAGTTACTCTAACCAAAACATACCCCCTTCCTTCACTACTGTATGCCTCACCCATTTTCACCAGCATTCAGATCTCCCTAAGATCAAAACTTAAGCTTTGCTGTAACAAAGTAGCTAGATTTGCAGCCAGTCAGTCATACAACTCCTGCCACAGCTCTGCCTTCAGATATTTAAACTGGCTTGAGTTACCTCACTACCTCAAGTTCAACCAACTCTTCTGTGTTCAGAAAATGCCTGCCCAACAACCAGCACCATTCTTAACCATTACCTCCCTAATCATATTCTTTGCTCATCTGAGAAACACCTCCTTGAAATCTATAAACTGAAAAAAAAAAATCTCTCAGTCACTGCCTATATTCCTACTCAGTAGCCAAGGTCTGGAACACTGTTCCTACAGATATTAGAGCAATGCCATGAAGTCACATATTCAAACAATCTCTAAGGAGATTTCTCCTTAACTCCTGGCTCTGTACATGTCTTACACCAGGCTGACACTACCCGTTACTCCTTCCTTCTCTTCCTTTCTCTCCCCCTCTTCCTTCTCTTCCTTTCTCCCTTCTCTTTCTCTTACTCTTCGTTTTCCCCTTTCCTTTCCTTTTCTCCCTTCTCTTTTAGTCAAAGCACCAGTTACTTCTGCAATAGATCCCTAAGTTAACTCCATTTCCTAATCTCTCCAACTGCAAAATCTCTTTCCTTTCTCCTAGTCTTTTGCCCACATTTAAAACAAACACAACATCTTTACCACTATTAGCACTATTGATTGTACTTTACTAGGTGTTCAGTATCCTGTGATTGCTGTTTAATATTTACTGTATGATTTTCTGATCTAACTTTATTTATCATGTACGTCAATTCTACTATTTTTTACTGCACTTCATGTGACAATATTAGGTAGTTTCTTAATTGAACTATGTGTGTTTTGGAGCTTTTCTCCCCAGACCTCCACTGAAAATGGGATGCATGCCCTGTTGGACTTTCCTGGTAAACAAATGCCAAATAAATAAATAAATAAATAAAAATACTGTACCAGAAGGGACAAGAGGTGTAGGTGTATCAATCTATATAAAAAGTAAACACACCTCAAGATTGGTCAAACAATATGACATGCTTGAGCTACTCCATGTCGAACTGACCCTAGGTAAAGTCCAATGCTATATCCTTGCTAGCTATAGGTCCTTGTCAATGACCTAGGATAATCATGTCACATACTTGAGTGTACTAGAATCACTCACAATTCAGCTCAACACTATAGTCATGGGTGATTTCAACTATCCCACCATAAACTGGGATACATACACAACCACTAACATGCAGGCTCAAAGATTTCTGGATTTTGTCAGTGCAAACACCATGGAAAAGCTAGTCTGCACACCTACTAGGGGTGCAAATATTTTGGATCTGGTACTTACAAATATGAGGGAATGTTGCACCACCCCTCCCCTTCGGTGTAATGTCCTCACTGGTCAGATCAGATTCGATCACAAAGTGGTAACGCTTGAAATAAATATAAAGGCCAAACTCCCATCAAACCCCAGAACCTTTAAGAACTTTTCTGAACCTAACTACCTCCTATTAGTAGTTGAAGACATAGCTAAATTCCATACCCTGCCAAATTCAGAAAAAAACAGTGGCCTATGCAGAAGTGCCTACAGAAACCCTCTAGAAGCATGTAAATAGCTGCATAGAAATAGCAGTTCCAAACCAAAATAAATTTAAGACAAACTCCAAAAACAAGCCCCTTTATGGACCCCCGGTATAAATAGGTTGTATAACAAAATAAAGAAATTCATGTTCAAAATTAGGAAGGGCTATGCTCAAAAGACAAAAAAAAACTTCCCTCATCAGTCTCAACAAGCAACTCAGGGTCTAATCAAGTCCACCAAAGACAAATTTGAGGCAAAAATAGCTTCCTAAGCTAAGGATAACCATAAGGCATTTTTCAGTTCTTTTCACAACCTTAAAGGAAGCATGTAACAATGTGCTGAACTAATAGTAAATGGAACTTCTTATACCAAACTGGGGGGGTGTAGCAAATTTGCTGGCCAATAAATGTAGCTCCAATTTCACCCACCTATCACCCTCAGTTCCCCCCAGGAAATACCGTCTACACCCCCCCCTCCAATTATCACTAAAGAACAGATCCTCACCATACCTCTCAACCTGGAAACATCAAAAATCTGGACAAGGCCCATGAAAAATAGGTAGAAATCTGTACGCTGATTAATGTCTAATTTGCATACATAATTACGTAACCACACCCACTCCAATGGGAATTGTGGGATACCAACTTTCAAAAGCAAACTGAAGAACAGACAACCAAAATATGGCACCAGAGTCCCCCTGCAGCCATTCCAATGTCCCATTACTTGGCTATTTCGCCCCATTTGCCATAAACACTAATATGAGCATACTGTTTTAGTTCTACAATAATTATTTGGATTTTATTTTTACGTTTTACAGCACAACAAAGCACAAACACTAAGACATCTGGTAAACAAAGCAATACTGTCTCACACAGACTTGGCATTAAAACTTCTCTGCCCTTGAAACTCACATTCATTGAAACAGCATTGAAACCCACACCACATCCAAAGAAAATGCATCTGGCCAGTGGTGGATAAAGATTATCTTTGGGCTGTTTTCAAATTGTTGGTCCCTTGCACACAAAACAAGAAACATACATGTGTTGTTTTCTTTGATACACCTTCCTGACTTTATTAAATGATATTCCTTGTATAATACAACACACTTGTTAGACAGAGCGCATTTTAAATTTATTGTTTGAACATTTTTCCAGTAGGCTGTACTTTAGGCAATGAAACAAAATGCATGAACCAATAATAACAACACTGCCCAGTTCAGAACATTTCCATCATAAAAGTCTACTTACATATCCACACTATAAATAGAATGACAGTTGTGTAAGCCGTACGCATCTTGCACAGCTTCTCACACTTATTTTCAATTTCATTTTTTTGGGGGGGGGCAAAAGGTCAAAAACCAGGGACACATTTTAAACATTGCTTGTATTATTTTGTAAAGTTGCTAGAATAAAATGTTGTGTTATCAGCATGCATTTCACTGGCAGGTTTTGAACACAGGACTGTATACACTACAGTCAGAGCAACATACCACTATGCCAAATCAGCAGCTTCCTGAAAAATAGGAAGACTGAAACTTAATGGCTATCATTTAGTGAATTCATTTCTCACTTCTCACCATAGGTCACAACCTCTTAGCACAAAAACACCTGGACAAACAAAGTCAATAATGGGGGAATTCAATTTCAGTTCTCACTTCTCATCATACTTTTCAACGCTTAGCACAAAAAACCTGGACAAAGCTCACAAGTGGTGATGGCTAGGGACTTGCCAGGGACACATTTTAAACATTGTTTTTTTTTAATTTTGTAAAGTTGCTAGACTAAAATGTGTTACCAGCATGTATTTCACTAGCAAGTCTTGAGCCCTGGACCCTAGGCACTACAGTCAGAGCAACATATTACTATGCCAAATCAGCAGCTTTAAAAAAAAAGGAAGACTGAAACTTAATGGCTATCATGTAGTGCATTCATTTCTCACCACAGCTCTCAACCTCTTAACAGAAAATAAACTGGGCAAAACTCACAAGTGGTGGTGGCTAGGGACTTTAGGCACTTTTATCCTGTACTAAAGGTACAGGGTTTGAGCTTGAGTACCTCTAGCCACCAGGTATATTAATTGGATGGCAGCTTCCTTCCCATTACTCATAAACTGATTAACTTTGTTTCTTGCCTGGCAGTACACTGACATTCTTATCTTTCATTTAGTATAACCATATTCTCATCAGCATAAATAAAATTTATAATGACTTGCTTTTTAAAGCCTATCCCTCTAATACTGATATGGTATGTAACATAATACTAAAAGTTATTCACTACATCAGCTCCCCTTGCACACCAACCCCCATATTTGGGGGGCTCATACTACATGTAAACGGTATTAGATGATGACAGATGGGTGGGAATTGCATCCCACTACTGTAAATCAATGTGGAGGTAAGAAAACTGGACAGGGACTAAGGTGTTCTGATCTAGTCCACTGAGAACCACTAAATTATTTTTTTTCAGTCTAAAAATCGTAAATCTTATAGCCACTAGGGGTATAGTCACTTAAGTCTCTTAAGTCACTGACTAGTGCTAAACAGATTTAAGTATAAACAAGGTGCAGAAATATGAAACACTACACAATTCAGTAAGTACAGCATGGCCTTAAGAGCAAGCAGGAACTATATATTGTTGTCCTGGATACGAACCTATACCATCCACACTAACAAACAGGTTCCGCATTGAGCACTCCATCAATCAGGGACTTTTTGACCTAGCTCTCCATACCTTTAATCTCATTTGTCCACAGTAACTATAAATACACTTTTACAAACATACTTACCTGAACGTCTTCTAAATAACAAATCCTCGTAACTCGCAAACTCTTCTTCTAAATAACAAATCCCCAGAGCGAGCTTCTTCTTTATTAAATCCAATCCACAAACACTCCTCGTAACTCCTTTCCGGCTCGGTTGACTCTCGCTCACAAAAGTATTTGAACCATAGCCGGAAATAAGTGCTACGTACGTGCGAGGAGTATTCTGATAGGCTGGTGGTGCTGACGTCATTGCGCATGTGATGACGTCAGCACACAAAGCGCGAAAGTTAAAAAAATAAAAATAAAAGTGCAAATAAATCGGAAATGAAGGGGTGCCACGAGGGAATCGTGGCACCCCATTATTTGGACCCCAAAACTCAGTAAAAACCGAGGAATTCCGGACAGTTGGGAGGTATGATCCTCACTACACAGGATGCCTCCTAAACAGCTTGAAACATGACTTGTCAGATTTACTAGAATCTGCATTCAGCTACAGCCTCCAAACGTTAGGCTTCATTCCTAGGGAATGCAGGACTGCAACTGTCATCCCTCTACACAAAGGTGGACCATCAGCAGACCCAGGGAACTACTGAACCATAAGTTTGACTATCTGATATGGAAATAATTATTGTGGACCTGATAAATAAAGTCATAGGAAATTTTCAAATACTGGGCCCATCCCAGTTTGGTTTCATTAAGGGTAGGTCATGCCTACTAGACTCAGTGGACTTCTTCGACAAGATCACTAGAGCCATGAATGAGGGCAAAATGGTACATACTGCCTACTTTGACCTGGCAAGGGCATTTGCCTCACTCAGGTATTATAGACAAACTGACAAATTTAGGCATACGTTTCTGTGTCACTGGATGGATACCAAATGGTTCACAGATAGGACACTTGAAGTTAGGGTGGGGGAATCCACCTCCACGAATAGGCCTGTTACTGGTGGTGTCTCACATGACTTAGTACTGGGAACTGTCCTGTTTAGAACTTACTTCTCTGAAGTCAAGGCAAATGTAAAAGGCCTTTGGCTGACCAAATTTGAAATGACTGAAAGTTGGGTACAATCACTGAATCCACCAAATATGTAAATATCCTCCAGGAAGGTCTGAAGCAGACAAATAACTGGTGCTAGAACTATGACCTAAACCTCAGTGCAAAAAATGCATAATTATACCATTTGTGAAGATGACTACCCCTTCAAATTACAACATTGATGGCACTCCAATCAGAGTAGACCCAGTGGTAAGGGGCATGGGAACTCAGGTTGACAGTAACCTGAGCTTTGATAACTATTCACCCATGGTAGTGAGAAAATCCTTCTATATGGCACAACTTATATGTAAGTGCATGACATCCAGATATAAGGAGACCATAGATCATAGTCCCACTATATTCAGCCCTCGTTAGGCCAATAATCAACTACAACACACCCTTTGGCATGTACCTGACTAGGCATTTGCAACAACTGGAGCAGCCACAGAGGCTACTCACTAAAAGAATACAGGGTATAAATAATATTTCCTCTGTTTACTGCATCAAAGTCATGTCCCTGTATCCACTCTGCTACAGACTATTGAGAGGCGATCTATACCTAACCTACAAGGCATTCTCTGATCCAGCCCTAATGGATTTGCTACACATTCACAAAACAAACAGCACTAGAATTACCTGATCTAAGGATCTAAACAAAGTCTGTGACATAAACAAAACATTTTGAAGGATAGATATGTGTCACAGAGATTACCCTTTCTCTGGAACAGACTCCCCATTCATGTGAAGCAGAGCTCTTCCTTAAGCCTATTTAAATGCAATTTGAACCAATAGATGGAAAATCACAAATTCATCCCTGGCATTTCACCTTTGGCCCTTATGGACAGAAGCAGTAAGTAGATGCCCTAAGTCACAGGCATATGCCAAAGCCATTCTAGCCAATGTGCATTAATAACTGGGAAATTTGGGGCATGAATGGCTAGACTGAAAAAAGGCTCTAGGGCTGTTTGGTAGTAACCTCCAATGATCCTATAGCTTATATACATATACACGTGTACACACACACACACACACACACACACACACACACACACATATATATATATATATATATATATATATATACTTTTCTCTATCACTTGCATCTTTAATTCTCTCTCATTCACCTTATTTGTTACCCAGAAAAATGCATAAATGCAAAGTATATTATTTTTAGATTCAAACTTTCTTCTTCTTTTTTGTTGTATATCACTGGGTTCAGTCTTGAGTGCCAAATAGAATGAAAACATATATCTAAAACAGTGGTGCATAACTTTTTTGTGGGGAGGACCACTACATGAATTCTTAATGCATCTGCGGGCCACTTCAAAACATAGCAAGTTGTTACAAGTTAACAACAGGTACACGTGACTGACATTTTTACTTAAGGCAGCAGTCATGAAATTGCCTGTTTTCTACATCAACTTTGCGTTTAACTTTATTCTGGCTTGCAGCCATGACTTTTTGAAAACTCTTGCAGAAAGTTACTGCTGTTTACAGACTACAAGTTATAAGCAACAAAGAATACTTACTTCCACAGCTAAAATTAGAGGTGTGCGCAACTGCAGTCAATTAGGTAAGTAAGCACATGCTGGAAAGTTTGCGTGACTTGAGTAAGGCTTAGCATTATCACTTTTTAAAAAATTTTTAGTTACTCTCTGGCGGCCAGATGGTGTTGCGTCGAAGGTCAGATTTGGCCCCGGGTCTGGACGTTATGCACCATTTTAGCCAGAAACATGTACATACCCTCCAAATATGACAGTTTTCATATTATATGCATATTTATCATTTACATTTTTTGTTAAATAAAAGATTAAAGGTTCT
This sequence comes from Protopterus annectens, assembly GCF_019279795.1. Classification (NCBI taxonomy): domain Eukaryota; kingdom Metazoa; phylum Chordata; order Ceratodontiformes; family Protopteridae; genus Protopterus; species Protopterus annectens. The sequence goes on from NC_056735.1 coordinate 712,296,902, forward strand.
CCACTGCTATAGTATTTTTTACTTCTTCCAGCATCATTTCCCACTGTTCTATGACATTTTCGTACTTTTCAAATTTAACTCCTTATACACTTATTTCCTCCCTAGTATAGTCTCCCCTTAACTTTTATACTAAGCATACTCACCTTTGCTACATCCTACCACACTCTCCTTCCTCCCATCACTCTATTTTCCCCAACTCTATACTCCAAGTCAATAAACAAACACCCACCAACTACAAAACTGCACACAGTTTCTACCCATTAGGAACACAGACTCTCTTCAGTTACACCTACATCAAACAGAACTACCAAAACCATATATCAGCATCAGACCTAAGAGAGAAATATAAAAAAATGGCACAACTTTTCTCACCACATTTCCACTCTCCAGCTCTGTGGATAAATCTAGCTAAACCCTGGACCATCATTTCAAATTAACCAAACCCCATATTACCCATCAGCTCCCACCATTACCAACACAACCCCCTGATCCAAACCACAACCCACTGTTAACACACATAAACCTCAGAAGCATCTGCAACAAAATTCCAGATCTCCATGTATGCATTGCAGCACACAACTCAGATATTCTAATCCTCACTGAAACTTGGCAACAACCAAACACTAAAGATGGAGATATCCTTCCACCAGGATACAATATAATAAGAAAAGACAGAGTACGCAAAAAGCTGGAGGGGTTGCAATACTTTTTAAAAACACACTAAACATCCCCAGATACCCACTGAGTCACACCAAAGATCTCAACACAGAAATATCTGTTATCCTCCTACACACCTGAACAAACGCAAAACTATTTGCATTGCTGCCATATATATTCCCCCAGGCAACAACATTCCTATTCTTGAAGACCTCCTTCAATGGTTTTCCACTAAAGTAAATAAAGACACTATTATACTTGGGGGTGTGAATATAGACTATTTACTTGTAAACACTGACTCCCCTTCCTCTCTATTATTCAATTTCACTCAAGTAATCACCTCACCCACTAGAAACACAGCACAAGGCACTCACTATCAGACTGGATCCTTACCACGTCACACTCAAACATAAACACCTTTGGCTCTCTCCGAGACAACATCACTGACCAGCTCCCAATATTCTTCACAAGACAAACTAATCACACCCTCAAACATTCAGTATTAAAATAAGTACATAGACTCTCATGTTTTAACAAAGACAAGTCTATAAAGGACCTATCGCAATACAACTGGGATATTCCAAAAAAACTATCACTGGAAGATGTTGTTAACCATTTCAATAACTCATACTAAATGAGTTAGCTCCCATAAGAACAGAAAGAACCAAAAGCAACCCTGCTCTACGGCTCAACAAAGAATCTAAACAGCTCATGCTAAATAGAAACAAAGCCTGGAAGGCATGGAATGAAGACAGAACATCACAAAAGTGGCAAATGTTTAAACAACTTAGAAATCAATGTAAAGAACAAGTCAAACTAGACAAAATTACATTCTTTCAATCATTTCAGTGCAAACATCACCCCAATCCCAAGCAGATCTTTACAACCATAAAAACCTTACTAGACCCTGGTCAAACCACCACTCTATCCCTACCACCCCATAACCACTCAGTTCAACACACGTTTCATTCTATCTGTCTTTCCTGTACTAGAATCTAATCCAGTTTCTCATCTCTCTATCCCCACCAACAATACTCACAATACCCTTCTCTTTTCTTTCCACCAAATACCCACCTCAACTATCAAAAATTATTTTTAAAAATTGAAAATCACTGCACCAGCTGCTGACAAACTCCCACCCGAATACCTTAGGTTAGCTGCCACTGTCCTGGCATACCCCATCTTAATACTCATAAATAGATTATCACAGAAAACTATGTACACGCTATCTGGAAAAATCACATATTATGCCACTTCTCAAAGGTGATCAGCCACAGACCTCTCCAACTATCACCCCATTGCAATTCTCTACCCTCTGTCCAAAATCTTAGAAAGATGGATGCACTCCAAACTCCTAACCCATCTCACAAACAACAAACTACTCTCCCCTCACATCATGGCTTCAACCACACCACAGTGCAACAACAGCTGTGCTTATCTTCTCAGAAACCATAAATATCAGCAGAAACAATGGTAACCTAATATCCTCCCTGTTTCTAGATCTGTCAAAATCATTTGACACAGTATCCCACCAACTCCTACTTAATGAACTATCTTCCCTATCACTATCTCATTCAGCTTTTATTTAGTTCTGTAGCTATCTCAACAGACAATAAGCCATAACATTGAATCAGGACCTACCCCCTTCTTCCCTGCTTCCACTGGTGTACCACAATGGCCAATTCTAGGCCCAATATTTTTCAGTATATTTTCACAAGCAACCTGCACAAAGCCAGAAAATCTGCCACATTAGCACAATATGCAGGCAATGCCACCCTCATCTGCTCAGCCTTAACCCTTCCACTACTTCAGCAAATGACTCAAGACTCCTTCACATCCATAGAATCATGGCTAAAGTCTCATCAGCTAATTTTAAATACCAAAACAAAAAATAATGCTTTTCACACTCAGATCTCTTTCAACAATCAGTGCACTCTTTAATTTTACCTTAACAAACACCACCATCATATAAATTGTAACAAGTATCAAACTACTAGGAGTCATAATAGACAATAACTTAACATTTGACTTGCATATCACTCAAGCAATCAAGAAAACTCACCAAAAACTGGGCTTCCTCAACCAAAACAAACCCTACCTGACAGACTCCTCAAGAAAGTCCTTAGCATCACCCTACCTTCTCCATCCCTTCTCTATGCATCACCCATATTACCCAACATTCAAGCCACCATGCTAAATAAATTAGAGGCATGCTTTAACAAAATAGCCAAATCTGTAGCTAATGCATCCTACCATATGCACCACTGCTTAACACTAAAGAAGCTCAACTACCTAGAACCATCTAATCACCTTACATTCACTCAACTTCAAATTGCCCACAAAATAATACACAACTCACATACCTGCCCTTCTCTAGAAAACATTCTCAAGCATTACTCCCCACAACATTGCCTTCGCTCAGGTAACCAGAGCCTAGTAATAACTTTTAAATCCCATACTATAGCTGGACTCACTATACTCATCCTATGTCACCAGACAAGGGAACTTCCTGCCTATCTCACTGAAACAGGACAGATTTGCATCTAGCTGTAAGCACAACCTAAAACAGCATTAAACTCCTCCTGGCTCTGTTCTTGTTCACACTTTGGCCTACTTTCTCTCTACCTCAAATCTGTAGACTATCACCAACCACTAACTCTCCAGCTCTCCTATCTTATCCTGTAAATAATGTAAATACATTCCATCTACATTCATAACTATATATTACTTTTCATCACTCCTATGTAAATGAAATTTGTATATTGCTGTATATGCAAACACAACCTGTTTATTGTAATACTCCTATAGAAATCAATTTGTATTAACCTCTGTCTTAACTGTATTACCCATTTCATTCTGAAACTCCCATCTCTACTGTTAAGAAACTGAAATTCTTTTTCTCTGTAAATTTTTTGTAATTTTTGTAATTTCAATGGAGCTTTTTTCCCCAGGCTTCTGTTGAAAATCGGTCTGAGTGCCCAATCAGACCATCCCAGTAAACAAAAAGCAATAGATAATATATGCCACTTACATTTCTTTGTTTCATCAAAACCTTTGCTTTTTTTGTTTTATTTAACTGTAACCCAGATTTCATTTAATAATTCTTCTACTCATACCTCCAATTTGCTTATGCATATCTTATTTTTTCCACAATCATTAAATCATCTGCACATGACAGACAATTTAGTATTATAACTCATTTTCCCATCTCCCATTTTGCTTCTTTCATTTCATGCATACATGTTTGAATAATTGCATTCACTACCACTACAAACATGTGCATACTTAGTGGGCATCCTTGTTTAACTCTTTTCCTGATTTTCATCTTTCCTCATATCCATCTATCAATTGACCATATCTTTTATCCATGATAAGTCATATTTTATAAGATTCAAATTTTATTTCCCTATCTTATATGTCTCTAGAATTTTCCATAATGCTTTTTGACATATAAGCAGCCTTAATTCCTTGTTTTCTTTCACAATCATATTTGTTACTATTTTCACTATTATTAAGATTTCATTCACCTCTTTCCCCTTGATTCCATAAAACCCTTCTCTATAACTTCATTCAAAGCTTTCCACATCTTCTTTTGTATAATTCTTACAGAGATTTTATAATCTGTATTTCCCAATATTATCAGTCACCAACATTTTATATCTTTGTAAATCTTTTTTCCATATAAACTTAGCTACTTCACCACAAATCCCTTGATTTGTTATTCCTTTCTCTGTCCATACATTTAAAAATACACTGAACATTAATTTCTGATTTCTGTTCACTTTTTTAATATCCATAACTTAATCCACCTATTCCTGGTGCTAATTCTTAATTTCCCATTTTATTATTTCTTCCATTTCTTTCACAGTAATCTTCTTTTCTGGGGATTTCTTAACCTTTTCAGTTTTTTTTTTACAATCCATACTTCTTCTACCCACAAATGTTTCCAAAATTACCATTATTTCTCACTGCTTGTTTCTAATATTTCCTTCCTCATCAAACATTGCATCCATCTTCCTTCTTTTATTTTATATCTTTCTCAAAATGCTGAAATTGTCTCTTTTCCTTTAAAAAATCTTTGTCTAAACAACATACTTTTATCTGTTTCTCTATTTGTTCATACAACACCCTCTCTGTTTATCTTTCTCTGTCATCACACTGTTCTGTTTCTTTTTCATGCCTTTTTATAATGCCATTATATAATGTATTTCTCATTTGCTTCAGTATTTTTCTACAAACAAAACTATTTTCTTGTATTTATTATCATAAGCACTCCATAGGTCTGTTCAGTTTTTATAATGGGCTTTTGTTGTCGCATGTTGCTCCCATAAATCTTTGTGTCATTTTAATCTGTTTTAGCAATCTAATTGATATTTTTATTCAATTTCCTTCTTTTATTACTTCTCTGCCATTTCCAACTTTAGCCCATACTGTCCTATGATCTGAAAACTCAGGCATTTCAACCACACCTTTTATTTATTTAATATCATTTGAATGCCTCACATAATCTATTTCAATTCTCAGAATTTCATTTTTATATGTCTACTCTCTATGTATCATATTTCTAACTACCATGTCTTATAACTTATCGTATTACTTTAATGACTTGTTTTAGTTTTCACCTTTCATTTCTCAAATTGAAGTTAAAATCTCCTACAATAGCAATTAATATTTTAATAGGAAAGAGTTTTTAACTTCCTGAATCATTTTCTGCTCTGTCATTTTTATTGATGTTTACATAAACTACAATTATTCTTACACATCTTTCTCTTTTCTTTATATCACATATTACCAGTCCTCCAGTTACTGCAACCATCACATCCAGTATATTTATCTCTTCACTTCAGAAAACCCTGTTCCTAAACATATAGCACCCCTCACTGACCATATAAGATTAAAGGTACAGGATATGAAATGGGATGAAGTAACAGCCAGAAAGATTGACGCAAAGCTAAGAAAAGTCTCTAATTGGAAACCCCCAGGCCCAGATGCAGTACCTAACTTTTGGTTAAAAGAATTAAGATCTTTGCACAAAGATTTAGCCATGAGTAAGAACTATTTATATGTGCACCCTGAACAGACACCAACCTGGCTAACAACAGGAAAAACAATGCTCCTACTTAAGAGTGAACCTGTAAACTACCCTAAAAATTATAGACCAATAACTTGCCTTCTGATGACGTATAAACGGGTCTATATTAAATCATCAAACACTTAGAAAAGTGAACGATGATTTATCGACCCCATGTAAGCGAAAGCTTACAAACACAAATGCTTAGAACAGCGATTTTTTTTTTCAAGGGAAAAAAAATCGCTGTTCAAAAAAAAAACCTTAAAACATAACGTAAAGTGGGGGGCTTTGCCCCCCACACCCCCGACTTGGGGAGCTGTGCCTCCCACACACCCCTACTTAAATATACCAACTCCGTGATCGCACTACAGTGATGAAAACGGCAAAGTGACGAATGCAGCCAAGTGATTTCTTTCCCAGGGAAAGAATTTGCTTACATGCCGCTTCATCATTTTGCCTTTTTGTCTTTTCAAGTTCGATCAAGACGCATTCAAAAGAATGCATCTTCGGTCATCTAATAGAAACCCTTATAAACTATATATGGGAATTGATGTTGACAGAGTTTATAGTCATCTAGAAGAAAACTCAATTATGGCAGTAGAACAAAAGGGCAATAAAAGAAAGTTGTGGAACAAAGGATCATTTGTTGTTAAATAAAGTCATAGTGCAGAACTGTAAAAAGGGGAAGAATCTAAGTAGAGCATGGCTTGACTACAAAAAGGTATTTGATAGTATCCCACATTCATGGATAAAAGAGTGGTTGGATATGTATAGTATACACCCTACACTGATCGAATATATGGCAGTGACCATGAAACAGTGGAAAAACACTTTGCAATTAAGCCATGATAAAGGACAAATTATTATCCCAGGGATAAAAATTTAAAGTGGATATTTTATCTTTATGTATTTATTTTACATTTAACTGAGAAAGTCCACTGGACACAGGTCCATTTTCAGTGGAGGCCTGGGAAGAAAAGCTTCATAAATCAAAAACATGTAATATATAGTATATAGCATATCAGATATGAAAAAAATAAAGTCAAATTCAGTTATACATACATACATGCATATAAGGTCATGTCAAGTACAGACTTAACAACACAATTAGTCAGACAGAGAAATAATACATCATTACTAGAGTCTCAAGTCTAAGAAAACATCCACATCATTAGTAGGGGTTCCTATCAGTTCATCGAAACTTCAGCAGTTCGAGCACCATAAGTTTGAACTGTGAAGTTCAAAAACTGATTATCGCAAAGCTGCGAAACACCATTTCTGTGGCTTTGTAATTTTCAGCACTGTGGTGGAAAGTTATGGGTCGGGTTCAGGTAAGTGTGCGATTGTGTGGACTTAGGGTTAGGGCATGGGTTAGGTGATTTAGGGTTAGGGCATGGGTCAGGTGGGTGTGTCATAGTGACAGACTTTAGGGTTAGGGCGGGATAGGTGAGTTAGGGTTAGGGTGCAGGTCAGGAGAGTGTGCGATAGTGACGGACCTTACGGTTAGGGTTTGGGTTAAGGTAAGTGGATAGATAGTAGTGTATGTACAGTTTAGTATAGGGTTAGATGTAGGATTTTAAGTGTATGTGTGTGGATTGCTGTTTTTTTGGTGTGCTTGTGTTTTGTGTGTGTTTCTTGGAACAGCGATTTTTTTTCCCTGAGGAAAAAAATCACTGTTCTAAGCGTTCGATGGTTTTGCACTTCGAGGTTAGAAGTTCAAACATATGGTGTTCGAACTTCTGCCATTTCATCAAAGTTATATAGACCCATTAGTAGAGTGAAATGTCTAACAAAACATCTACATAAAGATTGTTAAAGAGTAAGCTAGAAATAAATTATTATTTTTATTATATTGTATGTATACTTGAAGTGTAAGAATAGTCAGGTAAGAGAAGGAGTGGTGAGTATAGTGGAGGAGGGTCTAATCTAGAGGAGGGTCTAACCTGGTATAGTACAGGAGCATAGCCAGTTGTTACTGAGATGGGTTTTTAGTGATTGTTTAAACTGTGTGAAGGAAGTGATAGTAGGTATATGACTGGGTGAAACATTCCAAATTTAAGATACATAATTAGAGAAGAGGGAATCCCCTGCTGTATTATTAGATTTAGTTAGTTTGAGAATAAATTTGTTACTGGAGTGAAGAGTCCTGTTATTAGAGTGGAGGTGAAGTAGGTTTTGTAATGCAGGTTTTTTCTGGTTGAAACAGAATTTTATGGGCTAGAGAGAGTTGATTGTAGTGTAAGAGCTGGGGGAGTTCCAGCCAGTTGAATTGAGTTAAAGATGAGCAACGGTGAGATCTTAATGTGGAGTCTGAGGTGAATCTAACTATTTTGTTGTAGCAGGAGTCAAGCTTAGCTAGGACTGTCCTTCTAAGGTTGGTAAGAATAGGTAAGGCATAGAGGAGGGTAGAGATAAGGTGAGTGTGGGATATGGTTGCTTTTGTTTGTTGGGTAAGGAATTGTCTATTTCTATAGAGGGTACCTAGTATTTTGAGGACTTTCTTGATGGTCTGGGAGATGTGAACATCAAATCTTAGATTGATATCTATCTCTACACCAAGAAGTTTGGTGTGCTCTGTGGGAGAGATAGTAGTTTTGCTGCTGGACATAATATTAAAGGTGGTAGGTAATGAGGTGGACCTAGTAGGTTTAAAGAGCAGTAGCTTGGTATAGCAGGGTTAAATATAAGTTGGATATTGGATAGCCATACTTTATAGGTTCATAGTTAAATAGGTAGGTACTAGGCTAGTGGCCCTAGGGCCTATATAAACCTAGCCAAAAAGGTACCCTGGCTTTCGCCACCCAAGAAAATTATTTTCTTGTGCCACTATTGAGCAGAGCCGCAGAAGTGATCCCCAGGGTGAATTTCCTATTTCCCATCCAATTATCAAGATTTTTCTTTAAGAGTGCTAATGAGGAGCTTTGTTTGATAAAGACAGGTAGTTTGTTCCAAAGTATGGGGAATCTCTGGGACAAGAATCTATCCCTCCAGCATGTTCTGTTTATTGTGGTGACCAGGTTTAGTTCTCTAGAGTGTATAGCTCGGAGGAATTGGGATTTCTTTAAGTGGAGCATGTCCAACAGCTCTGGGTTTGACATAGCTTTGTATGTTAGGCAGAGATCGCCTCTGAGTAGGCGATATGCGACGGAGTAAAGTTGGAGGTTTTTGGGACGGTCTACGTAGGGCATCTGTTTGAGGCCAGTAATCATCTTTGTGAGGTATTTCTGTGGCCTTTCCAGTTGTTGTAGATGTCTTGTGGCGTACATACCAAAAGGGGCATTGTACTCTATAATGGGTCTAATGAGTTACGACAGACGGGAGCTATGACTTCTTTTTTCCTGGATGAGAAACCTTTTGTGATGAAGTGTGCCAGGTAGCAGGATTTCCTGACTACTGTGGCAATGTGATTATCAAAGGAGCGACTACTGTCCACAAGGTCTCTTATCACACTTTTGGTGTTATGTGGTAGTTCATGGGTACAGAGTTTTTTACCAAAGGGGATGACAATGCACTTTTTGGCATTGAGCTTGAGGCCATTGATTTGACACCAGGCATCTGTCTCAGTGAGGCCCTTTTGTAGCATAGAGAGGAAAGATTCTTGTGTTAATGGGTGGCATTCCTGTAGTGAGGAAGCTGCACAAATTAACATAGAATGGTCAACGTATTGTATGATAGATGCATTAGGAGTGGAGGAGTAGAGCTTGTTGGCATAGAGGGTGAAAAGCAGTCGGCCTAATATGGAACCCTGGGGTACACCAAGAGTGACTGAAGAAGGGGTGAAAGTTCTTGCTGCCACAGAACTGCTTGCTGATGGGTGGCTAGATAGCTTTGGAACCAGGCTATGGAGGATTGAGACAGTGATAATTCTGATATCTCTTTGATAAGTATGTCATATCTGACCATATCAAAGGCCTTTGATAGGTCGAGAAAGGTGGCAGGTACATATTTATCATTGGTTCTATGAGTGTTGACTATACTGGTGAAGGACAAAAGGGCAATGGTGGTACTATGGAAGGGTCGAAAGCTATGCTGAGTGTTTGACAGGAGTTTAGGTGTATGCAAGTAGTCTATCATTTGGGATTGTATGCACCTTTCTAGGATTTTTGCAAAAAGGGATAGTATCGCTACTGGTCAGTAGTTGGTAAGTTCTGTGGAGTTACCTCCTTTATGTAGGGGGATTATATGAGATATTTTCCAAATTTTGAGGGCAATGGCTTCTGAAAGGGATTTATTAATAATGTGGTTAGTGTTGGGGAAGGGGACATACCCCAAAAAAGGTTGACCTAAGTGTAGGCTATAGGATAGACCACTGTGTCAGCAGCAGTTTTTGGGAATTCCCCTGGTAATTTGTCCAAAGCCAGAGTATTGGGCTTAAGTTTTCTGAGTTTTTTTTTATTTTTTATCCTACCTATAGAGACAGGCTGGAATTGGAAGGAGCTATTGTTTGTGTGAATTGTGCAGGGTTCAAAGGACGGTGGGGGTTGTTTTGATTGTTCTGTTGGTTGGCTAGGGTTAAAATTGTCTCAGTAAAGAATTTGTTAAATTGAGTAGCTATGTTATCAGAGTTATTTACTAGGGTGGGAGAGGGAGTACCACTTTTGCCTGGTAGTAGTAATTTGTTAATGGCTGCCCAAACCTTTTGAGGGTGATATTGGTGCTTGATTTGAAGGCAGGAGTAGTACGTAATCTTGTCTAGTTTTACTAGCTTCTTAGATTTATTCCTAAGCTCCTGATATTTTGGTTTTGCAGCTTGGGACTTGACAGTATGCCAATGGTCCCATGCTTTGTCCCTGGCCTTGAGGAAGAATTTGGTGTCTTTGGTATGCCATGGAGTGGGATTAGCGCTGATTCTTATGGTTCTGGGAGAGGCATGTAAGTTTAAAATACTGCCTCGTTTAAATCAAGGTATTTCAGGGCTGCCCATTTGCAGTGTTTTAGTTCTACAATGAAATTGATGGGGTTAAAGTTCTTTTTGCTTCTAATGGGCTGGTAGACAGTGCCTTTGGCAGGATGATTACATTGTTGTAATAGGAAGGTTGGCAGATGGTCACTTAGACCATCTGGGAGACATCCTGCAAGAGAGAGGTGGACTGGTTTATTAATTAGAATCCTATCTAGGACTGATTCCCCGTTAGTTGCCTTGTCAATTCTTGTCTGTGTTTGAATGGCCTGGGTAAAGCCGTGGAGGTTAATATGATTTGTCGGGGTGCGAGAGTTACAGATTATTCCAGGGTGACTCTCTGTCACTGGTACTATTCTGCCTTGCCCTTAACCCACTAAGTTGTCTACTTAACAGCTTAGGCCATGGCTATAATTTGGCTCCCGGAAAACAACAAAGTGTAAAGACTTCTCATTTTCTCTTTGTCGATAATTTAATACTGTATAGCACATCAGATGAGGAACTGAAAGCACAACTGGAGGTTGTCAAAAGTTTTTTAGATGATAGAAGAATGTTATTTGGTCTTGCTAAGTATGCAAAAGTAACCTTTAAAGCAGGAAAACTGCAGCACCAGGAAAACATCAGTTTGGGACAAGAATGTGATATAAAAGAACTTAAGCAAGAGGGAGTGTATAAATATTTGGGAATTGCTGAAGGATCAACAATAAAATATGAACAAATGAGAATAAAACTTAGTAAAGAATATTTTAAAATACTTAAATTAATCCTGAAAACAGCATTTACATCTACGAACAAAATCCGAGCTATAAACCAATTTGCTCTTCCTGTCCTAACTTACAGTTTTGGAGTGACTGACTGGCCCCATAACGTGTTGGATGGATTAGATAAGAAAACAAGAAGGATGATTCCTGCTCACCAAATGATTTATAAAAATCAGTGTATCTCAAGATTATATATTCCCCATTCTGAAGAAGGGATGGGCCTCCTTGAAATTGATTACATGTATAGATCTGCAATCGTAAGACTCCACATATATCTGCTGACCTCACAAGACCCAAATGTAGTGAAAGTTTTGAAACATGAGGAGAATAAATCTAAGATGACTTCTCTGCTTAATCTAGAAGCATATCGGCATCAAGCAGTAATAGAAATCAAACCAGAAGTAGATCAAAATCAGGCAGCACCTGAATGTGCCAAAAAACAAAAGAGAGAATACAAGGTGAAGGACCAGATGAGAAAGCTAGAAATGTGGAAAATGCACAAATATAGTTGCAAGTATAGAAAACTTCAGGAAGAACCTCATGTTGATCAGGAACAAATGCAGGAATGGCTAAGGAGAGGCTAATTCAAACCAAGAGATGAAAGGTTAATATTGGTGGCACAAGATAGTGGGCTACGTACATGCTGGTTTACAAAGTCCATTGAACATGTGAGAGAAACAGACAAATATAGGTTTTGTAAAACCAAATTGGAAACAGTTGCACACCTCGGTGCTGGTTGTGATATACTGATGGCAGAAGGACAGTATACTGAAAGGCATAATAATGTGGCAAGACTGCTGCATTGGGGCTTGTGCAAACATTATGGTATTGAATTGGCTGAAAAACAGTGGACAAATGAGCAACAAAGCATCATAGAAAATGATGAAGCTTAGATTACATAGGATCACCCATTACCAACAGTTCAAAAGACAGATGCTAGAAAACCAGATATAGTGGTCCATGAAAAGAAGACAAAAGTAGCATTAATTATTGAAATTGCTACACCCAGTAACTACAGTGTCTTGCATACAGAGAGACACAAAGCCATAAAATATCAGGATCTGCAGGCAGAAATGAGAGCAATGTGGAAGAAAGATACCCAGATATTTCCAATAGCAGTAGGAGCAACTGGTCTTATAAAAAAGAATCAACAATCATATTTTGATATCTTACCAATACGGGTGTACTTCATAACACTGAAATTTCATAATGTTGAATAACATTGACACCATAAAATCAAAAATTCAAAACACTGAAAACCCATAACATTGAAAACTCAAAACACTGAAAGTGTGCTTCATAACACTGAAAACTACAATGCATATGTAAATAACATCCTCTCCACCTATAACAACACCTAACTAAAAATCACACTTTCTACTACGTTTCTGCCCCCCTTGCACCCCCCACACCCCTGTAACTTAAATATACTAACTCCAAGATCGCACTACAGTGGAAAAAAATTAATTTCCTAACCTCAGCACACTTTCAATGTTCTGAGTTTTCAATGTTTTGGGTTGTCAGTGTTTTGGGATTTAGATGTTTTGGTCTCAATGTTAAGAAATTCAGTGTTATGAAATTTCAATGTTATGAAGTAGACCCACCAATACATGTAACCCCATAGGAATTGCAAAAGGAGTCATTACTGGGCACATTGCGGGTACTGGGAAGAGCACTTCTGGCTGACATCAAAGATTGAAACAATACTAATTTCATGAACTTTAATTGTACTTTGACATAGGAATGAGGTCCATTCCCATCATGGTATTAGAAACCCAAAAGATTTGTAAAAATTAGAAAATAGAGAAACTATATAATCTTCTTTATGCCATATTCCTCAATGTTTTGCCCTTCTCACATCTTGTATCTAACAAACAAAACATATGCCACTAATATCAATCTCAATGTTATTTGAATTTAGTGCTAATATTCCTGTCATCCTTTTACTTTTTGTGCCTTCTTACTTTCAGTTTTTATTTTTATTTTCCTTCTCCATACCCTTCCTCCAAATGATTTAACATTGTTTTCTTCTTTTGTTCTTCTCCTATTACAAATTTTCCCCAACCCTCTTCTTCACTTCCTAGTACTACATACCTGTTTTTTTCTTGTACTGTAACGTTTTGTCTTTGTAAAACATTTCCAACCTCATTCTCATCATCCTTCTCCACATTAGTTCAATTTTGTTCTTCAGTTATCTCCACATAATACTTTCTCCTCCAATATCCTCAGTTGGATCCACTTCAGAATCTCAAATTACTGAAAACTCGAACTTCATATGGTCGAGACCATATGATCAAGTTTTCAGAAACTCAAAATTCTGAAATGAAAAAAAAAAACAATACCCAAACACATCATTTCTGCAGGGACGCAAGCCCCCCTGCACCTTCCTACTTAAATATACCATCTCCGTGATCGCACTATAGCACGGAAATGGGAAATCTCACATTCTGTGCTTCTGCATACAGAGCGGAATGGGAGATTTCCCTTTCCTCCACTGTAGCACAATCTCTGAGTTGGTATATTTAAGTAGGGGGTGTGGGGCGTGCAGTGTGGCTTGCCCCATGCAGAAATGATGTCTTTGGGTATTTTTTTTTTATTTCACTTCGGAATTTCGAGTTTCTAAAAACTCAATCATATGGTCTCAACCATATGAAGTTTGAGTTTTCAGTAATTCGAGATTCTGAAGTGAAACCCTTCAGTTATATTATCATCAAATCATATTTCTTCTGATATAATCCCTTCTTGTTCTAATCTTACAGTCAAACCAAAACTGTTCATATTTATTGCATTTCCTACACTTAGGTCAACATTTTTGGGGTATGTCCCCTTCCCCAACACTAACCACATCTTCTTTGATTATAGTCTTGCACTAAGTGCATCTCATCCTTACAAAAAATGTGCTTTAGGTTGATAATAAAATATCACTCTTCCTCATTACCTATTTACAATTATAACATCTGAAATATGCTGTATTTTCCCCTAGTGCTCATCAAGTGTCACCTGTGCCTCCCACCCTACTATCTAAACATTTTTTCATCATAAATGTTTTTAACCTCACGCATCTTATTCCTACCCATTTATAATATCACCTTCTTTGTTTTGGTTCTTAGTACTGGTTTCCTCTACTGGTTGTATTGTCCTTGCATCACTCCTTGTCTTCTTTAAACTTCAGTCACAAAATTTTTCTTGCCTTTGTTCTATCGTGTATATGAAAGAGTTTATATTTTTCACTACTGTTGCAGGGGCATGTTTTTAAAATCAGCTACTCCATCGGCCAGGCATCCTCCCATCTGCTATCAGCAACTTCTAGCAATCCATCCCCTTTTCCTAATTCATCTTGCAGCACATAACCTGTTACCTCTCCTGGCATGTGATCCATCATTATACTTCAACTTACTGCCTTATCAGCATTCAGCTCACCCTGAGTCATCATTTCCATCAACACAGGAGTTTCCAGGTTTTCTTCACTCCTACTCTATAACAACAATCTCCTCTCTTACAGAAACAGTTTGCAGTAAGTAATTCAGTCTTCTGCATCACTCTTTTGTGAACTCATAGTCTCCTTTCCTTCCCTAGCCTGGAAAAATTTGGCCTCAGCAGTAGCAGTCTAGCACTACCTATTGGCTAAAAGAATAGGTGTGCTTTATTAGCATTTACATTTATTTTGTGCCATAAAAAAACCTTCAAATGAATTATTTACTCTCTCATTTTTTGCATTACTATTTAAACTTATTTTCAGTTTATCAACACAAAAGAACTTAACTAAACTATTCTATTTTTTCATTCCTTTTTCTTTTTGTTTGCCCTCCATCCCCCACCCTTTCTTCCATAACAATCTTCTTATTTCAGCTAATACATCATCTTCCATTTTTTGCTATATAACAAATTCTCACAACTTTTTCCACAGCACCCATAGTGTCATGAACAATACTTTATTTAATTTATTAATATCTCATTTCTTTACTTTATCATACTTCCCATATATCAAATTTATACATTAAGTCCTTCCCATTTATATTCATTTCTAAACTTTTCCCAAAACTCTTTACTCTTTTTGCAATTGCAAAACAATGCATTGTTGTTTCTTCTTCACTGGAATCAACATGTGTTCTTATCTCCATCACCTTATATTTCATATTCCCTTTCACTAGTAAAATATCAAGTAAAATTTTCAACAAAAATGTTGTGCTTTCTAAATATTTTCACACCTTTTCCTTCTGTCTTTTATTCTACTGCCATTTTTAAAATGTTGCTTAATTCCTTCCATGGGTACCAAAAAAAATTTCTGAAATCATATTGCATTATTTTTTTCTTTTCCCATCAAATTCACATTTAACTTGTATAGTTTCATTCTGTTCTCATGTTATTTTCCTTCTCTCCTTTTTCATTTCCTTTCACTGTTTTTTCTTCCCATACATTTTTATATTGTTCTTAAAACATATCACCTATCATTTGTGTCTTTCTTTTACTTTTCTCACTATTCAAAATAAAGGCATAGATGTTAAATGCACCACTGGATTTTGTTAAATTCAAACTACCTTCGTTTTGTTTTAAATTATAAAGTGTCCATCTTGACACCAGGTTCAGCCTTGACCCTCAAATGAAGCTAAAACATTTCTAATAATTCTTTTTCCATTTGAGTGGGAAACATATATTTTTCCCCTAAATATGCTTTTTTTACTAATACATAAGCATTCAACATATATCTTTTCCCCCCTGAAATAATAAATAAAAAGGTTTTCCACCAAGTCAATAATCTCTTTATTGGTCCCAGTATCTCTCTCCAGTCACTTAATATACTTTCATACTCACCAAATATCACTCCCAAAATATTAATTTCTTTTCTTGTAAAATATATTTCATTTATTTGTCATCTCTGCAAATCCTTACACTTCTTTTTAACTGCAGACTTAACAGTTTCAATCCTTATTACAACCTCACTTATCAATCCCATTTTTTTTTTGTTATTAGAACTAAATCATCTGTATATGTCACACACATTGGAAATATACTATTTCCTTCCATCTCCTGTCTTGCTTCCCTCATTTCATACATATAGGTCTGTATTACTGCATTCATTACTAATAGAAATAAGAGCATACTCGTAGGACATACCTGTTTTAATCCTCTCATAATATTTATTATTCCCCATCATTCTATTTATCACAATTTGTGCCCAACAATTTTCATAACATTCTGTACAGTACAAGTTTTTCTCCTATACTATGTGGCTCTAAAATTTGCCACATTGCTTCATGGCTCACTTTACCAAAGGCTTTAGCTATGTCACACCCTATCAGTGTTGCGTCTTTATTTTCTTTCAGTTTCATCACTACTATACTACTTTTTTCACTATAATTAATACTTCTTTCACCTCATAACTTTTATACCATACAGGCCTTTCCCTTCTAGCTCATCCACTACTTTCTCTATCTTTTTATAGTATTTTCATAAATATTTCATAGTCAGTATTCCTTATCGTTATAGGACTCCAATGTTTATACATTTTCTTTCATCCTTTTTCCATATAAATGTTATCAGTCCACCACATATCTCTTCTTCCATTATGCTTCCTTTATCCATTAATTTACTATTTAAAAATTGTATTTCATCTTTATTCATTTCCTTATAACATTCATTGCTTATACCATCCAGTCCTAGTGTTGATTCATTCCTACGTTTTATCGTTTTCTCTGTTTCTTCTATCATCTTTAAAATAAACTTTACTTTTTCATGTATTTTTTGCGTTCCATTCTTCTCACTAATCAGTTTTCTCTTTTTTCATATTTTTATCTAAAAATTCTCTACCATTTCCTAGCATCTTCTTGTTTGTATGTTATGTCTCTTTTGCTATCTAAGATAACATCCATCCTTCCTGCTCTCATTTGTACTTATTTTCCTAAATAAGGGAAAATACCCTCTTTCTTTCATTTCAGAAAAAAAACTTTCCTATATAACATCATGTTTAACTATTCTTTTCATACATCTGTTTTTCTATATCTATTACTTTGTCACTTGTTTATTCTATGTCTTTCTCTTTTTCTCTTTCTCATAATTTGATAAAATGTATTTATATTTCATATTTCTTTTTGTTATTCTTATTTCTGCTTTTAAATACCTTTTTATACTTCTTCTTATACATTACCCAACAGTGTGTGTGATTTTCATAAAATAGTCTCATTGTCATATAATCTTTCCATAATATTTTTCTTTCTTATCATTTCTTCCTCCTTTTTAAACTCTACACTTAATCTCTTCATCCCCTTTCCCCTCCTTTATTATTTCATTGTTTTCCCCTTTTCTAGCCCTTACTGCTCTATGATCTTAAAACTCTGCCATCTTTACACCCCCTGTTAGTTCTTTCATGTCTTTAGAGTAAACTATATAATCAATTTCAATTTTAAAAATACCTATTTACCTGTCCATTACCTATTCTTTTCTTCTTTTAAATGCTCACATTTTATTAATTCCATTAACATCTTAATATCCTGTGTAACTTTCCCTTTTCTTTCTCATGGATACAGTTAAAATCTCCTACCATCACTATTGACATATTTACTAACAGAGTTTTTTAGTTGGGCAGCTGCGCTGGTGCAGGGGTTTGCATTGCCACCTCACAGCAACAGGTTCTCCAGTTCAAGTGTTGGCTGGGATGCCTTTCTGTGTGGAGTTTGAATGTCCTTCCTGTGGTTGCATGGGTTTCCTCATGGTGCTCTGGTTTCCTCCCACATCCCAAAGACATGCCTCAGTGTGGAGTCTGCATGTCCTCCCTGCGGTCACATCAGTTTACTCCCACATCCCAAAGACATGCTGGAAGTGGATTGGATACTCTAAATTGGCCCTAGGTGTGAGTGCATCTGTGTGCCATCTATAGAAGGTTGGGCAGGGTGCTGGGAGATCAACATCATAAAACTCCACTGCCAATCTTTCTGTGGAGCATTGTTCCACTGTGGCAACCCCCTAATGGGAAAAGATGAAAAGAGAAGTAGTATATTTTTTTAGTTCTTTCAAACAACCATTTTATCTCCATCATATTAGTTTACGCATAAACCACTATTAATCGTATGCATTTTTGTCTCATTCTCATAACACATATCACTACCCTTCCTAGTACTACTATTGTTACATCTAGATTTTTTATTTCTTTATTTTTGTAAGAATTTCCATTCAAAACTGTCTCATTTCCTACCAACTAAAAATTTTGCCTACCCCCCCATCCTGCCTGTATTCTTTTCCTATTTTCTTATTTGTTAAAGCTGGTATCTAGTAAGTAATAGGCATCTATTTTTAATTTTTAGAGCATTCCACCACCATCACCAAACCTCGCATATCATTCCTAATGCTGTTCACATTTAATGCTAAAATGCCTACAGCATCCTTTTCTTTCTTCCTTTTTTGTAAGTGTTTTACTTCCATATCTTATGATTATTTCAAATCATTTTTTTTTATTCCTCAAGAGTTACTAATCTATGTAAGTAGGGTTTTGCTTTATAGCAATGTTCAACATCAGGCAACTGTTTATCTCATCTAAATTGCTTAATATACATTTTAATGAAAAGAGCATTCAGGCAGTGTGTGCAGTTAATCAGTTGGCTGCATGCATTTCATTTATGACAATGTTATACAATGTGCGTATGGTAGAAAATCATACATTTATAACAAGTTGAAAATACATGCATAAAATTTAAAACAATTATCAAGTTATGATAATTTAAGGGCATTATTCATAATGCACGGCTTTGCATTTTCATAGTGGTGATCCACAAAGAGCAATTCTATGTGGTTATGTAAATCCCAGACTTTCAGGATAACTATGGAAATGCAGAAGACTTTTTATGAACACTCCCCCTATCACAAAAGTGTTACATGATTTATGCATAAGTAATAGGGGACAGCTACTATGCTGTTAAGGGACTTTAAATGTATGTGCATGAGTCTGATTCATACACATGAATCTATAATTAGCTCATTTGCATATTAAGTATGTAAATAGCCCTAAATTTACACAGTTTTCAGGGAGACTATGGAGATGCAAAGGGAGATTGTTGGTGCTTCTTCATACCTGGACATTTTTACTGAAGAGGTCACTTGGGTAAATGTTTCATTTTTGTACTTGTGCATACCTGGACATGTTATTGAAGGGGTTACTTGGGTGAATGTTTCATTTTAGTACTTGTGCATACCTGGACATGTTATTGAAGGGGTTACTTGGGAGAATTGTTGGTGCTTATGCATGCCTGGGTATTTTACTAAAAGGGGCGCTTCAATGAATGTTTCATTTTAGTACTTGTGCATGCTACTATTGAAGGGGTAACTTGGGTGAATGTTTCATTTTAGTGCATGTTCATACTAGGGCATGTTATTGAAGGGTTAATTTGCTTAAATGTTACATTTTAGTGCTTCTGCATACCTGGATATATTACTGAAGAGGATGCCTGGGGGAAATGTTGTGTTTTGTGCCTATGTATACTAGGGCATGTTACTGTGCATATATGGTCAGACCACTGAAGTGATTGCTGGGCAAAATAATTTATTGTGTCATTTTAGTGCTTATGCATATTTAATACAAACTAATGTTGCTAGGGAAATAATTCACCTGTGTGTCAGGGAAGTGCTTATGCATACTTGGACAAACAAGTTCATGGAGTGCAACTCCAATATCACAGGCGAAGCATACCTCAAGGATGTTGGACTATGAATTGCAAAACCACCTCATTAGGATACTTCACTTTACAGCATTTCTCATTTGCACCTCATTAATTGTTAGGCCTTTTGCATTAGCGTAAATGGCTCTATGAATCTTGCCTTTGCTTTGCCCATTCATAAGCATCAGGAATACCCCTGTCTTATTTCCTCATGCAACTATGAATACTGGCCTGAATCTCACATATAATAATGCTAAAAATGAAGGGCATTTTCAATTTATTGTCAGCTCATGAGGTGGGAGATGACTCATTAATCTAGGGAATATAGTGGTCTTGCAGTTGTGGAGGGCAGGTATAGTTGTGATTCAGTACAGTGATCAGGACACAGTAGAAAGGTCAGGAGATGGTATCAGAGTTGAGAAAGAATCTCTTTTTATATTCCAGAATAATAAATAAAATACAGGATTTCATTCTTTATTTTGGAGAGTTTGCCACTTGGTACTAAGGGGACTGAGCACTCAATCCACTGTCATTCCTGGGACTGTAAACACAACAAGGGATTAGGCATCCACTAGTGTCATGAAGAGATGGGAATTTGTATTACGGATTTGTATTATTTTTCTTTGTTTAGGAAGCTGCCAAAGTCAGATGTAACACTCCTCACAATGGAAGAATTAAGCACTCCCAGTGCCATTGGAAAGGAATTTATTTTTAATGGGAATCTGTAATTTATGACAGTGGGACAGTGATTTTTTTATCATACATTATGTCAAAGGACCATTTTTTTATGACACAGGAATCTGACAGACTTCAGAAGCCAAGCTGTTTGTACTCTACCGTCATAAAGGTTGCTGCATGAATGCAAGGGTTACTTATTTACTTTGTGTGCAAAACTTGGAAGAAGACTATTTTATTTATTGTAGTTTGCAGTATTCAACTCTGGAGAAGCAGCTGCTCTTAAAATGTCAGTTATAAGAGGTCTGTGTAGGGGAGGTGAAGAAAATCACAGTGAGTTTGCTGGATTGTTATTATTGCTGTTTTGCCTTAACTGGGTCATGGCTGGAAAGGGTCAGAAGACCAGCCCCCTTACCCAGTTAATAAAATGAAAATAAAAAATAAAATAACTGTTTACTTAAGGCTAAAGGATAGTCTTGATCCAAGATGCAGCACCCCTTGGAGTTTAAACATTTCCTTTTAGATAGGGCGGTGGCGTCGTGGTGCTTTTTAGTGCTGTGCATATTTTTATTTGATTTAGTGTTAATGGAGCTCATATAGTTTACAGCAGAGTGAGTGACAGTTTCTATCATTTATTCTACCTTGAATGGCATGCTATTCTGCTAATTCTGTAACATAATATCTGACTTCAAAGCAATTTCATTAGTTGCTTAATTAAATGGCAAATTTGCTTTGAAGTTTCATTGAACATAGCATGCCAGTTCATGTCACTAAACATGACTCATGTTAATGAGATAACAGGCACAGATGTAAATCAAGCCAGTTAGCACAACTGATCCCAGAAATGAACTTACAGGTAACCAAATTGCAGGTGCAACATGGAAACTACAAATTCCATACAGACAGCGCAAAGCATTCTCTTTCCAGAATCGTCAATGCAGAAATGACCAAGAGCACCAGAATATCTTTTGCAAGTACGGTACTGTAGTGAGTGTAAGGATGCACATCTGTTTTAGTACATGCACAATATTTTATGCAGAAATCTAAAATACACAAACTTGTAACTCCACAACCACAGAAAACCACAGATTTGAACAAATATGAACCTTGAATGCAGCTCATGACAACAACAGACCAGTATATGATAAACTTCACTTTAATGTAGCAGTTTCATATTAGCTTTTCAAACACTCAAAAGAGTGAACGCTCTTTAATCAACAGCTAATAGATGAAACCACAAAAACTCGAACGGCCGGAACAGTGATTTTTTTTCCCAGGGAAACAAATCCCTGTTCCCAAAAAAAAAAAACAAATCCACAAATGAAATAAAGTGGGGAACTTTGCCCCCCACACCTCCCTACTTAAATATACCAACTCCGAGATCGTACCACAGTGGAGGAAACTGCAAACTCCTGACAATGGCCCAGCAATTTTTTTCTCTGAGAAAAAAAATCGCTGTTCCTGCCATTCAACTTTTTTGTGGTTTCGTCTATTAGCTGTCGATCAAAGAGTGTTCGCACTTTTGAGTGTTCGACAAGCTAATAGGAACCCAGTGTAGCACCTCACTGTTAACTTGGTTGCCAAGATCACCTTCTTATGCAGGTCCTATTCCTGTTAACTCCGATCTTCATTCACAGTTCTTTATTCAAAGCCTAAAAAAGAAAGAAAAAAAATCTAAAAATTTGCAAAAACAAGGAGGAAACTCTTTGTTTAGCTTGCAATCATAGAAAGGAAAATTAGGGTGTTTGATTTTTTTTTCCCCTACAGGCCTACAGCCTTCTGATCTTGCAGCACCAATGGAGGGTGTTCTACCTGTTGAGCTACTGACAAAATACCTCTGTGTTTGGGCTTTCTGCATTTCAACTAGATAAAACTCATGGGTGCAGAAGTGTTGCTCATAACATTACTTATCAACTTATACATCCATATGTAATTCAAACACATAAAGGGAATATAGTCCACAAAACAACCACTTAACCATTATAAATGTTGACAAATCAATGTAGAGACAGTTCACATTTTAAACAAAATTTCATTTCCACAAATATTTCCAAATCATTGCAAAAAATACATGAATATGATTTATACAAATACTAACACATGCAAAATTTAAATCACACAGTAAAAATTTCTGTTAACATCTCAGTGATATTCTGTATGTCCAAAAAACTCCATTTACCTTTATTGCCTGTATCTGAAAAAAAATGTTACAAATGGATCACAGACAGGCATGGGCTTTATACTCCCCAGTATAAGTTCCTAACCGTTTTCACTCTCTAGCATACTCAGCCTGTCACCTCTAGATTTAGGACTTAGTATAAATATATTACCCAATGTTTCCATGTATTATGAATCACTATATGGATGTCATTCAATTGACAGAAACAGGACAGTCAAGCTTTATTTATTTTTTTATGTTAGTCTAAATGTTTTCCAGCAGTCTATTCTTTAACTTTCTTACTGCTCCTTAAACAGAAATCTTAATATTCATCCATGATACTGTAAAACACAAAAGTATGTTTCACATGAAATTAACTGTTTTAAACAATATTTATCTTTTAGATTAGATATTTAAAACATGACCTGTTGTAATAAATGTAAATGTTGCATCCTTTACATTAGAAAGAATCATTCAGTTTTCAGAAAAGTTTACACCATTTGGGGTTCGTCATTTTTTTTAATTCTACTGTCCAGTTGATCTAAAGTTTTCAGATCCAAGAAATTATTGCCTTTTTAAAATAAGATATTGGGATGGTCACTCACACATCTAGGTCTGGGTTCTAAAACATGGATACAGTGGGAGGACACAGTCTTCACTATTCTGCCCTTGCTACACTGAATATGTATACCAACCCACCCATCCCCAACTAACATCATTATATTGCAGAATCTGTCAAATTCAATTCCTCAGTTTGTAAGGGTATCAAATTAAATTGCAAACTGCTACATCCAAGCAAAATAATCCAGATATATTCTATGCTAATATACAGCGTTAGCTTGTCTGGGCATAATGCAAAGCTGCCTGAGAATGCTACGGGTCACCAATTTCAAAGTTCTCAGGCTCAGCAGTTCTATCTGTTTGAGGAAAGTGGTATATTGCATCCAGGGAACCTGCTTGCAATGCCATTTTCCTCTTACATGTGAAGCTGCCCTGCCACAAGGCTGTTCTTCACCACAGCTCCTTTTGTAGGGCATGCAGGTAAATGCAGGTATGATAATCTTCTACATCCAGGTTGAGGCACATGGGTGTGGGCCACTACACCAGCAGAAAACTCGTAACTTCTGCACGCATGAACAATAGATAAAAGGTAATGAGCAGGAGACAAAGGCCAAAAATCAAGGACAATTTTTAAATGTTATTTGAAGTCACTTAAAAAGTTAACAGGTTTTGATTCAGCATACATTATCTGAAATAAAAATCTGTCATAATTGACTAACTGTAATCCTCAGTAACCTGGCAGAAAATCAAAGAAATTATGATGGACAGGGCAAAATATGAAACAATATCAGGAACATTCTGCTAAATTAGGGACTGTTGAGAGTTATGCAAGGGAATTACATCTTGTTTTTTTTTAAACAAAGAGAAGTAAGCTGTCCCTCAGTGTGGCTGGAGGGACAGCTTACACGCTCTATTTATATGCATATGCAGCCACCTCACTGACTCTGAACAGCTGCAGCATACCTCCATCTGCATGTGGAACCAGGTACTGCAGGTAGTCCAGCTTTTCATTTTGTACTGCCTGAAGTATCTTTTAACACGTACAGATTGAGATTCCACCATGCCCATAAACCCATTCATTTCAAAGGGCTTAACCACTGCATTGACCAAGTACATTGGCAAGTTGGATGGCATGGTGGTGCAGCAGTTAGCATTGCTGCTTCACAACAAGAGGTTCTCCGGTTTGATTCTCGGCTGGGGTGCCTTCTGTGTGGAATCTGCATGTCCTGGCTGCATTGTTGTGGGTTTCCTCTGGGTGGTCCAGTTTCCTTCCACATTCCAAAGACATGCTGCAGGTGGATTGGACACTCTAAATTGGCCATAGATGTGTGTGTGTGTGTGTGTGTGTGTGTGTGTGTGTGTGTGTGTGTGTGTGTGTGTGTGTGTGTGTGTGTGCGTGTGTGTGTGAGCGTATATGTCTTCCAAGGAGAATTGGGTGCCAGGTTAGCTACTTGACCCTATAAAAACCATAACCACTACAGCAGCAACGAGTGCCTGGAGGGGTGCTCATTGGCAGATGTGCCTTGTCGTGTGAAATGGTGACGAGAGAGAGACATTGCCAAGTCATTCCCTGTTAGCATATACCAAATGAGGAATGGCAGAGCCTTTTTTTTGGCATCAGGCATGGTATAACACATCAGTTAGGGATGTTACACCTTTTGGAATCCATTCCTTAGCTACTAGTACATGAGTATGACAGAGTTGCCAGTTTTTATTAAACAGATTTCCTTCCTTCTTTGTCAGTTTATTATATATAGTTTAAATACTGTATGATCATTACCACCTACATTACTGGTTCTTGATGGATTATGAAGTAAAACAGATCTGTATCAAACAATTTCCTCAGATAGTACTTTCCAAAATACCTCAGAATAATAGTTTTGCTTTTTTTCATTTATTCAACCTATTTAAAGAACTACTGTTCTGAATCTAAGTAACGGAAAAATGATAATACAGGTTAGTAAAGCTGAAGGGAAAAACTCTATGCTTTTAAGTAAGAAAAAAGTAAATTAACAGGGAGAAATATTTATGCTCATTTTCAGGTTTTTCCATGCGTAATAAAACCATTAACTCTTTTTTAAAGTAATATTAGGTTTAAGTGATGATGTCTGATAAAATTTAACACCAAGTAACCTACCTAAAACCACATTAATAAACTTAGTCCAATCCAGTACCACAATTTGTGTCTGCATTTATTTAACATTATGATACCCTGATCACATAATACTTGCCAAATTACTCTATCAACAGATATACCTTTACTCTTTGTTTTTCTATCCCCACCTTTTCCTCTTAATCGCCCAATTTTCTTCAAAGTTCCCTACACCTTTCCTTACCTCATGCCTCCTTTGATTGGCACACCCCTTTGTCTACTTTCTTTTTTGTACCATCTCCTATCCTCTCCTCACTGCTCCTAACAAATTCCCTTACACTACCCCCTTACCTTCTTACTTTGAACATTCTATTCAGTCTGTAACATTTTGTATGCATCTTGTGTGAATGAATTGTGTTTTCTAACAGATTCATTTATTGTACTATATTTAACATGCTCTTAATCTAATGTGTCATACTAAACCATTTATGTTCCTTTAACATGTCATTTTATTTCTGTATTGTGTAAACCTAGATGACCATGATCACTTGGATCAGTGTTCTACCCAAGTAAAAAATAAATATAGAAATAGGGAACTCTCTGAGATTATTTAGTGGTTGTAATACGGAGATGCATTTAATTTCATATTCTAGCTATTTTATCCAGAATGAAAAATTCTGCACCATGATTTATGACTGATTGATTGACTGACTGAATAATTGATTGACTGACTGATTTTACATTTCTGAACAAAGAATGTACAACATAATTAACTATATAGAGTTTAAAAAGTGTAGCAAATTGTAGTCAAATACAATAATCGTAAAAGAAAACAGACGAAAATATGTAATCAGTCTGAAACAAGGATACATAAATATGTAAATGTGAGAAATTCATATTTCAGAAAATCTTGACCACAGACTGCTTTTAGAGTGAAAGGAAGTATTAAATGCATCAATAATTCTGGGAACGTTTGGAAGGAGCAAAAGTAAGGAAAACAGGATATTACAGAGAGATTAGAATGAAACATGGTTAAAATCTTACATTCACAGGATGTCAGAGAGGAAAGAATTTTTTGGGGTCCCCTACCTTCATTCAGAGAGCCATCCCAGTGTCCCACATCTGTCACTGGATCTACCAGCTACTCCAATTCAGTCCCCAGACTAATGTTTTTCTGCAGGAGCCAGAGTGGATCCTATGTACAACTGGGGGGGGGGGGGTTGTGCTGTCAGTTATCAAGCTAGGGTATTCTGCTGTGCCCTATCTTTATTGCTGTCCATTGGGATGGGCATACAATGGGGATGCTGCAGTGTATCACTCTGCCCCTGACATATCCACCTATATACCAACCACCTCTTGGGACCACACCTTGCACCACTCAGTGTCCTCAGTCTCTACCAGGGATCACTGCCATTCTGTCAGTTGTTCTAGCCACTAATCAAACTCAGGTTACCTGGGCCATACGCCACTGGAGCAACGAGAAGAGAGAGTTTTTTTAAGCTGTTGAATGTAAGAAGGCAGTGAATGTCACATGTAGCAGAGTTCCAAACTGCTGAATCAAATTTAGAAGACGACCTTTCAGTGGTAGGCAAAGAAAAATATGTCTTAGTAATTACTGTTGTTTACAGTACATTTTCCAGAAAGAGAGGGAAGATACCTAAGGAAATACATTTCAAAATATAAGTGGCCAGAAAGCAGATAGATCCTTCAATTATGGAAAGCATGTGATGACTAAGAGCAGAACGTGGTTAATGTGCACTGATTTGCAAAGCTGATAAATATGTATATTTTATTTTGAGTCTTTTGCAGAACCACGGTTTTGTGAGAGTTGCAGAGAGTGATAATAGGAAGAGCATACACAGGGGCCTACCATGAGCTGAGATTTGGTTATACAGTATTAGGATTCAGCTAAGAAATGTATGGCAAATTTATAACTGCTTCAGAGTGTTGATAGGAATTTGGTGTTTGGAGCTTCAACGGGCGGGTGAAAGGAAGGAAAAGAATGGAGGTATGATGAGATATTTATATTAGTTTGCAGATGAGACAGTGTGAGACAGTGTTATTACAAAGATTAGATAAAGAAATTGGGGATGCCATCATGTCTTTTTGTACTTCTGAACAGCATGGCTTGAATGCCATCACCACTGAGTATAAGTTTTTTAGTACAGAACCAGTAACAGAGAGCATTCCGCTGAGTTTGAAGATCAAGTGTACAACACAGACTACACTTTGTGGTAACCTTTATGAATCCCACATGTCTGATTGTTACTTTTTTGGTCTCTAAGTGTGGAAAGACCTGAGGAGAGATTATTGATGAGCAAATAAATCAAAGGGGCAATAGGGAGAATTGTAGATGACAGAAACAGAGCAATTTGGTTAGGTAGTTGTTGAACCAGATAAATGATTGCTGGGAAAATTAAGCGGTTAGTAAGTAGGATGGAGTAGCTGGCCAAAGCAAAGACATAGTTCAGGTCAACAAACACAGCACCAGTGAAGAGACCTCTCTCCATGCTGGAAAATATAAGTCAGTGGCCACAAAAAGCTTAGTGATTTTGTTAAATGTGTGCATAAATTAATACTGAAACTTGAAAAGGATACAGAAGAGATGGTTCTGCTTGAAAAAAAATGTTTATATGTTATTTCTTTTCATGATTTTTACTAAGGGGAGAAGAATAGCAATACGTCTAAACTGTGCAGGTTGTGTAGGGGTATTTTCCAATCCTCTGATATAATTCCAATTTTTATTATGCAGTTGAAAAGAAAGATTAATGGATGCAAGATATGAGTGAAGACATTTTTAAGACATATTTTGTTATGGGTATAAATGTTACAATATCATTTGCTAAGCATAGAACTGATGAATTTGCAGATGGAATTAAGAAAAAAGTATCTGAGACTCAGCGTGTAGTTGTTGGCAGCAACAGGAAAGGAAGAAGTGGACTGAGTCATATGAGATTAGCTAAGCAGTTGATTATCAGAGTGGGCATTGAAAAGGAGGAGACAAAACAAATCAGAAATAGTGTTTGCTGTAATATTGGTAAAAAGAGGTCAATTTGTTGGGTCATCATTAAAGTCAATGATGGATTCCAATTATTTCCACTACAGCCTGGGGTGCTGACAAAGCATATTGTCTGTTTCTAAGGTAAAGGGCTTTAGCTCCTTTAACTAAGCAACACGTTTCATATTTAAAAAAAGGAGTATGATACCTAAGATCGTTAGAGGTTTTTCTAAGATGCCACATCCTTTCATTTGGATTTTGAGGTCAAACATGAGCTATGGGCAGGACCTGGATATTTTACATTGCTAGAAGGAAACTGTTAATGAGGCTCAGGGCAATAATGGCACGCACAAGAAAAAATAAACTAGTGACTTGTCAATAGCTCTGAGGTGTACCGCGGGACAGAAGTAGTGACTGGTCAATAGCACTGAGGTGTACTGCAGGAGAGAATTTGCTAGATTTTAGGAAGAGATATCAAAGTGTAAAGCTTAGGACCAATGGAATAGTATATGGCAGCAGTTCCTAAGAGAGTTGGGGAAGATTCTGAAGCACTTTGCTGTTCCTAAGGATGTTAATAAGAAGTATTTCAAGGAAAGAAATATTACGAATATGATGTTTAGAGTGAAACTGGTCCTAACAATGGTGAAGAGGTTATGGAAGACTGATATCTGTTTTAGACATTGTTGATTTGTGTTAAGCCAGTTCAGATTCAGATTTCCAAGCAAAATAAAGTTATTAAGCTTAGACCAAGAAGCTAAAAAGTCTAGAAGAGAACATAAACAGATGATAGAGGAAGGAGGTTACTGATAAACCAAATCAGTGTGCTATTTGATACAGACCTTAAGATGAGTAGTGGGATTATTCATTTAAGATGTGTGTGTGATAGAAAGGAGAAGAAAGAGACATAAAGTGAGACCAGAAGGAATTTTTTAGGAAGCATGAATATGTCAACTCCCAGAGTGAAGCCTGAGTGCTGACTTTGGTAGAAGTTGCAGAAACTGAAAATGCAGGGTCAAAGAATATAGTCACATTTTTATTCAGGATCATGAATTTATAGCCAAGCATCAAGAAGATAACATTTGTTTTTAATACAATAACTCCTAGTTCCAAGAGAATCACCAACGCAGAAGGTCCCAGCAAATGTATTTATTTAGCGCTTTCATCAGCTTATAACTAAAGACTTCTTCAGGATGGCACATAATGCACCAAACAACATTTAAAAAGCATTTAGAATTGTACACATGACTACTCAATACCAATCAGCATTGACAAATGATTAAAAAGACATCCCCAAAAGGCTACACACATTAAATTATCAAATTAAATAAGAACAGAATTTTAAAAGGCTAGCAATACTAATATAATCATTAAGACCGGGGGGTATCTGGGCATTAAGTTTTATTTGCCAGCAAAGTTCTTTGAATTCTAGCACATCAGGCCATGGACCCCCCTCCTGTAAGTCTTTCTTTATCCCCTCTAATACCACAAATTTGAAATTGTGTGTGGGAAACCCTCCAAATGTTTATATAGGGCATTATTGGTGTTTTTGTTTCTCATGTCACTGACATGCTCATATATTATTTCCTTTAATTTTCTTTTAGTTTTCCCTATATAGAAACTCTTGCACTGTGAACATAAGGCAGCATACACCACACCCACTGAATTACAAGTAAAGTTTCGATTTGGCCAAACAATAATGTGGTTTATGTTAATATTTTCTGAATTTAATATATATATATATATGTATATATATATATATATATATATATATATGTATATATATACACTCTGAACAAAAAACACATCTCCTCGTGCCTATCTTACTATTTTTTTAGAATTCTTCGATTGCTGCTTTCTAACATGTTTTTGATCATAGAGACCATTCGAAACACTATACAAGGTTTTAATCCAAATTTCTCAAATAAGCCTTTCTTTCCACAAAAAATTTGCCAGTTCTTGCAAAGATGATCATAAATAAAATGGTGGTCAATGGACAATTTCTTAAGAAATTAACCACTATATTCGTTGTAAGTGGTACTTGGGGGTGAAGTCAGATCTTCATGAGTACCCACTCCACTAACTTTATTGTTACATGATAACGGAAGAATAGCCCCATTCTCCCTTTTAAAGAAAATTTCCCTTTTAACCTTTTCTAGTAAGCTGATTGGATATTCTCTTGACCTGAACATCTCTGTGAGCACATCACACTGTAACTTAAAATCTACTTCATTTGTAACCATGCATGCAGTTCTAAAAATCGGCCTTTAATAATGCCTTTTTTAATGTGTTCAGGATGACAACTATGATAGTGCAAGAGGCTATTACAATATGTGGGTTTTCTGTAAATGTTGCTTAAGTATTATTTGTTCTCCAAATCCTTCTTAAGTTCAACATCCAGATAATTAATAAGATCATAACTATGAGCATAGGTGAACTTCAAAAAAGTAGTAGTTTTGTTTATATATGCCACAAAGTCAAGAATTTCAGAATTATTCCCAGTCCACATGAAAAAACAAATCATCCAAATATCATAGATATTTACCCCTATAATTTGAGGAAAATAAGTACTTTATTTCCACATTAACATAACTATATTCACAAATATGGGGATACATATGGCCCCCACAGCTACGCCTGATCTTTGCAAAAAGTATTGCCCATCAAAAAAGACATAATTTTTTCTTAAAATAGTTTCCATAAAATTCGCTAGGACATCTACTTGTTCGTTACTAAATAAATGAGAATCGAACAAGAATTCTTGAAACCATTCAATGCCTAATGTGTGGGGAATCACATTAAACAAATTGACAATGTCTATTGTAAGAAAAATGTCCCCCTCATCATATTCCAGACGGTTTAGTTTTTTTCAAAAAAATGCCACGTGTTTATATATATATGGTCCTCTCCCTTCAATACATCCTTTAACATTCTATCTATGTATTTGCCTAGAGAGTGTGTCTTAGAACCACATGCACAAACAATGGGTCTCAGGGGAGGATCTTGTTTATCCTTGTATATCTTCGGAATTCCGAAGATACTAGGTACTTTGGGGTATCTAGTGAATAAAAATTCAACAGTTTCATGATCTAACTGTCCATGGTCTTCCATATCCTTAAGTCCCAAATTGATTTTCTTGTAGGAAATGTTAACCATGTTTAATGAAACTTCCTCATATAAACAGTCATACAATAAAAAAACATTCATCCTTTTTATATAATCATTCATGGACATTATCACAACCCCCACCCCACCCCCATACAGATTTGTCTTTACAAAACTTCAACAGAATTAGTCTTTCACAATTGGTCAAGTTGTCATGAAACCCTTCAGTTTTGTGGTTTAATGCTCTAAAATCAAATTCACACATTCTTTTAAACAACAGCAAACAATTGGTTGTTGGTGGATTAAATATACTGTTTTTCCAAAGAAAGGAAATACACTCAGTATGTTCAACATTGTTGAAAAACACTTTAAAGTTTAAATTCCAACAAATAATTTTAAATCAAGTACTAAATCAACAATACTGAAATGTCTAGCAGGTACGTAATTAAAACCTTTGCTGAACAGCTCAGTGACAGCAAAATCAAGTGTTTGTGATGAAAAATTGTATACACAAGTCACCTGTCTTGTTTGAGATGCAGGTCGGGTATTCCATAACATTTTCAGCACTCTGTCCATTATTGCTGTTAGCAATTTCCATGGTTAATTCTGTCTTGTTTGTTGTCTCCTCGCTGGTTGGTAGGACTGGTTGTAGTAGTCTGGCACCCTGTTGTTCCACTGAGGACTGTAAGTCACTCTGTGTAGGCCTGATTGCATATCCTCTGCGACCTCCTTGGAGGATCCTGCCCTAAAGGGGCCTGATTGGGTGGATTATTTGATGATTCACCTCATTCCACAACTGGCTCATCTCGAGTTTCTGGGCATGTTGATGAAGCAAAGGGAGGCTTAGGATAGGCTTGCCCAGCTGTATAGGCTTTCCTATCTCTTTCAAACTTCTTCTTACATACTTTAACTTCCCCAACAGTTTTGTCCACTTTATCATAAACTCATTTATAAAACAAAAAGTAGCTTTCAAACAACACATCATCATGAATTTTTCTATCTAAATCAGTAAGTTCACCATGTAAAATGTCTACTGTTTGTAAATTGTGTTTAATGAGGACATCCATTAGCTCACAGCCCTGATTGTCAAAAAGCTGTATCAACTCACAGTGAAGGGGGGAAATCTGCTATTACACCAGTGGGGAACTTCCAATTCCTCAAACCTTTAGGTAGCAGCTTTGCCTTAATACATTCAATAAAATAAGTATTCTCTAATTGTAGTTTCCTACATTCAAGTAGTTTACTTTCAAATAATTGCAAAGACTGGTTAAAGGTACGTGTTTCATTAGTACCATTGGAATTGAAGGCAAGGTCTCTGTTAAACCAAATAGAAATATTACAGTCATTAGTACGATGTAAATTGAAAGTGTTACCAACAGCCACAGAGGCTCCGTTTGATGATTTTAATACCACAGACACTGACATGTGGAATAAAAAGTTGCTTAATAAACAATTGGAAAGAACAGATAGTTGAGTGTAGGACAAAACAGACTTAGGGACTTAATATATATTAAGTTCTATGTCATCAAAGAGTGTGAATAGAAATGTAAGGGGTGCTTGTGAGTGGAGGAGTGCAGAATGAAAAGGCAGGGGTTTCATGAAGACAGGGTATTGCTAGCAACACTTTCAGTAAGTAGGGTTAGGATCAGAGGTGAGTCTTCAAAAAAGATGAACAATGAATAAAGCCAGGAAAAGCCATAGGAGGACAGCATATTCTAGCAGCATAGGAGATGGGAAGGAAGTAGGGGTTAAAAAACTATGTGAGAATGGTGAGGGTGTGTAATGGAGTGGACAACAAGGTGATTTAGTACGAATAGTATGCTAACAATATTATAGTTGTTGAATAAGCAGCAATAGAGTGGGAAACAAATAAATGATGGCATGGAAAAAACGTAAGAGGATTTAATAAGGCACTAGCATTAAAGGAGGTTGTGTGCTCAGGCTTAATAAAGTGAGAATAGTTTGTTTGTTTGTGTCTTTCGGCTGTTCCCGGTTAGGGGTCGCCACAGCGGGACTACAGTCCGCTAATGATTGGCAGTAGAGTTTTACGTGCTGGCTTGCCGGGCCTAATGCAAACCTTCAACGAAGGAACGCCCACTCATGCATGTCGCCACACAGAAGACGCTCTAACTGAGAATCTTTGGGCAACGTCTAACTGTGAATCGACAACGCTACCGCAGCACCACCACCGCAGTCTAATGAAGTGAGAATAGTACAGATGAAAAATATTTACACTAATAAATTGGAGTGGACCGTGTGAAAAAGAGAAAATATAATAAAGAAGAAGTTACAGATGAAGAGATTGACAGAGGATTGGAAAGATGTGTAGAATGAAAGAGAGCTCTACAGGAAAAGGAGGGTAATGGTAGATTAAGACAGAAGAGGGTGGGGCTTGCAGGGGAGGAATTTAAAGTGGGGGAGGTGACATGTTAAGGAAGGAGTGAAGGGGAGTAGGTAAGTTTGATGCTATATGTAATATAAAGGGCGATGAAAGAGGAAACAAGAGTTAAATGGATAAAAAAGCTGCCTCCCGTCAGCCTACCTAGGACTGTAATGTTCATAGGTTCATAGGTTCATACTAGGCTATCTGCCCTAGGGCATTTATAAGCCTTGCCAGAGTGTGTAGTCATGTTCTTCCACCCATTTTTAATTAATTTTTTTTTATTTTTTTTTTGATTGTTATGCTGTACTCTGTCTAACAGTGACAAGTGACACAAGGGATAGGGGCGGGGTCTTGATCTTCAATCATCCTCCCAAGATCAGAGTTCCTCTTGAACTACAATGTGGGACTCTGCCTAGCCTTGGATGAGGATTTATTCCAGAGTGAAGGAACTTATCTGGGTTATGAATCTTCCTTCAGTGCTGAGAGGTTCCGTCTCTCAGTGTGGCTTTCAAGAGTCTCTCAGCTTTTTGGATGTGCATGTCAATGATTAAGGGCAGTTGGACATGTTTAATTTATCACAGCACATGTCTTTATCGTCAGGCACAGATAGTGGTGCCTGAGGTTTTATGCTGGCCGGCGAGCTGAGATTTTCGGGAGTTTCTTTAACCGGATGGCATCTGTGGGGTCTTTCTGATCTCTGAGTGAGAGTGGAGGTACTTTTGGGTCAGTTCTGATGAGTTGTCTATCAGGGTAATGATAAAGGGGCAAGGGCCATGATTATGGGCCTGATGCCTGATGATGAAAAGTGCGATGGTATCTGATCCTGATCTGATCTCCCTTTCTAATTAGGTGGGCTATGTAAAAATGTTTGTACGTGGTTTTCTTTTAGTAGTAGGTGGGTCAAAGAGAGATTGCCTATCAACTTGGGTCTGTACTGGGTGGACTACTGTACCTGTATGTAATGGATTACCACCTATGGTTTAATTTGCGGGCACTTGTTTTTTTTTGGCGGGATGACTATACACTTTTTGACTAGGAGCTTGAGGCCATGGCTCCTATAGGCTGTGTCTCTGATTCTATGGCTGGAGTTGGAGGATGCTTGTCGTTTGGAGAGTGCTTTGTAAAGCAGGAGCAAGTCATCTACAAACTGTACAAACTATGGAGATCCACGACTTGGTCCCAGCGAGTCGAGAAATGTTGGCCGCAACTGTAACTGGGCAGGACTGAGACATGAGGGCGCCACTGTAATCTGACATGTTTGCTTTCACTGTAATGTTTTGAGCCCATCTATGGACTCTGTCCTTATATTTAATTGCAACCCATCTAGTGACATAGGGGAGTTTATGTGTAGCTGGTGAGCTTATCTATAATGCCAGTGGGGTGTGTATGAAGGCACTAAGGAGGGTCCATATGAGCTGTGTGGAATCGAGGTCCCTCTTCAATAGCCTTGCCCTCCTTGGTTCGGGTGAAGGTAGGTCCCAGTGTCTGCAAGATCTGCCCTTAACAAAAACGAGCTCCGTATTGATCAGTGTCTGTAAGTCCCCAACCATTTATTTGCCAAGGGTCAGCAATGATCTTCCATGGCTTTGCAGACATGATTGTGGAGGATTACCATTTCATGGTTCGCCACTCGTTGGGGCAGGGCTTTTGTGGAGGAGGATGTTTAGTGTCACACTCTTTGGGTGCACATATCCTGTAGTAGAGTTCTGAGATTGGACAGTAGTTTATGTTGGCTGTTAGCTCTTCTTGGAGAGGGGTTGGGGCGCAGCCGGGACATATCTGGTAGGATTGATGCCTGTTTTTTTAGATTGGAGGCGGCTCTTTGCTGAGCATCACAAGAGAGGGCAGGGGCAGCCTCTGTGTCAGCTTGGATATTGGCAATGTCTGTGAGAGAGAAGTTGCACTGAACCTGTCAGCAGGGGATTGAAGATGTCTGTGGGGAATTCCACATTTGCTGTAATTTATGTCTGTTCTGAGCGTGTATCGGAATTCCACCCAGTTTTTAAACTGCATAACTAAAGAAAACCTTGTGATTATCCTTAGTGTTTAATTACAATTTTTTTCTCGAAGCCTTATGCAGGATTTTATATATCATGTAGTAGTTTTCTCTATTACTGATAGACAGGATTGTATCCCTTTTTGGATTTTGCAGGGCGATGTAGTAGCCAGGATTGGTTGTATTTGGGATTTTATGATGCATGCAGTCAGAAGATCCTTCTGCCTTTGTTTAGAATTGTCTTTGGTTTATTTGGGATTGGTCTGGTGATATTTCCCTGAAGGTGTTTTTAGAATCGGATTTATAAAGATGGGGTGTCTGGAGGATTCCTTTTCCTGAGCCGGGGGGCTTTGAAGGATTTGGCGGGGGGTTTTTAGGCATTGCAGATATCCAGTGATGATGTTTTTTCCGCCTGTGGTGCTGCAATAGGGGTTGGGGGCTTGGATGGAGCATTTTATCAGTGAGATTAGTTTGATGTCTGATATCTTTCAGTGAGGGGATTACTTGTGGAGTGGAGCAGGTGTCCCCTGTGAGTAAGGTTTAGATCAGTGGGAATTTTTGGCTCTTGTGGTTGGAGAGTTGAGTTGTTCCCAGTCATTGTAAATTAGTTTCTGTTTGTTTTTGGGAGGGTGTTTTCCAGTACCTTCATCCAGTCTAGTATTGGGTAGTTAAGTGGTGGGTGGTATTGGTGAGGGAGAGACCTTCATATTTTCCAGAAGGCTCAGGAACCCAAGTGTTAGTTGTGTGTTTGGGAGAATTGGATGCTAGCCTGTGCTAAACTGGGTGGCAGTTAGCATGGTATCTAGTAGCACATGGATAGTCTCTGAGTTTTCGTGCTGTGGAACCAACCTGGAGGTGTGGGTATCTTTGGCAGCCCAATATTGATACTCCCTTGTTTGTGGTTAGTTGAGTTTTGGGGCTGTTACTATGTTATGAGGTATTTTCTGGTAGCTGCCATGGTCTCGAGGTATTTTGTTGTTGAGTAGGGTTACTCTCGAGATGTATATGTTGTTAGTTTCTTTGCCTTGAGTTTTAGTGTTCTGCAGGTTGAGCACTCAGGCTTTGCCTACATTGTAGCATTACCCTAGCATTCTTATCCCTTGTGATCAAAATGGAGGTGGGTTTGTCTTACCTAACTTGCCCCTAAAGGCACTATATTTACTTATCCCGAGCATCCAATTGTGAGAACAAGATTAAAGCCTTAGGTGGAAAGCTACTACCCATAAACCAGTGTAGCACAGAGTAGAAAAATATAAGGGGAAAACAGTACAATGCACTAGAATGAAAGCTGTCACTCAAAAGCCTAGTGTAGTGCAGAGAAGAATAAAGTAAAAGTAAATCATTACAAAGCATTAGAATAACATTTAGCACCAATCGACCCTGTGCTGCAAAAATGGTAGTAGAGTTGAAATGATCAATTAATACAAGGTTATGTAAATGGAAAGTGCCAGAAACAGACATGAATAAGGAATGGATTTAGGAGCCGGCCCAGGAAAATGAAGGTAGAGAAGGTGAGAGAAATGCATTAGAAAAGTAGGATCAGGAATAATAAACGATTTTCAAAGAAAAAATATTGATGTGAAAAAGCAATTTACGTTTTATTTGGAGTGGTAGAACAGGTGCAGAAGAGAAGAGCAGGGTAAGCCTAGCATATTTATTGAATAGTAATAAGTGCAGATAACAGCAGTAAAATTAATTGAGTATTGCTGACTAGATTACTAGGAAAAGTTTTATGGCAACCCAGATATGGATTTATGAATGAAAGTAGTTTAGTTTAGTGAAGCACACAAGGTCAAATTTAGTACTTTCATCAAAAAAATAAATAAAACAAACAGAACTTCATTAGAGTTAACTAACAGAGTCAGCTACCTGCAAATTGATTCATTTAACAACTGCTTAGAATAGCCAACTAATTAACTCCTTAAAAGCACAAAACAAAAAACACACCCAAAGATGTTCCTGCATTACATTCTCAAAAAATAAATTTCACATAATGATAGTAATATAAAATCAGAGATACATAAAATTGTAATTCCTATTAGAACAACTGCAACCATTTAAAAATGCCATAAAAAGAACACACATAAAAAACGTAAAACATGAAAAAACACCAAGTTAATATTTAAAGCACTCTGCTTCATAACACTGTTTAAAGAAACCTAGTCTTTCAAACCAGGATTGTTGTTGGCATTAAGGCATATTTGCCAACTTATTTCCTTAAAATCCAACAAATTTTCACTGTTACAATCCCACTCATTCTTCGTGACCATATCAATAACAAGCAAAATGCAACTTTTAAAATCAGCACCTCACTGAATGCCTGGATAGGGTGTTGTTACTTTTTCCTTTTTCTAACATCATATAAATAATCATATATCCTGCCTGAAGCCTTCTTTTTGTTTTTCAAACATAGAAGGATGAACAGGAAATACAGGTAGCTAGATGTACCACACTAGAGGTCATACAGTTACAAAACCCTGCACAAGCTATGTTCCTGTCATAATCTTATAATCTTCCAAACTGACATATGGACCATCATTGATATACCTACAAAACTTACAACATCCACATTTTGACATTTTGATTTCACATGTTTATCAAGTTCATATTTTGCCCTCTCTCTAGATAATCCTTAATATTTTTACCTCTGCTATAAATAACTTGCAGCAGTTGTCCCAGTTTAGCCTTCAACCATCCGTCCATTCTAAACCCCTTTTCCCATTTTTTGCACATGGGGTTGGGTTGTCACTTCAGCAGTGACAATCATCTTGAGCCAGGAGAAGGTTTACACTGCCAGGTGGCTAGTCCTGTCATGGTAATTCAGTCATACTACACACTCACAGACACTGGCAATTTAGAGTGTCCAATCCACTTACTGCATGTCTTTGGAATGTGGGAGGAAACTGGAGCACCCAGGGGAAACCCACCTGACTACAGGGAAGACATGCAGACTATGCACAGAAGGCACTCCAGCTGAGAATTGAAACAGAGAACCTCTTGCTGTGAGGCAATAACACTAACCACTGCACCACCACAGCCACCTTCAGCCTAGTCTTCAGTTCCTGTGTAAATGTCAAATTTCGGGTTCTTTTGATCACTTTTTACTATCTTAGGAGAATTACTATTATGTGTAACAACCACACCTCTCTGTTTTCTAGGGTCACCACCCCTTTCTTTAAACAAACTAGTAGTGATATTACTACCCCCCAAAATGGGTGAAAGCTTGGTTTATCTTCCACTAAAGATTTCTGTTTCAATGTCTTTCAACAATATGATGGGATAGACTCTGTCCAAAAACATATCAATCGATTTTTTCAGTTCTGTAATAAAGACCTTTTCAACATTTATTAATCTTGACTGTATCACCATTTGTCCCTTCAGTATATTTATTTTTTGAAATAGTGGGTGGCAACTTGTCAAAGTGTTAATAAGAATTCAAAAAGGATCTTCACATAAATGGTGGAAATAAACCTCTGCTTGACAGTATCCTTAATCAGAGTCCCATTTAGGTAGTTGTAGAAAGTACTACAGAAATGCAAGGCTACAGTACCTACCACACATTTAGACCAACAACAGCACAGACTAGGACCAAAGGTGGAGGTGTTTTGATCTATGTTAGCAATAAACATACCTCCAGGTTGGTTAAACAGGATAATACTATGGAGTTTATCCATGTGCAAGTCACCACAGGTAAGGTCCATGCCACTAGAGTCTCATGAGTCTTACCTAAACCTACTAGAGGCACTTACCAGTCACCAAATGCCCTATTCATGGTTGACCTTAACTACCCCTCTTTAGAATGGGACATGTACACTGCCTCAAACTCTCAGGCACAACACTTCACAGACTTTATTAACATAAACACCCTGGAACAGATAGTGAACACTCCAAACATAGAATCAAACATACTGGATCTTGTACTCACCAATATGGGGGAGTGAAACACCCTCCCCCTTGTCATGCCCTCAATAGTGAGATCAAATCACAAAGCTGTCTCATTTGAAGTAAAAATCAACACAGAAAATCCAGTTAAACCAGTAACAGTTAAGAACTATTCAAAGACAAACTACATCCTATTGGGTGACAGTTTGTCAAAATTCAAGGCTCCCCCCAACCCTGAGACCACAGCAATCTATGCAGAATTATTCATAAAGCCACTATATAAATATATGAATGGCTGCATAGAGACAGCTGTACCTCCCAGAAATAAATCCAAAACAAACACTAAAAAATAAACCACACTGGTGGAATCATCCCCTAAACAGGGTATATAATAAAAGGAAAAAAAAATCATGGCCAAAATCATGAAAAGCAACTCCCTTAAAGACAAGTGCTCTCTTACATAACTAAACAAGAAGTAAGAGATCTAATTAAGTCCAACAAGGTCAACTCTGAGATCAAAATAATCTTGTAGGCTAAGGACAATCAGAAGGCCTTTTTCAGCTACGTCCAGAACCATAAAGGTAACACACAACAATGTGTTGAACTGGTGGTGAATGGTACAACTTACATTGATCAGAGTGTCATAGCAAATCTGCTGGCTGATAAACTCAGCTGAAGCTTCACCCCCCCACACACACTCCTCACCAGCTGCACCAGGTGAAATCCCCTCCAACATACTTCCTCCAGCTATCATCCAGGACCAGATGCTGGAAGAACTCGCTAAACCCAAGAACACTGCCTCCATGGATCCTGACAACATCCCTGGTTGTCTCTTGAACAGTCTAAAATATAACCTATCAGGACTACTTGAGGCACTCTTCAACTACAGCTTTGAAACATTCTACATTCCAAGTGAATGAAGGACATCACAGTCATTTTCCTCCACAAGGATGGACTATCAACCGACCCAGGGAACTACAGAGCCATCAGTCTAACAAGCCTAATATGGAAAGCCATGGAACAAATTATCATGGGAATGATAAACAAGGACACTGGCAATCTACAGACACTGGACCCATCCCAGTTTGGCTTTGTTAAGGGAAGGTCATACCTACTTCACCTGGTAGACGTCTTTAAGAAGGTCACTAAGACAATGAACAGGGGTAAAACAGTGCATACTGTATATCTTGAACTGGCTAAGCTATTTCACACAATAACCTACTAGGCATTGTTAACAAGCTCGCTGAGCTAGGCATAAACCCTTACATGACTCGATGGATTGCTAGCTGACTCACAGACAGGACTGAAGAGGTAAGTCCACCTCTGCTGAGAGACTGATCACCAGTGGAGTACTCCAGGATGCCATGCTGAGCCTGTGCCTGTTTGGTATCTACTTCTCAGACATCAAGGCAAATGTGAAAGGCATCATGCTCACCAAGTTTGTAGATGAGTGCAAATCAGGAGTTATTATAGACTCCCCCAAAGACACAAATATCTTGCAAGTGGGTTTAACACAGACATATGACTGGTGCCAAAGCCATGGCCTAAAAGTCAGTGCCAAAAAATGCATTATATTGAGTAGACCCAGTAGTAAGGAATCTGGAAGCATTTGTAGACAATAATCTGACCTTTGACCAACATGCAGCCAAGATAATAAGAAAATCATTCTATGTCAC
The DNA here is from genome assembly GCF_019279795.1 of Protopterus annectens. Classification (NCBI taxonomy): domain Eukaryota; kingdom Metazoa; phylum Chordata; order Ceratodontiformes; family Protopteridae; genus Protopterus; species Protopterus annectens. Next base: position 712,338,459 of record NC_056735.1, read on the forward strand.
TCAACATATAGGTAAGGGTATGGCATTCAGGATCAAGGAAGTTATAGTAGCACTCTGCTCAT